>NC_066585.1:520397581-520751331 GCF_024323335.1 Lathyrus oleraceus | reverse complement strand
GGAAAAGTCCGTATGTGCGTTGACTACAGAGATTTGAATAAAGCTAGCCCAAAAGATGATTTTCCTCTACCACACATTGACATGTTGGTAGACAATACAGCTAAATTCAAAGTCTTTTCCTTTATGGACGGATTTTCCGGATATAATCAAATCAAGATGGCACCAGAGGATATGGAGAAGACAACATTCATCACACCTTGGGGAACATTCTGTTATCGAGTGATGCCCTTCGGTTTGAAGAACGCCGGAGCCACGTATCAACGAGCTATGACTACCTTGTTTCATGATATGATGCACAAGGAGATAGAAGTCTATGTTGATGATATGATTGCTAAGTCCCGAACGGAAGTCGAGCATATTGAGCATTTGTTGAAGCTTTTTCAGCGTTTGAGGAAATTCCAGCTTCGTCTGAATCCGAACAAATGTACTTTTGGAGTCCGTTCCGGAAAGTTGTTGGGTTTTGTGGTAAGTGAAAGAGGTATTGAGGTTGATCCTGCAAAGGTCAAAGCAATACAAGAGATGCCCGCACCCAAAACTGAGAAGCAAGTTCGAGGTTTTCTTGGCCGCTTGAACTACATTTCCAGATTTATATCCCACATGACTGCCACATGTGCGCCGATATTCAAGCTCCTTCGGAAAGATCAGTCTCATGATTGGACCGAGGATTGCCAGAAAGCTTTCGACAGTATCAAAGATTATCTGTCCGAACCTCCGATTTTGTCTCCGCCAGTAGAAGGAAGACCTCTGATTATGTACTTAACAGTTCTTGAAGACTCGATGGGTTGTGTACTCGGTCAACAAGATGAATCAGGGAAGAAGGAGTTTGCTATCTACTACCTCAGTAAGAAGTTTACTGACTGTGAGTCTCGGTACTCTATGCTTGAGAAGACGTGCTGTGCTTTAGCTTGGGCAGCTAAGCGTTTGCGCCAGTACATGATAAATCATACGACTTGGTTGATATCCAGAATGGATCCAATTAAGTATATCTTCGAGAAGCCTGCTTTAACTGGGAGGATTGCCCGTTGGCAGATGTTGTTATCTGAGTATGATATTGAGTATCGAGCTCAGAAAGCTATCAAAGGTAGTATCTTGGCTGACCATCTAGCGCACCAGCCAATTGAAGATCATCAGTCTGTTCAGTATGACTTCCCTGACGAGGAAATCCTGTATTTGAAGATGAAAGATTGTGATGAACCTACGCTTGATGAAGGTCCAGAACCTGGTTCCAGATGGACGATGGTGTTTGATGGCGCTGTTAATCAATATGGAAATGGAATTGGGGCAGTGATTGTTAATCCCCAGGGATCGCACATTCCATTTACAGCAAGGCTAACCTTTAAATGCACGAATAATATGGCGGAATACGAAGCCTGTATTATGGGACTTGAAGAATGCATTGACTTAAGGATCAAGTATCTTGATGTCTATGGTGATTCAGCTTTGGTCGTCAATCAGATCAAAGGTGAATGGGAGACGAATCAACCAGGTCTCATCCCATACAGAGATTATGCAAGGAGAATTTCAACCTTCTTTACAGAAGTTGAATTTTATCATATTCCTCGAGAGGATAATCGGATGGCAGATGCCCTTGCTACGCTTGCTTCCATGATTGTTGTCAGATGGTGGAATGATGTTCCCAACATTACTGTGATGCGCTTGGATAGACCCGCTCACATATTTGCAATTGAAGAAGTGAAAGATGACAAGCCTTGGTATTTTGATATCAAGAATTTCCTCCAGAACCAGGTCTACCCGCCTGGGGCATCTGTGAAAGATAGGAAAACTTTGAGAAGGTTGTCAGGCAGTTTCTACCTCAGTGGTGAAGTGCTGTATAAAGAAATTTTGATATGGTTTTGCTCAGATGCGTGGATAGACACGAAGCAAACCTATTGATGACTGAGGTCCATGAGGGTTCATTTGGTACTCATTCCAATGGACATGCCATGGCTAAGAAGATGCTGAGAGCAGGCTACTATTGGCTGACAATGGAGTCTGACTGTTGCAAGTATGTGAAGAAATGTCACAAGTGTCAAATTTATGCGGATAAGATTCATATTCCTCCGACACTCCTAAATGTGATTTCATCACCATGGCCTTTCTCTATGTGGGGAATCGACATGATCGGCATGATTGAGCCGAAAGCGTCCAATGGACATCGATTTATTCTCGTAGCAATTGATTACTTCACCAAATGGGTTGAAGCCGCTTCGTACGCGAATGTAACCAGACAGGTGGTTGTGAAGTTTATCAAGAATCAGCTGATTTGCCGTTATGGTGTGCCAGAGAGGATCATTACTGATAATGGATCCAATCTGAATAACAAGATGATGGATGAGTTGTGCGCTGAATTCAAGATTGCACACCATAATTCCTCTCCTTACAGACCTAAGATGAATGGGGCTGTTGAAGCTGCTAACAAGAACATCAAGAGAATTATCCAGAAGATGACTGTCACCTACAAAGATTGGCATGAGATGCTGCCATTTGCTTTGCATGGATATCGTACGTCTGTACGCACTTCAACAGGGGCAACCCCTTTCTCTCTTGTTTATGGCATGGAAGCCGTTCTCCCAGTAGAGGTGGAGATCCCATCAATGCGAGTCTTGATGGAAGCCAAGTTGACAGACGCTGAATGGATTCAGAGTCGATATGACCAGTTGAATCTGATCGAAGAAAAGAGATTAACTGCCATGTGCCATGGTCAGTTGTATCAGTAGAGAATGAAGAAAGCATTCGACAAGAAGGTCAAGCCTCGTGTGTTCCGAGAAGGTGACCTTGTGCTCAAGAAAGTTTTGTCTTTCGCGCCCGATTCCAGGGGCAAGTGGACTCCAAACTACGAGGGTCCATATGTTGTTAAGAGAGCCTTTTCAGGCGGTGCTTTGATGCTTACAACAATGGATGGGGAGGATTTCACTCGTCCTGTGAATTCAGATGCAGTTAAGAGATACTTTGCCTAAAAAAAAAAAAAAAAAAAAAAAAAAAAAAAAAAAAAAGTATATGCAAATGAAAAAGAATGAAAAAAAACAGAAAGCTCGCTAAGTTGAAAACCCGAAAGGGCGGCTTAGGCAAAAATGAGCGTCTCGGTGGAGAACCCGCAAGGGTAATCCAGGCAAAAATTAGAGACTTGAAAACAAGATATATATTTGCATCCCGCTAGATTGAGTACCTCACTCTGGGGCAATCTAGGCAAAAGTTAGGGATTCGGCAAGTAACTGCATCCTGACAAGACTTTCTGGTTCATCAGTCGTCGTTTCGTCAGCAGATTCTCGATTCGTCGTCAACTGAAGCTTCGGATACATCGAGATTCAAATTGGTAGAGAAAGGATCATTATGTTCAATGTAGCCCTCTTCCAATATATATCACTGATTTCAAATTTGTACAGATCTATGGAGTCTTGCCATTTGCAGACTACCATTCTATCAAATCAATTCGAGCTTTTTATCCAATTATTTGCACTCTTATTTGTTTCAATTCAACAAATGTTTTGCATGTTTTAAATTGATAAAATGTCATTGTTTTAAACAAATCAAATTTTTCAAAATTTTTGTTTTAAACAAAGTGAATATTCACAAGATTGAAAGGATACTCAAGAATATCTCAGTGCTCTCCCGAGGGTGGCATGATTCCCAACAGGTAAGACATTCGTTCATATTCCTGGTTTGGTGGTATCTTCTTTCTTCAGATCTTTGTTGAGGCTGTTCCTCGAACAAAGTTGTTGTTGGGGCTGTTCCCCAGTACGGTTGCAAGTAAGTGTTGTTGAAGACTTCGTTCTCTCCAGCAGCAGTTTTTCCCCCAGCATGGGTGTTTTTCTTGAGAAGTTTCGGCGGTTGATGGTTTGTCATCTTTGGTGCCCCGTCACTTTCTCCAGCGGGTTGTATGCCCCAGACTTTATTTGTCTCTTCAGCGCAGTCATGAGTATGGTTGATTGATTGATACTCCCCTCGGAGTCGCGAGTAAAGCTGTTATTAATATCCCCACCAGGGTTGCAAGTGGAGTTGTTACCGCTTTTCCCCATGCAGTGTGCCAGCGGAACTGTCTGTTTCCTCAGCATGATCGCTTTCTTTTTTGAAGATCCGGTAAGTCAGTGGTTTGATACCCGGTACTTTACCTTTTCCCCGGCGAAGTCGTCTGTGGAATTGTTGCTATCTCTCCATCAGAGTGCTTATTTCTCTTCAGCAGAGCAGGATTTATTTTCCTACTCAGTGGTTGGTTTGGGTTGATATCCCAGTATATTGCAACCATCTTTTCCTCAGCGTAGTCTGCAGGATGTTTGTTGTGGCAGTTTCGCCCGTTGAATACTCCTTCAATCCCAGTATGGTCGGATGATGGCTCTAGCCTCCAGTGAACGGATTTATTTCCTGACTGTATATTCTCCCCAAGTGGAATGGTTCGTTGCAGAATCAACTTGTTTGATCTGTCCTCCCTCAGTGGTTTGTTCCCAAGAGAGTAGCCGACAGTTTTCCCCAGTAGAGTTGCTTATGCAGTTAGATTCTATCTGGATAATATCATCCTCCCTCAGTGGGTTGTTCCCCAGTGGAGTTATGTGGATTTGCTTCTACAGCAGTTCGTGCTTATGCAATGCACCTTTTGTTTCTCAGTTGACACTGGGATCCCCTGCATATACTTTGGGATTTCTCTCTTGTTCCCCTACAGATATGTCTTGGTGGCTGTTTCGCCCGTTGTGACTTTCTGTACCCTGATTGGGTTGTTTCCTGATATCTATGATTCTCTACTTCTTCAGCAGTACCTGCAGATCTTTGCTTTACAGCATGTGGATCTCCGCAGATTGGCTCTCCAGTTGGTTTTTCCCCTGGAAGTATAATACCGGACGTTTGTTCCTGAACCTGTTTGTGTTAGAATTGTCTGTTTTGTCAGCATTCATCAAACATAAACCACGCATATTCACGCATATTCATAAACATTCAGATATTCATGTTGCATTTCTTGCCATGTATCTTTTGTTTGTCGTGTCTCCTGCTATGGTGATATAGATCTCTTTACAGATCTCCCCAAGCAGATGTCGGGTGTTTAAATCTCTCCATATAGAGTCAACCCCATAAGCAGAAAATGTCTGTCTTTTCTTCTGCAGTTCCCCACCGAGATATGTCCTCGTGGATGACGGTTTCTTCCGTTTCCTCCCAACACATATATTGGGATGGATTTTCCTATTTGAGTTATATCCTCATTAGGACGTGTCTTGATTAAGTCTGTCTTTTCGGATTATTCCCGAATTGGCTATTTGTCAGATGTCTTGTGCTTCCCAGTGGGTTGTTCCCCAGCGGAATGTGTTTTGGGCCTCTACCCAGTAACCGGTAGTTGTAAGTCCTATTTTTCCTGGCTTTCTTAACAGAATTGTGTTGTATACACCTTTTATTCTCCAGCCAGAGTTTTTTGGTTTTCTACCTACTACCCGGTATTTGTAAATCCTATTTTTCTGCTCTTCAGCAGTTTGTGGTTTGTTATAAACCCTATTTTGTTTCCCGTGCGGATTTATGATTTGTTCTATCCCCACGCGGAGTTGTTGGTCTTCTACCCCGTATTCGGTAGATGTAAACCCTAATTTTGTGGTTATCTTCATCCAATATTTGATGATGATTTTCCTTTGCTTGTATAAGTTGCTCAGATCAGCACTTATATCCTCAGCAAGTTTTTTGTGGATAATTGCCGTATGCTAGCAATTTTATCCCCAGTGGGTCTTTTCACCGTATGCTAGTGATTTGTTCCCCGGATCATTGGTTGTTTACCAGTGCATCCCCAGCTAGTCTTCTTTGGATAACTGCCGGATGCTTGCAATTTATCCTCAGCAGTTCGCCTTTCATTTACCCTTTTGTCGGTAATGTCTGTTGCTCCTTTTGATTGGTTGTCATTATATACCTGATTTGGTATCCCGATGCCTTTCTTTTCGGTTGATTTATCCTTTATTAACCCAGTAACCGGTTGTGGATAGTCTTCCATGCGAGTATATTATTCACGGTCTGCCGGTAATGAATAGTATATCTCATGCACTCTTCAGTCGAAGCCTTTTGTGTTTCCCCAGTCGAGTAAGATTCGTTATTTCCCTTTGTGGAGTCGAATATTTCTTTGTTGTCGGATAATTGCCGGATGCTTGCAATTTATCCTTTGAGTTGTCTTTCGTTTACCCGTATGCTTGGTATCGATTGTCTCTCTTTTTGGTTAGTCACCTATTATATACCCAGTAACCGGTATCTCTGGTGTCTTTTCCTTTCGAGTGTATTATTCACGGTCTGCCGGTAATGAATAATATATCTCATGCGCTCTTTAGTTGGAATCCTTTGTTGATTTTCCCCAACTGAGCAAGATTCGTATTCTCTGTAGAATCGAATGGCCATCCTTTAACCAGTTTGTGTTTTGGATGATGAGTGTTTTGGAAGTGAAAACCAATTCACATTTTCGGTAGATCACCTATTATATACCCAGTAACCGGTATCTCTGGTGTTTCTTACCATGCGAGTTTATTATCTACGTTCTGACGGTAATAGATAATATATCTCATGCGAGTATCTTATCCACGGTCTGCCGGTAATGGATATTATATCTCATGCACTCTTTGGGTTTGTGTCCCCAGTTGAGTAAGATTCGTTTTCCCGTTGTGGATTCGAATGTCCATCCTGTAAGTTGTTTTGCTTTTTCAAGCCCTCCTTTTGGATGATGAGTGTTTTGGAAGTGAAAACCAATTCACGTCTTCGGATTTTATCCTATAAACAACCCAGTAACCGGTTCAGGATAATTTTCCTTTCGAGTATATTATTCACGGTCTGCCGGTAATGAATAATATGTCTCATCTGAGTATTTTATCCACGGTCTGCCGGTAATGGATATTATATCTCGTGCGCTCTTGAGTCAACCTTTTGATTGTTTTCCCCTCAGAGTAAGATTCATTTTCCTTGTGGAATTGAATGTCCATCCTAAACAAGTTTGCTTTTCTAGCTCTCTTCAGGATGATGAGTGTTTTGGAAGTGAAAACCAATTCACGTTTTGGTCGGTCACCTATTATATACCCAGTAATCGGTATCCTTGGTGTTCCCTCCTTTCTGCTCCCTATTATGACCTCGGTCCCCCTGTGGAGTCAGATTTTCCTGAGTTTGTTACCCGTATGCCTGGTAACATCTCATTTCTTTGTTACTTCCCCAGTGGAACTTTTTGTTGCTTCTCCCCAGGAGTCAGCCTGTGTCTCTCCAATGGATTTATTTTCCATTCGGAATTCTCTTCCCAGTGTGAGTTCTTCACTCCCCAGTGATTTCTCCAGTCTGTTTTTCTGTTTTCCTTAATCAGAGTCGTGTTTTAATCACGTTATGTCAGTTTTGTTTTTCCCCAGTTTAGAGTCGTGTCTTGTTCACACATCTCATTTCCTTTATTATCCCCATAGAGTCTTGTTAGAGTCTCTGTTCCTGGTGAGTGTATTACTCCGATGGATCGTCTTTCTTCTGTGTGAATTATATTCCCCACAGAATTTGTGTCTTTTGCACGCATACATTTGCATCATGAGGTCTCTTAGGGACCAAAATTTGTCTCATTACTGTTATTTAAGTCCATTCTACCACGTCGAGATGAAGATTTCTAAACTTCACTTCTCCGGCTAGAATGACCTTAAATAGGGGCATCTGTAAGACCCCAATTTTGGGCCCTAAGATCCCTCATGGCCCATATCATTCATATCATAACCTCAAGGATCATTGCATGCCTTTGTCCCCTCTAGTGGATAGATTGCCTTGTGGGTTTGTTTCTTGATCACCAAGCATACTCTGCATTTGTATATCTTTGCTTTCATATGTTTATCATTCAAAAAGTACAAAAATATTGTCAGTCTAACCTTGTTGCTTGCAGTGGAAGCAATCATCAGCAATTAGGTCAAAGACAGTCATTGATCAGTCAAAGCAATGGATGGTGGCCATTCTTGCAGAATTTGGGCACCATGATCATTAATCAAAAGTTCATACAACTTGGGACATCATTTGAAGTCAAGTTCTCAAGGAATTAGGGTTTGGAATTCATCAGAAGTGGTCCAATCACCCAAAACCCTAGAAAAGTCAAACTTGGTCAACTGTTGATTTAATCAGTGATTTGATGGATAGAATTGATTTGAAGAAGTGCATTCATGCTTATATAAGCCTCATATATCATGTCCAACCTCATCATGGAAGAAAATCAAGTCAATCAGAAAATTTTCCAGAAATAGAAAGTGGACCTGTAATTTCAACTGCCAAAAATGGAAACTTCTTGATCTTAAACTTGCATCATGATACAAGCTCCAAATGAATTTTTGCCCAACATGAAAGTTGAAGATCTTGTCTTCCCATTTTCAAAAAGTCCAAGAACATCAAAATCCCATGTGTGGTTGTCAAGATATGATCAAATCATTTTCACCAATTTTTGAACTTCAACAAGCCATAACTCTCAAACCATAAGGCCAAATTTGGTGGGGTTTTTTCCTACAAACCACATTTTTCATCCTCTTTCCAAAAATATAAATTTCATGACCTAAAACCCTACCATTCAAAATGGCATTTTTGGACCAATTCCTTCAAAATTCAAAGTTTGACCAAACTTTGACTTTTTGATTTATGGACTTTTTCACCATTTTGCCAATTGGGAAATGTTCCATATATCATTTATGATTTGTTCCAAGCCTAAAACCATCATCATACCACCATTTTCCCATCATTTTGAATCAAATTGCAAAATTGACAAAATTGGCAATTGGCTTCACAAAAGCAAATATAGTACAGCATTTTCTGTACAACCACAAGCAGCATTGTGTTTGGCCTGCTAGCAGCCTTTCCAGCCCATTTGTGCAGACAAACACACCCACCATTTTCACTTGTTCCACAATTAGCAATTTGCAAAATGATCATTACACACAAAACCAATTTACCACATGATTAAATGATGATTAACAGATGATATTTAAGCCTTCATTTTCTGTTTCCAACCCTAGTTCTAAGCAGCCACCAACCAGAAAAGCTCACTCTCTCATTTTTGCATTTGTGGCCTTTGGCAATTTTTGCTCGAAATCTCCAAACCACTTGAACATTCCTTCATGTTTCCATCATCTAACCACCATTAAGAGTCATTCCTGATCATAAGATACTGACTGGAATAGCATTGCAAGGTCTGCATTTTCATGAGTCCAACAATGGTAGTTTTCGGTTCTGGGATTTCTAAGAGTTGCTGAGCTTCAAGCTACCCTCCAACCATCATTCCAAACTAAGGGCTTCATCTGTTTGAGCTTGTAACCATCAAAGCAGCTCTGCTCCACATTTTCTTCCAAAACAAGTAAGTAACTCAATCTGCACCATTCACCAAATTACAAGATGTTTTAGATAGGTTTTGGTATGTTTGTGCCACTGCAATTTGTTTCATGTAATATGGTTTTGCATTGAGTGATAGATCTGCTTTGCAAATTTTTGTGTCCATGCTTGTTTTGCTCGAGCTGCTTTAATCATGATGAATTAGAGGAAGTGGACACTACATTCTTTTTGTTTGGTGTATGAGGATGTTGTTAGCATATGTGATTTTGATTTCTGAGCACATTGATTTTTTCGAGCTTATGATGATGAATATATGCAGTTATGCTCAAACCCTAGAACTATGCCTAGATTTCCCATGTTTGTGTTGGTTTGGTTGTTAGCTGATATTACTTAGTGATGAGGTTACATTGCATTGTTTTATGGTTGATGCTTTGATGATGATAAACATGAATGTGCTGTCATACTGTGCTATGCCTTACCGTTTGAAATCTCCTAAACTTGCTCATAATATCCATGCTGTTTTGTGCTGTTGTTTGTTTTGTTGGGATGTTTGATGAACACATGAATACTTTGCTACTATGCTGAATCTCAATTGATTATGATTGATTTCCATTGCCCTGCTGTTCAAACCTAACCATTGCCATGAAAACATGTGAGTTGTGTTGAATATTGTTGTTTGTACTTGTTGCTATGCTAACTGGCCATGCTGTAAACTGATGATGACTTTATGCTGTTGTTCAAACCATCCTGTCCAGAATTTCATGCTCATGTTTGTTTGTTGCTGAACCAACTGCCTGCTAAACCCTGATGCAGTTTTTGAACCTTATGACCATGCCTAGGAAATCCATGAGAGTTATGTGGTATGTTGCTGTTGCTTGATGTACATTATGCTAGACTGTTGGTTGTGTTGCTCAAAACTTGTTTGATGTTGATGAGCCATGAAACATGATGATGATTGCTTGCTGCAATTTAGGGAACCCTGCATAGTAATGTTCCTGCTTGTGTTGTTTTGGTGCTTTTGACATAAAGCACATTGAGTTTGTCTTGCTTCTTGCTTAATGATGATGATTACATGATGATTGATGATTGGATGATATGTTGAATGCTATGGTTGTTTGTATTTGCTGCATGATGTTGATGCTACGCGTGAACCATTGCCATGCTGCTGTGTGTGTATGTTGGAATTTATTTGTAAGATGATGAACTTGCTGGAAATATCATGAAGCTTGCCCTGCTGTTTTGAACTTCCCCAGGAAAACCACATGTCATGTATTACATGCTGTTGTGTGTTTGTTGATTGAATTCGATTGGATGTTGTTAAACCATGATGCTATACCATGCTAATAAAACCCTGCTGCTATTTTGCTATCTTAATATGCCTAGGTTTTCATGCTTATGTTGTGTGTTTTGGTTGAATCATTTTTGTTTGATATGGCTGGATATGATGAGTGCTGCTGAACCAATTACTTTGTCAAGAAAATCTCATAAAGTATGCTTATGCTGTGTTGGTTGGTAATGCAATGCTGTTGTATGCTGGTCGAGTTCTGTGTAGATGTTTGAATGAAAATGCCTTGGCCATGCTGTTAATAAACCATGATTATGATGATGACATCATACTGCTGTCTTGCAAAACTTCCTTGTCCAGAATTTGCTCATGATCTTGTTGGGATTGTATGCTATATGAGAAACCTAGTATTGCATGAAAACCCATAAAACTCAAGTTGATTGACTGCTGTTATGTTTTTTTGCTCAAAACCTGTTGATTTTTATGATGGACTTGGATGATGATTACTTGCTGCAGTCTAGGAAACCATGCCCATAACCTTTTCCTGCTTGTGTTTGTTTTGTTGTTCATGTCATGAATGACATTGTTACCACCTTAGTGTTTGCATAATGGTTGCATGATAATGTATGGACCTACTGCTGTGCCAATGTCATGCTGTTATGTGCTGTCGTTTATTTTGTTTGCTGTTATGAAACCTCACTGCAGTTTAAAAAACCCTCATGAATTGCATTTGAATGCTGTTGATTGCTTGATGAGTGAACCTTGCCATGAATGTTGCTGTTGTTGCTCAGAATTTGCATGAAGTTTGTATGGTTGTATGCTGCTAAATGATATGCGTTTATTTGCTTGCTTGGTCGGTCGTAGGATGTTGCTTGAAGCTTGCTCTTATGAGCTGGACATGATACCAATTTGCCATGCTTTTGTTTGTTTTGTTTCATGATGATAACATTGAGCAATGCTTTGGCTGCTGTTAGAAACCCTAAGGGTTTATGTGAAAACCAGATTTTTTGAACCATTGGCCATGTTACTGTTTTATGGCTGAGAGCCAATCAAAACATTTCGTTTTGTAGGGCCAAAACGCAGCACTTCAATAAGTGACTGCAGAATTACACATTTGCCATCGTTGACCCTTCCTTTGACCAATATTCCATGCCTTTTGTTCAAATTTTGCATCCAATTATCACTCAACTTCACCAATTATTTTCTCATTCAATTTTCACTCAAAAATTATGATTTTTTTTGCATAATGATCACAAAGATGTCTTCTATTTTATGGTGAATTTTAATTAATTTTCCATTGGCTGGTTTTTCATTGATAATTATTTTTTTGACAAGTATGCCAAATTGATACACATTGCCATTCCAATTGTGAAATTCTCATGTTGCATCCAATGAGCTTGAAATTTTTTGTGGTTGATCTACACACATTGACCTTCATTTCCATATAAAGTTTGTGCATTTATCATTTGTGGACTGAGAGTTATGATTTCTTGAAGTCATGTGTTGCATTTGGTGTCACAACATGATCATGCATTTTCCCTAATTTTGTTCACATGTTTCCTCTTATCCAATTGACCCCAATTTTGCATGAATCATCCTTTGTATGTCTATTTCATGTATGCATCTTCTTGGAATTAATCTTGCTGTTTTCCATTTATGTGAGAATTTTCTTCCATGCTTGTTCATTTGTTGACTTCATGTGATACACATTGCCAAATCTTTTGTGAAATTCTCAAATCTTATCACATGACCATGAAATTTCATATGTGATAACTAGACATCTCAAGCTTTGCATTGGTGTTAATTTCATTCATTTCTCTTCTGTTTTCAAATTGATATGATTTTTTGAAGTTGACCTATGTTTGTTGACTTTCACCATGCTTACTTGAATTTGGTTTAACTTCATGAATTTCATTGACTGCCTTCCTCTCATCCAAATGCCATGAAATTTTGCATGTATACCATGTTAGATGTTAGGATTGAGTGTGATTTATTTCATGATTTTTGAAAATGTTTGAGTTGACTTTTGATTGAAGTCTTTGCTGTTGACTTTTGCATGCTTCCTTTGCTATGCTTTGCATTCTTTTGCATATGAAATGACCTTGATGCATGATATAAGTTTGAATCCAATTGTGTTTACCTTCCTACATGATTGATTTTGACTTTGATTGAATATTGCTTGCTGCCTTGGCCTTTTTCTTTCATCTTCGACCCTAGGCTAGCCCTAGTGGTCTTGTAAGCTTACAATTGAGCTGTCTGTTTCAGGTTCAGCACCCATGCTTTAAGGATCACTCAAATGTGATTGAATTTGATTGTTTGCCACATGCTAACTCTTGTTTTGTAGGTGACTCATACTTGAGTCTTTGTGCCTTGCACAATTGGTCCCTCTGTGTGACCATTGGTTCATTTTCTTTTGCTTTTGACTGTCGACTTGTTTGCTAATGAGTTTGACTTTTGCAGGTGCTTTAGTTGCTTAAGTTCTTTGAACTTGCTTGCTTGCTTTGCTTTTTAGCATTTGCTTTGAGGTATAAATACTTCTTCTTCATGTAGTCTGGAGACCCGGTCTGTTATTTGACCGGGCAAACTGTCTGAAGTCCTCCTTAAGAGGCAATGCCTGTGTTTGTTTAAAATTGTCCCAAGCAGGAAAAGTCCTTCAAGTAAGGCAATTGGTGGAAGGTAGGGATAAGAAATCTATCCCCCACTATTCAGTGTGTCCTCTCTTTGCTCCCAGTACCTGGTTGAAGCAATGAGATAAATACCCAAGATCTAATCGAGTCAATAATGTGGAGAGAGTTCCTACTTTCTGAACTCCCACACTTTCTTTGATGCTCTCTCTGATCTGAGATTGAAGCAATGAGGCACACCCCTCATCTCCTTTTCATCTGCTTCACCTGAGCCCCTCAATGGCCAGGTTAAGAGCGACACTTACCTATTACAGTGGGCTGTTAAAGTCAAACCCTCTTGTGTGAGCCCCCCATTGTTTGGCTATAGAGTGTGCTGTTTGTTATTCATTGATTGATTGATTGCTTCATATGTACTTGCTTGCCCATATGCTATGCATTTATCATCATCATCAATTGCCATTAGTGCATGATCATCTCATTTGTTTTGTGATGTTATCATTGTTGTTTGCCCATTGAGGACAATTGTAAGTCCATCTCTTTTGGCCTTTGCTCCTATGATATGGAAGGATAGAGTGTAAGACCTCATTGGTCACTCATATCTTCTGTTTATCCGTTTGTATGTGAGGTTGCAGTTATAAGTCCCTGTAAGTTGGCATCTGTTATCCTGTGATCATGATTTGATCTGTTTGGTTTGTATGTGAGGTTGCAGTTATAAGTCCCTGTAAGTTGGCATCTGCTTTCCTGTGATCATATTGTTGCTTTTGTTCTTGTATGTGAGGTTGCAGTTATAAGTCCCTGTAAGTTGGCATCTGCTTTCCTGTGATCATAGTTTGTTTATCTGTTTGTGTGAGAGGTTGCAATTATAAGTCCCTGTAAGTTGGCATTTGCATACCTGTGATCATATTGTTGCTCTTGTTCTTGTATGTGAGGATCCATTGTAAGTCCCTGTGATGTGGCATTGGATTTCCTGTGAGCATACTGTGGAGTTAACCTAAGTCCAGATAGATTGGCAGTTAACTTCCATATTTCATCTTTGTTTTTCCTTTGAGGAGATCGGTGTAAGTCCATTGAGTGGCATCTGATATCCTGTTCTATTTTAGGAGACTGGTGTAAATCCATTTGTTGGTATCCGGTATCCGCTTTTATTTCTTTTCCTGTGGAGATTAGTGTAAGACCATTGAGTGGCTTCTGATATCCCGTTTTGTTTTAGGAGATTGGTATAAGACCATTGATTGGCATCCGATATCCGCCTTTGCTTTGTTTGTTTGTTATTATTAACTGCTATTCCAAAGGACACACTTGAATCATCTGCTATATGATTTCAAGAAGTGAACCTTCCAAGAAGTTTTACTATCCATCCCTCATCCATTCATCATTCATTACGTCTTAGAACCTTTTCACACTATACCTTTTAAATTTTGACATAAGTGTTGTGCAAACATCTTCATGTTTTTCTAACTAAAAACCTGGACTCAAGTCCTTGACCTTTTTCCAAACTTCATTTCATAATACTTATTTGAATTGATCTTAATCATATTTTGACTTCATTTTCATAATCATAATCAGTAACTCCACTCATTCACTTGTTTTGGCTTTGTCCATTAATCTTTTCATACATGAGCTATAGGTTTGATTTATCTTAGTGGTTGATGTTAATCTCACCTTCTGTCTTTAGTGATTGAATTGTAAGTCTTCCTCGCCTATTATAGGGTTAACCCCTCTCTGGCCAGTTGAAGCTGTTCTCACATGGTGGACGTTGTTGTTTGTATAAGGTTGAGTTTTCTCCCGTGGATAACGTAAGACCTAGGGTTTGTGTTTAAAATTGAACCTAACCCACTTTTGGAAATCTTTTAGCCGAACTACGGCGTTCTGATCCTTACCTTTGATGGAAGGTACGTAGGCAACGGGTTCATCCGTTCGAACCCAATACCCAATAATAATAAACTTGTATATTCTTTTCTCATCATCCCAATCATGTTTGTACAATCTTTATGTCATAACAAATAATAATTTTTGCATAACAAGTGTGAAAAGGGCTCCCTAGGAGTACCTAGGACGTAGTGGGTGCCTAACACCTTCCCATTGCGTAATTTACCCCTTACCCAGAATCTCTGATCTTTTTATTAGTTTTCTACGTGTAAAACTTCTTAGGCTTTTGTTCGCTTTTTAGCCAATCCTTTGGATAAATAAAAGTGCGGTGGCGACTCGAAAATTTCATGTATCTCTTAGCTTATGATTTAATCGATAGATCATATAGCGACGAATACACCGCTACAATATCCCTACTATATTTCATTTTCATCACTTATACCTTTCCTTAGTTGTTCACTCTTTCTGTGTTAGTTTTTGGTTACCTATCTGTTAGTATTTAGCTGTTTCAGCTGTACATTGTTAGGCTCCTCTTATCTATATTAATGCCAGCCCCTTTGTACAACAGTTTGTTAATTCATATATGAAATCAGATGATTTATTCAGTAAATCATATGTGTATAGGGTTTGCTTTTTTTTTCCTGCTATATTCTCTACTGCTTTGTATCAGAGTTGGTTGAGCCTTATATTATATAGGTATAATTAGTCCCCAGGTCCTTTAACTTAATTTTAATTTTAAGTTCCGCTTTAATCCCTTAATAAAAAAATGTTACACTTTGATCCTTTAATATTAGTTCCTTTAGTATTATTGGTTCCTTCCGTTAGTTTAGCTGAAAAAACATTAATATTTGTCAATGTTGCATGTCAACTAGGTAATGACTCAGCAAAAGGATTAAAAAAAAGACATAATTGGTCAAAATATGAGTCATTATATATATTAAAAATCAATTCTACTAAAACCTATTTTAAAAAGAACAAATAGGATTATCTTTCAATTCAAATACATTAGCGTACATGTAAAGCTTAAAATCAATTTTACTAGGGAAGAAAATGAATCCAACACAAAACTAGAACAAAAATACACTAATTCTACATTTTGAGGAAGTTTTCATCACTGTTATAATTTACATTACAAACTTACTATATTATAGTAATTATGGTGATTGAGATAGACAATACTTGTTAACTAATCAAATATTAAATTGGGATCATTTGTTGAATCTGCCGCTGCTGCCGCCGATTTGGAATATGGCAGTTGAAGCGCGAACAAGACCACACTTTGTTTTTTGATAAAGGCACATCAGGAATATTATCACAACTAAAAATTACGGAGCCATCTCGATCATGGAAGAATAAGGGATCAATGTATATTCCATTTTCCTATGCTCTGTTTAACTCCACACCTTAAGAACAGACATCAAATCCAACAATTAAAAATCTCTATCTACCAAAATTAAAGACTTTAAAACTACTCCGATCCATAAAAACTGAAACTACAAAAAAAAATAGAATAAGAACAAAACCCATTTTTTAAATCTAAAAAAAAATCCCATAAAAAACTGAAACTTAAAAAAAAAATACGAACAAGAACAAGGGACTAAATTAGTTCATATCTGCAAAATTAGTTCATATATGCAAAATATATCAATTCAAGTGGTTCTTTATAAGCATTGTGTGAAAGTTATGTGAACATAGCCTTGTAAATCATAATGTTTTAAATACTAGTGTTTGTGTGCCTGTGTCAGATTTAACTATATTTACATCTGAATATCAGATGCATCCTCAAAAACAGACATACCAAAGCTATAGTAGTCAACCCACAAGCCAACCGAATATGTTGCAAATTGTCGGGCTTCAAACTCCAAATCTTTTTATCCAAGACATGTACTCTGTTGTTGTCAACACAGCGCCAAAAACAAAACTCTATCCTCCAATGAAACATGAAACTTCTTCCACTGAAACATGAAACTTCTTTCCTTGAGATCTAAGAGTCTTTGTACGTTTGCCGTTGAAAGGCAGCCCTTGTTGGATTAAATGGACAATGTTGTGGTGAAAGCTGATTGAATCTAATGAAATAAAATTAGTGTTACAGTGTTTCATATGTTTAATAACAAATAATAATAAATTGAAAATAAACCAAACAAAAAACCATGTAAGATAACATACTGCCAAGTAGATTGCCACATATGCATAGTTTAATGTTTTTTTTCAAAATTTAACAGAATGGATCAATTTGACTAGCGGAATAGTTAAGGAACTATAATGTAATATTTTTTAACTAAGGGACTAAAGCGAAACAATAAATTAAGTTAAATGACCAAAAGATAAATTAAACCTATTATATATCTCTTATGCTGTCTGAAGAAAAAAAAGACTGGACAAATGATGTGTATACATATGATCATATGATGTGTATACATATGATCATAGTTAACTCAATTTACTTTCTTTATCTTATATATAACTTGTATGATATTGTACTGTTAACTAGGCGAAGCATCAAAAAAAGGGAAAAGAGGAAGGACACGGTGCTTGGAAATTCATGCCCGGTCACTTGCTGAAAGACAAAAAATCACCTTAAATGAAGAAGGAGAGCCCATTGGACCAACTCAAAAGATAGTTTCTGAATTCAGCAATTTTTTGGGATCAGTAGCAAGGATGTCAGATTTATGTCCTCTTACTTACACTAATTGGAAGGCTATACCAAACAAGAAGGAGAACATATGGGCTTATGTCAATGTAACAAACTCATCTAGTGTGTGTGTTTGGGTACTCTGATAAAATATATTTGTCTAATTAGTAATCACGATCCTTTTCTTTGCAGAAAAAATACATTGTTCCAGAAAAAGGAGAGAAGGTTGTGTATGCTATCATAAATGATGCTTGGAGGCGTTACAAATGTTCTATTAAAAGAAATCATTTCACTAAGTATGAAAACTTGTGTGATCGGCTGAAAAACCGTCCAGATAACATACCAGAAGCACACTTTAGGAAATTAATGAATTATTGGAGTTGTGAAATCATTCAAGTAAGATAAATTTATTTGAATTGTGTACTGTTTTTCAGATTTAATGAATTGAGTTTCTCATTGATGAGTGCAGAAAATTAGTCATCAAAATGCTAACATTACAGCTCAACAAAAATGTAGACATCGAGCGGGTCCCATAAGTTTTGCTATCATAAGGGAAAAACTGGTATCTCATTTTTACTACTATTAGCGAACAAGCAAATTCTATGTTTGGTTACGACTAATTCTTTGCTATCCCGGGCAAGCTTCATATTGGGATTTAAGTCCCACTGAATGGACTTTCTTTCTGGAAATGTCCACACTTGTAGAATGGAACCACCTACACCAACTACTAGGGCAAAATTCTGATGTTGATAAAGAAATGGATGTGAATGACTAATATTATTGTCACTTAAAACTAACAACCTCAGTGGAAGAAATCTACATATTTTGGTCTTGTGAAGCTTGCCCCGGATGTCGAATATTTTGAATTCTACTGTCAGTGATGATTTTTAACTACTACTATTAATAAATCATATTTTGCTTTGTAGCGTGCAGCCAAGGATGATAGAGAGCCCCCTACTCAAGCTGAGGTTTTTATTGAAACACGACAAAGCAAGAGAGGAAATCAGCTAGACCAAGTTACAAGTAACACAATTGTAAGTTTTTCTTTATAATTTTATCTAGTCAAATGTAATCATATATATGCTTAATTAATGTTGCTTTAATTTTGCTAGACAAATCTTCAAGATTTGATCATAAATTCTGGTCAGCCTTCTGACGAGGCATTTCAAACTGTCTTCGGCAAAGAAAAAGCAGGAAGAGTGCGCTGCCATGGAAGAGTTACAACACCTTCTCTCTTGAAAAGAAATAAAGAAATAGCAGAAATTGAAATGAAGCATGCTGCTGAAGTTAAACATTTAACTGAAAAGGTTCAAGAAATGAGGGTAAAACATGAAATGTTGGAGACCAAACACAGTGAAGAGATGCAGCAATAGAGGGAAAATTGGAAGTTCTTCTAAGGGTCATGCTAAACCAAAGCAACTCAGGCCATGATATGGGGGATTTGGTAGCTTTGTTATCAACCCCAAATGAAAATAACAATGCTCTGCATTCATCTGCATCTGCACAGGCCCTAAATAATCATGCGGTATGCTTTCCTTACAGTTGAAACAACAATTTCATTCTCAATAGTTTCCAAATTTCATGTCTTACCACAATTCCTCCACTGTTGTGAAGCATGTACACCTCTGAGATGATGATGTGTGTCCCAGTGTCCACCCTGTACGACACTCGCACAACACGTGTCAGACAAGTGTCTGCGGTTTTTTTCTTTGTTTTGACCCACTTTAGACACTCATTGGACGCACTAAAGAATCTCAAGTGTCCCAAATCTATTTCCCTTCTTGGTTGGTTCCTTACAAAGCATTTATATGTATTTTTTAAAAATATGACATATCAGAAAACAAAAGAATATTTTTGTTTGGGTGTTACTCACGGGGTGCATCTGATTGATGACTAATTCTAAATTGTCTTTTTCTTGGCTGATTTTAGTATTTTTATCTTGTAGGTAAATCATATCGCAATGGGGGAAGAACAGTCGAATGATGACTTGGAAGATGATGAACAATTGTACGAAGATGACTTGGAAGAAGAAGATGAAGCACAATTATACGATGACTCGGAAGAAGAAGATGAAGCACAATTATACGATGACTCGGAAGAAGATGAAGAACAATTATACGATGACTCGGAAGAAGATGAAGAACAATTATGCGATGACTCGGAAGAAGATGAAGACTATGCAGACTGATTCATCAATGCTGGGGCGGCTTTTCATTTTCTTTTGTGATAGGAACGTAAACACCATTCCTTTCTACTTTGGGTTGGTAATAGAACCTGCAAGTTATATTAGATCTTTTTACACGTTTGGCTGTAATCACTTAAAAGAGAAGCTAACATTATGGTCTATTTTTGGTCAAAGTTTACCAAACTTAACAAAGCAGTTTGGTTATTGGAAGGAGTTTGCAGTTGCTTATCTGATTTTGGGCCTGTTTAGATGAGCTTATTTGAGCTTATTTGTTTCCATATGTTTTGTGATACTGTTTAGGAGACTTAATTGAATCAACTTATGGCATTTTTCATTAAATATTTTGAAATTATTTATATAAATTCTTCAAGTAAATGAAAACAACTTATAACATACGTAAAAAAGCAATATATTTTTCCATTCTAAATAAACAAATTATTCATCACTAACTAAAGAGAATCACTTGATGACCAACGAAGAATATAAATAAATTAGGGATTTTTTATCCCATCCTATAGGGTGAAAAAATACTTTATGGAAAATTCAAAATACTCTTTAGATTTTGAAGATGCATTTTTGGACGTATTATTGTCTTTTGTCAAAACGTTACAACTGATTCGGAGATTCGGAGATGTATCTCTGAAATATTTTAAAGCACACTTATGCACTCTATTGAATCACATTAACATATTTTGTAAACACGAATTTGAAGATGTATCTCCAAAATATTTTAAAATACATGCTATGCATCCCTTTCTGAAAGGTCTATTTTAAACATGGATAATGCTAACTTGTGCTCATGGGACACAAGTTAAGAGATAATTATAGAAATTGTTTTTTGAAAATTGTGTGTTCACTTTATTATAAACTTATCATTATTAATTTATAGATTTTTTCAATACAAATTTTTTATTTATGTATTTCTTAGCATGTGCCCCAAGAGCACAAATTAGCATTGCCCTTTAAACATTTATTGACTCGAACATGCATCTCCGTTTAAAGTTTACGAAGATGCATCTCTGTAACCAATCAAAACAGTACAAGTTAAGTCAGTTTTATGGTTACTTAGGTGAAAATGAAGATTTATAAATATTAAGGTCCCTGTTATGTGATGAGTATTAAATCATACAACTGATATGCAAAAAATGACATATATAAATTCGAAGTCAAAATAAGTTATCATGACATACACAATAAAGTCGAAATAAGTAAAAATAAAATACAATCGAACATAAATCCAAACTACAAATACTATCAGCCACTGTATATGCTAGATTCGAGCTCCTTGGTCTCCTCTGCTCCCTGTGCTCCGACGTTGTCTCCGGTACATCATGTCTCTCGTGCATCCGTCATAATGACATTTAAGACATTCCTTACCTCAAAACCATCTGGAAAGATACCTCTGTCAATACCTGCCTGTGTAATTTCCACAATACGATGTCATCTAAGCAAGACATCATGAGTATGATCTAATCTAACTTGCTCCTCCTCTAGTATCTCTCCTGATGAGCTGACCTCGGTGGATCTCTTGGAGCAGCCCACACCATATATGGATGTGACACCTTGAAGAACCACCTGATGTACCACTCTACATAGCTCCAATCGCTCTCAACTATGATACTCCGTGCCTCTTCTAGTACCACATGACTAAGATGATTATCAAATATGACATTCATATATCTACGCGTCATAGCGGGAGGAGCAGAGACAACAGGATGTCTAGGAATAGTCTGGGTGTAACCGAATTACCGTATGACACATTCAGGAAAATGAGAAAAATGTCAGACGTGAACCGCAAGCCAACCATATAGAGTATAAGACTATGTCGTCAAATGATCGCATCTCACGGTGATCGACATAGGTGTTAAAGTGCATATCTTCTGCTACCAAGCGGTCAAGATACACTCGAAATGACTCTGTCGCCTGGTTCCATCTGAGCGGGGAAAATGCAGAAGCACACGTCATATCCTTAGTATATGTCGGTACACACAACCACTCAGAGATGCGCGAGAAGTGCTGGAGGATCCAAGCCTGGAAAGTGTTAGAACACACAAATCATGTTGCAAAAATGTAATGAAAATGACACACAAACATTAAAAGACCAATACATATTACTGTCAAAAGTGTTATGTTACTTGTCACCTGATTCTTCTTCCACCTACAACTCTCAGATAACTTAGAGTACAAGTAGACTAAACAAGAAGTCACCCAGTTATACTCATGGATCCACTCAAAGTCCTTGAAGTATCGTAGGTAGAGGACATCCATATACATGGAACTCTTGTCCATAAAAATGACAGTGTCAACCAAATATAATAGATATGCTCTAATAGCACACACTATATGCTGCCCCACCAACTCCTCATCACCAGCAATCTGCTTTGCTCTAACCAACTCATATGTATATACCTTTTTTAGGATTTAAACCTAGCATGATCCCCTCTAGTTTTTTCAAACTCCCTCAAGGAAGCGTCTGTTTACTTCCAGATAGTTAACCATCAACTCAAGTACCTCATCTTTGTTAATCCTCCAATGATCTAAAGGCTTTTCCCTAATCGGAAGATGAAGCAAACACGACACATCATCGAGTGTGATAAACATCTCACAAAGTGGTAGATGAAATAATGAGGTCTCAGTATGCCATCTATTTCTCTACAAATGCATTAAGCATCATGTGATTCATCGTAACATAACCGGTATTGCATAAGTTCTTCATCCTAGATAGCTGTAAAGCAGCCTGAAACTACTCGTCAATAGGCTGATGCAAGTCAGTAATAATCTTCCGCCCATTAATGAATTTCAATGGATCACGGTCCTACAGAAAAATAAATCATCGTAAAAAACTTATAATATAATAATAAACGTAATAAAAAGAATGAATCTAACTAATTTTATCTCTCATTCTCAAATGTGTCTAGTAGTATGGTTCGGGTAAAAAGGCAACAGTGAAAACTCTAATGTGACTCCCCCAAATACCTCTGCTATCTCATCATCATGAGGCCCCTCCAGTGCCTGGGGTGGGGTGGCACTGGTGCCTCTAGTGACTCAGGTTAGGGGTGGCAAAACGGGCCACCCGTCCTGCCCCGCCTTAAGCCCGCCAAAAAAGGGGACTGGACGGGCAAGCCTGTCAAGTTAAATTGGACTTAAAACTCTAGCCCGCCCTATCAAGGCAGAGGGTTGGCGGGCGGCGGGCTTGCCCTCCTATTCATTTATTTATTTATTTTTTAATAAATTAATATGCTTATTTTTACATTTCAATTAGATTTTTCACTTATTTTTTAGAATAATTTTTTATAAAGCATATTTCTAACAAATTTTACTTTAAAAAATATTACATATATTCACAAATAAATGTATAAAATATAATAATCAACAAGTATTTCAAAACTATAGTTCAAGTATTAACCTTCAACCAAGCAAAATAATATTTTGAGTGCTCATAACTAGGTTGGCGGACTGGCGGGTCAACCCGTCCTTTTTTGCGGACTTAAAGGGGGGCTGATTGAGTGGGTAGGCGGACACAAAATTCCAACCTAATCCAACATTTTTGGCGGGTGCGCGAGTCGGTCTGACGGACCACAACCCGTTTTGCCACCCCTAACTGAGGTACCTCTGGTGACTTGAGTACCTCTGCTGCCCAAGTAGGTGAAACCTTTCGCCTAGGGGAAGATGGAGGAAGTGATGCATCACTAGGTGACGTCCGTCTCCTACGGGAAGAAGAAGGTGGAGATATATGAGCCCTAGACATCGACGCATCCGCATCAACCGAGCTAGAGGGAGCAAGAGCCTGCAAAACGTGACTCTTTTCCCTCTGGACAGATGCATGATGTGCAATCCTGCTGTGCCTCAATCTGTCATCTTTATCAGCCATAATTCCTGTATGTAAACCAGACAAGTGTCATATAATTATTACAAGCAACCATACAAGCCAGAAAAGTAAACAAATACAGAATTATAAAATACGAAGATGCATCTTCGGTTCCTAGAAATCCAAAATATACGGAGATGCATCTCCGGATTTTCCTGCAACTTTCATTTTCGTCGATGACGCCAATGCTGACCACGAAGATCCCAAAAATAATGCATTGATCGTTACTTTTAACTATGAAACACATTTCTCATAATGTATCAACTATCATACATGCATAAACTATGTATTTCAATACCTAATCATCAATTTCTACAAAGCTATACAAAAACTCAAAAAAGTTTACAATAATTAAAAACTTACAAGAAGTGGGGAATCTTTGAAGTTGATGTAGTTGAATGAGCTTTTTGATGTCGTTTGACAATGATTGAAGAAACTTTGATGTTACTTAATTGATTTTGATACAATGTGATTTTGAGAGTGTTTTAGATTTTTTTAACAAGTGAGGAAGAAGAAGGGTTCTGACACGTTATGTACAAACAACGTCCAAAGATGCATCTCCGTAATATTTATGAAGATGAATCTCCGTAGTTTTTTCATATTAAGTCAGATTTCTATTGACTTAGGATGCGTTTGGAGATAATCTCCAAATTTTAGGATGTTTATAGTATTTTAAAAATTAAAAAATATATTTATATAAAAAATAGTCATTTTCACTTTATGCTGTTCTATATAAAGATTTCTCTATATTGATGACCAAGTTTTCAACAAAATTTAATAGGTATCAAGAAAATGCATGAATATGCTAATTGTGTTATGATAACTTAGAAAAATTTAAATTTATTATTCATTAACTTTGAATATTTTTTTTAAATTTTAATCCGTAGACAAATTAATTATAACTACTAAAAACTCACAACCATATAATTGTAATACTCAGAATTTAAAAGCAAGAGTTTATATTATCTTATGTTTGAACAATATTTAAGAATATCTTAATTTTAATAAGCTGAGATGATTGGGAAGAAGATGTTTGCATCAACAATTTGATTATGTTGATGGTGCTATCTTAGGAATATAAGACAAACTAGCTTAAAACTTGGATTTATAAATATAGATTTATATAACATAGTGCTAACTCCTATGTAGCATATTATTAATACATAACATTTTCACAATTCAAATTCCAGACATAAATGGCACCCCAGAATCTGGAATCCAATTTCCACCTTGCAAAAATCTAGTCACTGTAAAAGGTGAAGCTTCCTCAGCACTCTTCAACACATGAAAACCAGGCCAATTAACCCTATTTTCAGTAGAAGCACCATTTCCAGTATTCATATATTCACCATAGAACAAAGATGAAATTGCAAAACTACCCTCCCATTCACCCCAACCCTTAGGATGAATCAAACCATCCAGATCACTTTTAAGAAACACCGTCCTTGAGTATTTCTTCCAAGGCCTACCTAAAAAAGTCTTCACAGAATCCTTCACCGTTGCGAACTCCGAATCGGGCCTAACCCTAGAGGTCTGTATCGAAAACCCGGTCGGTTCGTTCGGATTGTCCCGTCCTTGCGCGGTGATGAAGTTTGATTGGTAACTCATTGGTTTTCGAATGAAAATGTCGCAGTTTTGGAGTACGGCGGCTGCGTCGCCGAATATGAAGTCGATTGTTCCGTATATGCGACAGTCGCGGTAGAATTGTCGATTCGAGAATAGGTAGAGCGTGTCTTGGTAGGCTTTGAAGCTGCATCGGTAGAAGACCGATAAGTCGGAACTTACTTTGAGGGCTACTGCTTGGTGGTTTTGGGGTCCGGCTGTGTTCTCAAATGTCATATCTCTCGCCCAAAATCCATCGCCGGATACATCTGTTTCATATATATATATATATATATATATATATATATATATATATATATATATATATAAAACCAAATCATGTTAGTATAATGAAGTAATAATGAACCAAAAATGGATATTCAAAATAAGTTACCAAATGTGGCGGAGTTAAGAGTGGTTCCACCATGAAGAACATTCCTATTTCCGGTAACAACAGTCTTATCAATTCCATCTCCGACAAACATAACATTATGCAACTTACTTCCGATCTCAACTTTTTCATTGTAAACTCCGGCTTTAACATGTATAACAACTCTTGAAGGACGATTATGCCCCCTTGAAGCAAGTGCATTAACTGCTTCTTTAATTGTTCTATAACTTCCAGAACCATCTTGTGCGACAGTGAAATCTGCTTCATGGTTTTCAACACTCCATGATTCTAATAGTCCATCGTTTTCTTCTAATATTGTAGTCCTTTGAAATTCTTCTGAAAAATTAAACATGATTATAAATATTCATGTTGTTTTCAAACGTGTGGGTGCAACATAACGTGGTTAATGCATATTCTAGTCAGCTTTTTTTTTTGATTTGTTTTGTTTGTTTTTTTTACAGTAAAGAACAATATTCTGAGTTTTGATAAAAATATTGAGATTCTTGGAAAGTGTTATGCTATATATAAAAGTAGAAGGAAGTTGAAACACGTAGTTAATAGAAAATGACAAATCTGAAAAAGATGGAAGGACAAGTACGTTTTGATAAGCGCTTCTATACGCCGCACCGCTTTTGGATATAATCCATTTCAATTTTGTTTTTCTTATAGTAGTAATATTTTTCTTCATAGATTAAATAGGTTAGTAATTAGATTAAATATGTAAAACTATATTTTAAAAGTTGTAGTAAATATGAACATTTTAAATAGTATGATAGAGAAAATATATTTTTCATGTTGCTTAATCATAAAAACTTTAAGGTTGTGAAATTGTTGAAAATATAAGGATAAAGTTTCAAGTGAAAATCCCACTTTTTTTGAATTTAAACAAAAGTCCATTTATTTAAATAATTTTAAATTTGTTCTATGATAAGAGTGATTGTTAAATATTTTAAGAAATACATAAATAGTTATTCTATATAGATAGAATGGATAGCTCAAATGGTGTTTTTCTTTATAAAATGATGTTTTTGTTTATATTAATTTTTTGACTATGAAATAATACTTTTTTATTTTATTTTAGAAAATTGATATTTTTAAGGCTTCCTAATATTAGATATAAAGAGTATTACATATAAAGAAAACGTATAATTTGTCATTTATGTAGCATTTAGTGCATTGGCAGAACGTAGATGGGGTTAGTTAATGTAAATTAAACTCATATTTACCCATTATACTACTTTTCCAATTTTCTTGAGAAATATATATCTCTATTTTTATGATTTTAATGCATAAATATTTAACTAATATTAAAATTATATATTTTTTTTATAATAATTGTCATTTTTCTTTCTTTTATAGAAATAGAGATTATACATATGAAAAATTCTGCTAAGTCTATAATTGATTTTATGTTTGGATCATTAAAATTGATTATAAATGTTTATATTAATTTTGACTTATTTATTTGTTTATTGAGTTAAATTAATTTTGTCACTAGATTAAAGTTTAATTTTGTAGCTTTTAAGTAAAATTAAATTTACACTTAAATTTGTTGAATTCACTTTTTCATAAAAAATATTTAAATTTAAACTATTTTAAATTCAATACACATTTTTAAATAAAATCAAGTTTATAAAATTAATTTTTTGTGACATATAACCAATTTTTTTTTTTTTAAATATAAGAAAGATACAATGCACTCCCTCTTTCATGGAGGAAAAACCTTCTTTAAAAGTATAGAAAAAATTGAAAGTACTAGTTTTGGACAATAATAAACAAAATTTACTATAAATTATAATAATTTTTTTTAATAAAAAAATAATTATGTTATAATAAGTTATTACCTTTGCCTTTGACTTTGTTATTTGAATACAAAACAAGCATTTGGCCAAGCAAAGTTGTCAAGTTTCTACCCAAAACATGATCACCTTGAACATACCCTTTTTCCTTCAACCCATCCAAACAAGTCCTATGATTTGTCATCAATGCACTCACCCATATAAGAGCATCATCTTTACTATAACCCCTCTTTTCAAACATCATATCCCTAAGCCTAAACTCACTCTCCTCATAGAGTTTAGCACAATCTCTTAAAGCCAAACCACTTGTTTGATTCAATGATAAGCTACTCATACTCTCCAAGCCATGCAATTTCATAGACTTATCAACCCAATCCATGGCTTGTGAAACTTGTGTTTTGGCCATTTGGAGAATCTCCATTTCTTGGAGACAAAAGGAAGAGGTTGTGGACATGACAAACAAGAGAAACAAAACGGTGGCATAGGTTGTCATTTTTTCTTTTGTTTATTTGAGAAATTTGATGAGTGATATGTTACTTGCATGGCTTGATTTATAGCTAGCTGACGAAGCATAAACACATGGGTTACTAGCCATGTGTCACTAAAACTTGTTACCTAACCTAGGTGACATTTGTAGTATCTTGGTACATCGAAATTACTTTCAAGTAAATAAATTTTCTGAAAATTGTGTTTTCTTTATATGAAAGAAGAATGTTCGTTTCCTTAAGATGATAAAGTCGATTGTATAAGGAATATTTGTCATTATGAATACCATAAATAGAACTCTATTACATTTTTTTTAAAGTAATAAATATCAACCAACGGTTAGCACATATTTTTGATAGTGAAAAAAAAAAAACTAGAAAGAAGATTTGAATTGTAGTTAAAAATATTGTTTTTTTTCTTTCAAATTTTTATACAACTTTTTTTTTTAAAAGTTAAGTGTAAAACATTTAAGATAAGTTAAAGAATTGTAAGAATTTTTTCTATAAAATAAAATCTTTTGTAAGAACTTCGACTTCAAGATTGATGATACAACAAATATAAATGTAATCTAAAACAAAAATAAATAAAAAATTAGTATCATATTCCAATTTCCGATTTTATCCTACCTTAATTGCATTGGATTTTCTTTTTAATTTCCATTCATCAGAATATTGAATCTTCTTTAATTTGTATAAATCAAAATCAAAGTTTGACCATTGATTTTTCTTCGTTTTGGTGTCAATTGCATTGGTCCCCCGTCTTTCCCTTTATTCCAATTTTTGATTTAACGTTTTGTTAATTTTAATACACATTTTAATCATGGATCATTTTACCAAAGTTTCAAATTAAACTAAACATTTCTTTTTGGTCATTAATTAAATTTGAACAAAATCAAATGAAACTCACATTACATCTAACAAAATTCACAATCAAACAATCATAATCCTTGATCCATTAATTCACAATTAAATTTGTTTATGTGTTTAATAAAAAATAAAACTAAATAAATGATTGATAATGGTAATGAATATATTTTCAAAGTAAAAATAACCTTGGTCCAACACGAAGTGGATTTTCAAAACCCAATACACTTCAAATCATTTTTCACAAGTCGCTCCACAATGCAAATCAAACGCTTGACCCAACATCAAGCTTTTTTCATAATCAAAATCAAAACAATTAATTCATACTTTGACATTTTCAATAATAATGAAGGAAAAATGCTTACCTGGTGAAAAGTCCAGTCATAGTCTCGAGTGTTAGGCCCAAACCGTAATAGCTTGTAAGTCATAAATACTCGTCTTTTGCCAAAATTCAAATACGTCTCATTTTTGCAATAGATCGAAAGAAAAAAACTATCTGGATGTAAGGTCCAATCATAGTCCCGAATACTAAGCCCAAACCATAATAGTTTGCAAGCCCGAGTGTTTGTCTTTCGTTTAAAACACTCCTAAATATCCAAAACTCTTTCACAACAAATTGGATGAAAACGACTACTTGGGTGTAATGTCCAATAATAGTCTCGAGTATTAAACCTAAGTTGTAATAGCTTGCAAGTCATAAATACTCGTATTCCAACCCTAAAACATACTCAAACATGTCAAACGTATTTTCTTGCCCCCGCGTGATCAAGAACTTTTTCAAAATGAACATTGTTTAGTCCGTTCTACTACGAATAGAAACAAATGCTGTAAGCCTCCAATTGCGAGTACAAGCAACATTTAACCGTTAGAGCGCGATCTAAACACTCGTTCAATAAAACTAACCAACCAACAAAAACGTAGTTTTCTCCTCCAAACTACGAAGCTTTGAGTTCTTCATTGTATCCGAGGATACGTAGGAGCGAGATCCACAATCTCGTCAAGCACCCTAATAAAAACCTTTTTGCGACCCCTTTTCTTTTACACTTTTAATCACTCAAAGAAAACAAATAACATAAGCTAACATTCAATCGCAAATTTAACTAAAAGGTTCCCATTGAGTACAACGGACGTGAGAGGTGCTAATACCTTCCCCTTGCGTAATCGACTCTCGAACCTGAATATGGTTGCGACGACCATTTTCTTTTGCTCTTAAGAGTTTTATCGATATTTTCCCTTTTCCTTCTTTGGAATAAATAAAGTTCGGTGGCGACTCTATTCAATCATTTCCGCAAGCGCGCGAACTCTTCGTGAAGGGTCGTATTTTTCGAGATGCGACAATTGACGACTTCGCTGGGGACATGCTCCAAGCTAGCGAGAGTCAAGCCTAATTTATTTCGATTTGTGATGTTTGTTAGCTTTGTCTATTTTCTTTTTTATATCTTTGTGCCTTTATTATATATTGTGTTTTACTTTATTGTAATCATGTATCTATTGTTTGGGTCCTATGAGCTCTTGATATGGACATCCCGATTGCTTCAAACACATTGTGGGAAAGACTCTCTACCCGAGTCTAGAGAAAAAAAGATAGGGCAATGGTTGCATAGTGCAAGTCTGCGAGATATATTTATCGTTAGGGTCGGCACGAGAATCTCACTTAGAGTAGATTATTTTGAGGATATTGTTGCCCAACAAGTAATTTTTTGTAAGCTTTAATATTTTCATTAGGATCTGTGACTCTAAGGACCTTTGTTGAACATTGAACCCTTTGGCTAACTAGGAATGATGGTTACGTAGTATGGGTCTGCGAGATGTATTTCTCGTGAGGTCGATACAAGAACCTCACTCAGAATAGATCCCCTTGAAGAAATTGACGCCCGCCAAGTAATTTTCCACAAGCGGCAAACATTCTTGGCAATCCATGAGTTTGGAAACCTTATTTAGAACCTTGAATTAGATTGTTTCATAGTATGTGTCTGCGAGACGTAGTTCTCGTTGGGTCGATACGAAAACCTCACCTAGAAGAGATTCCCTTGAAGGAATGGACGCCCAACAAGTATTTTTTGTAAGCGGCAAACATTTTTGTGGATCCATGACTTTGGGAACCTTTGCCAACCCTTGATCATTCCTGGTGAGAACCATGTGTGAACAAGCAATCAAATTTATCCTCCATCTGTACCTCGGACTTATGAGACCTTGTACCTGGAAAAACCAAAAAATACATGGCATTCATTCATTCATTCATACATTATATACATAAAGAAAAAAGTTCTTAGTGTCTATGTTTATTTTAGGAATTTAAGCATCAACAAGCATTGAAAATGAATCCATCCAGAAGAAGCTCCTTCCTGTTCAAATATAAACCTCAGATTGACAGCTTGAAAGAATTGAACTCCAAGTTAACACCAATAAAGCATTGAAAATGAATCCATCCAGAAGAAGCCCGTTTGTCTCTAAGGATCTCAAGTGGCCTCGAAGGCTAGCTTCTCTCACTTCTAACACTATCATATGATATAAGAGAGAGTGGGAAACCAAATATATCATCTTCAGCTGCGGGGAGTTCCCCAATGTGCCACTCATGGGAACACGAGGGTGAAGGTAGAGAAAAACAAGAAAGGGGGGTTTGAATTGTTTTCACGGATAATAAAAACTGTTAGGAACGTTACACACACAAAGATAATAACAAACATCAAAAAGGTTTATCCTAGTTCACTTGAAAATCAAAGCTACTCCAGTCCACCCCGCATATGTGATTTCGTCTTTAATAAGGACGTAGTCCAATAATCTAGAAAGATTACAACAAACGTCTAAGAGTACAATGACCTCTTAGCCCTCTCAAGTCTACATAATTCACAAGTCACTTGAGGGAATATACAACGACTATTTTAGAATTACAAGAATGTGTTTGGTGCTTCTAAATAAGAAATATGAGCACAGTAAGAACAATGATCAATGATCACACTTAGAGCAACAACTCATGTGTGATGACTTAAAACAAGAATTTAGTATATGACTTAATTTGGATGTGTAGAATTCTTGTGTAATAGCTTCGTGTCATGGTATGATAATAGTTGGGCTTTTTTATAGTGCTTGGAGATGATACCGTTGAATGGAGCATTGATGCTGATATCTTGCTAATTATGGGACTTAATGACATTAATTTTATTGTCCTTTCCATAGCAGTTTTGGAGAGTATTCAATATTATCCATATAGAGATTCATACCATATTTGGATAACTTCTTTGTTAAGTTAACGATTATGATCTATTGGGCGTGATTCAGAGTGTGTAGAATTCAGATTCTTATATCAGATCTTGTATTCTTTAGATAGTTTTTGTCTATTGATTGGTCTTCAGAGTCAGCTTGATATTTCTTTAGATGAAATGTTTTCTTATGTATCAAACTCCATAGTCTTCAGAGTTAGAGTCTGCAAGGTCTTCAGATTCAGAGTTTGCAGAGTCTTCAGATGAACTCTAATGATAGATTCTGAGTGATTCTCTTGGACAAACTTGTGGTCAACGTCAGATGTTATTTCTGAATCAACTGTTCTGGACTTGGTTTGACGTCAAATAGCTTTTTTTCCAGATTCAGTTTTACCTTAGAGTCCTGCACACTTAGAGAATTTATTAGGGTACCAAATTGTTTTACCTTAGAGTCCTGCACACTTAGAGAATTTATTAGGGTACCAAATTGTTTTACCTTAGAGTCCTGCACACTTATAGAATTTATTAGGGCATCAAAACTTAAGAGATATATTGCAGAATCAAAATCTTGTTCTAACAATCTTCCCCTTTTTGATGATGACAAAAACTTCATACAATTGATGAAATGATGGTACTTCACAAAATAGAGAAGAAAATAGTATAGAGTCAGATACTATATGACTCCCCATGAGATTGGAAATCTCCCCATAAGTCTGGTACTTATATAGTTTAGAGTTTCTTACTAGATCCTCTTATGTTGCTTAGTTGTTTCTCAGTTTTCCTTGTTCAGATACATCCTGTAAGAACACTTTAGAATTTGCAGTTTAATTGTTAGAATGTAAGCAGCGCATTGTGAGACTTAGATGTTAATTTCATCAGAAGGTTATTCATTTATTTCTCCCCCTTTTTGTCAAACTCAAAAAGAAAAATAATAAAAACATGTATAGCAAAACAAAACTTCATTTAGATAATTCAAGAGATACAAAGAAGAAGGCCTTAGAGGCAAAAAAACATTCAAAGCTAAAAAATAGAAACATAAAGTCCTAAGGTGCCTAAGGGTTAGGAGGAGGAGGCATCCTCTGAAGCAGCTGAGCAAGGAGGTTCTAAATGGTTGAGTTGATGAAGTCCTGTTGGTCGAGTCTGGCTCGCATAAGTTGTTATTCCTTCTGAAGATCTTCCATAGTTTTGAGAACCAACATAGCGAGATCAGAGTTTGATGTCTCACCTCGAGTCAGAGTAACTTCATTTGACTTAGTAGCTTCCTCTGCAACAATGCATGCTGCTTCTTCAGTGTCAGCCTTAGCTTTAGCAGCAGCAACCTCAACGACAACTTTTTCTTCAGCTTCTCTTCTTGCCTGCTCTTCAGCTTCTTGCCTAGCTTTTTATTCAGCTTCCTTTAGTGCTCTCTCTTCAGCTTCCTTGACCATACGAGCCTCTAGTATCTCCTCAGCTTCTCTGATATAGTCATTTCTGACTTGTTCAGATAGTCTTTTCAGCTTGAAGACCTCATATGTCATCCATTCCAGTGAGTCCTTACGTCAGAAGTATTGTCACTTAGATTAGATTGTTCAGATAGCTATCTGAGCTTCGCAGTTGAACATTATGAGAATAAATCAAATGACTCTTCCAGGGTTGGGAGGGTAGGTTGAGGTTCAGAGGTCGGATTTATTGGTTCAGATAGAGTGTGAGTGGTTTCAGTGGGAGGGTCAGAGGGAGGTTGAGTAGGAGGTTCATGGTAGGATCAGAGGGTGGTAGAGTTGCAGAGGGAGAAGGTGAAGATGCAGAGGTTTCTGGGCTAGATGAAGGCTGTTCAGAGTTTGCTATGGCTTGGAGTTGAGCCAAGGTTAGAGAGGAAGGGTCATGGATTTTTGACTGTTCAGAGTCAGAAGATATATTGTAGTATGAAGGATATGATGGAGTGGATGAGGGAGGTGAAATTGGTTATTTCAGATACATTTTCAGATATGGGGATAGTTGTTGTTGTGAGGTTGAAATTTTGTACGAGTGAAGAGGGTGTGTTAGTGTCAGAGATATGGGGTTCAAAGGGAGTTGGAATTGATATGGTGGGTTCTGAGGGAGAGTAAGTGGGGAATGGTTGAGGTAAAGAGGAAGATATTTGCTTTAAACTAGAATTTAAAGGAGCTTCAGAGAGATTAGACTTACTAGAGGCAGAAGAGTCTAGATGCACATGCGTTCTGGTTTCAGAAGGTTCTCCCAGCTTTAGAGTTTTCTTCTTTGACTTTCTCTCAGAGGGCTCTCTCATCCTATTCATGAAGTTGGGTGGATGTTCTGGTAGCCAATCCACAGAGAAATCTTAGATGTCAACACCTTGAGATGCTTGGTCTTAGAGGTAATGAGCAATAACCCCCGAGAGATCTATCTTGGAGAAAAGATACATTGCATGAGGTATCTTCCTATGATCCTTTAAAGCCTCCTAAGAGGTGTGCAGAAAGGGTTTGACTAATACTCTATCAATGACCCCCATGCTCTTCAGATTTCTGGCATTCAAAGGCTTGCTAACATCCACAGTTACATCTTCCATCATGTTGATGAAGGTCATATGGTCCACTATCCCACTCTCTATCAGGATGTCAGAGATGAGTCTTCCCAGGGGTATGTAGTTTCTGGGCTTCATGTGGTTTCTTGTATCCCTGACTGAATCCCTCAAATACTTGGAGATATAGAAGCCTACTTGGCAATATCTGAGGTACACAGTGGAACCTGTAGGGAACACCAAGCGGGCCATAAAATGAAATGGCTATTATTTCGACAAGGTATTTATTGGCCAAGTATGTTAAAAGACTCTATTGATTTCTACAAAGGGTGCCAAGAATGTCAGATGCACGTAAGCATCCAACATGTACCAGCAAGCGAGTTGCATGCAATTATCAAGCCTTGGCCCTTTCGAGGGTGGGCATTAGATGTAATCAGTGAGATTCGACCAGCCTCGTCGAAACAACAAAAATTTATCATAGTCAGAATAAACTACTTTACAAAATGGATAAAAGCTATCCCTTTGGTAAAAATGGATCAAGAGGTTGTGATCGAATTCATTCAAAAACACATCGTGTATAGGTTTGGGATTCCTAAAACCATTACTACAGATCAAGACTTAGTTTTTGTGGGTCAAAAGATGCAAGAGTTCGCTACTGAAACATGGTTCAAGTTGGTTACTTCCTTTAAGACCCCAATTTTGACCCTAAGATCCCTCATGGCATCATAACATTGCATTTGCATTGCCTCAAGGATCTTTAGCATCTTGGTTCCCCTTGCCTTTGGGTGGGACTCCTTGTGATTGGTTTGAGATCACCAAGCATGCTTGAATTATGCATCATTGTTTCTCTTACTTTTGTTTACTAACCAAAAGCAGAAAAATGTGTCACTAACATCTTTTGTTTGAAGCTTGAGTATCATCCAAGACACTTTGTGGGTTCTATTTAGATGATCAGTCAACACAAGGGAATGACTTGAGATACTTCCAACAGGATCAAATGGGGTCTATTCGTCAGTCAAAACGTTAATCGTGAAGGAGCAAAAGTTTATTCATGAGCTGTCATGCTCGCTAGGCGAGCAAAATGGGTCGCCTAGCGAGTCCCAAGAAAAGCCACCAGAATCACCTACGCTCAGAGGAATTTCTTGAACTGTCATGCTCGCTAGGCGAAGCCCACGTGTTTAAAAAAAAAAACGAAAATAAATAAATAAATAAATAAAATATAACAGAAAATTTTTGGACTTGGGCCTCTCTCATTTGAGCCCACAGGTCCACAAAAATCAGGTTATAAATTCAGAGTTTCAGTGAAACAAAAGGCAATTCTATTCCTATTACATTGGCAGGAAAAAGATAGTGAGAGAAGAGCTAACAGAGTTCAGAGCAACCTCCAGAGACTGAAGGGAACTCATCGGCAAAGAACCAATTCCCTCTCATATAAACCCTAAGATTGCTTTGCAAACCCAATTGGGCAATTCAATTTCATTCGATCTCTCCAGTCAGGTTTGCCTTATTCCCATTACTTTATGCTTTTAATTTGAATGCTCTGAATGTATGAGGTATTATGGGTGAATTTGATACCCTTTTGATGCATGTGTTTGACAAGAGGTTTAGGCCTCCTACCCTTGGTTGCTTTTTGTGAGCTTTTGTGAATTTTAATGGCATGATTCATGTGGTTACATTTTGATTTGGGGGCAACTCTTGATTACCCTATCTTGTTTCTCTAACCTATTTGTTGAGTTTTGTTTTGTGAGGGCTCATATGACTCTTGCAGAGATGGCTTGCCTGGTGTTCCACTTTATTTGTGGGATACCACCTGGAGGTTTATTCCGATTACCTGTACTGACTCACTTTCTTTGATGGTGTTTATCTTGGAAGAGTCCTTGGGTTTCTTATTTATCTAATTGCTGTTACTTCGGATCTTTATCCGCACGGTAGATCTCTCGATCCCTTTACTTTTCCCGCATGTTACTGATTTCTTAGGTTTCGTATAGCCTCTCGTGGCATGTCATTTAAGGTAGCGCGGTTCCTTCATCTAGGACTGCCTTTTGCATGAGCGTTCCTAAACACCAACAACTCATTGATTTTTCTTCTCCTAAGAACACATTATCTCCTTCTACTACAGGCGAGTAAGTCTCCAAAGGTCGAGCATCCGGTAGATTGCGTAGTAACGTCGTTCATCCCAAAACACAACCCTTACCCCATAGGTGGTCGAACTACGTTTTGCTCTGATTTTCATCCCAGATGAGATACGTAGGCATAAGACGCGATGTCTTAGCGAGCACACTCCCCTTTAACCCATAGGTAGCCGAGCTACGAAGACTCTGATTCTCAGATTCAGATGAGATACGTATGCAGTGGATGCGACGTCCGTGCGAGTCATTTTCTTTTGACCATTCTTTTAGTAAGTAATACATTAGATAAACATACACGCTTTTCTCATCCCTTCAATCATGTTTGCACAAATAAATTTTCACAAAAAAACAACAACCTTTGCAACAAATGTGAAAAGGGCTCCCTAGGAGTACCTAGGATGCTTTGGGTGCCTAATACCTTCCCATTGCATAACCAACCCCCTTACCCAGATCTCTGACATTTTTACTAGTTTTTGATTCGATAAAACTTTTAGGTTTTTGTTCGCTTTCTAACCATTCCTTTGGATAAATAGAAGTGCGGCGGCGACTCGACTTGTATGATTTACCTTGGATTTAGTCAATATCTCTAATGGTAACGAATACCCCGCTACATAAAAATGGCGACTCTGCTGGGGATTGCCTAGTGGGTTTGGCCTACTTTCCATATTGTGTTGTATTGTTATGTATATTATTTTGTGACATATTTTTGTGTAATTTGGGATTACTGTATTGTACGTAATGATTGAATTGCTTGATATTAATTCCTTGTGTGCTTGGTGATCTTTGTGAGATGAGTTCTATACCCGGACTCAAGTGCACTTAGGATAGGAGAATGGCGTAGTCTTGTTGACTTGTGTGGAGTTATTCCTTAGCAAGTTGACTTGCAAGTCCATTCACTTGGTGGAGGTTATGTTGGGATCAATAATGTCACACAAGTAAGTTGTGGTTAGACATTACTCTTTCCAATATAGACCTTAGAAGCCAAGGACCTTAGTTTACCAAACCCATCTTGGCCTATGCTTAGGATGTAGTGCGAAAGTCGTTCAAGTGTAAGATTTGATACGATTGTTACGCGATACTACACTCATAAGAGTCTCTCTTGAGAATATTTTCGGAATACGAGTAGTCGTTTCTCCAATAATATCCGAAAGATGGGATGATGACTATGGGAACCTCTTGTAGAACATGTTTGGCATGTTTAAACCCTAGTACACTTCCTTTGGGTGGTTCTTAACCAAAACTCCATGCTCGTGACTTGCAACAAACCTTTAATTTATGGTTGATCCGTTCATGTATCCTTAATATCAATGGAACTTGGGTGTTGATAAGGTGTAAACCATAATCCACCAAAATGGATGGTTGATATTAAGGATAACATGATCCATCCCATGACCTTTGTTTGGTGTGATTTGCTTGATCCTTGAGTGTGATTGTTGCATTCATGCATTCATGCACCCATTTGCATTCATATCATCAATAAATAAGAAAATTTTCAAGGAACTTAAGGGGTTTATTTGCAAAATTTTCAGACATGGAAAGACAAAGAAGGAATACAACGAAGTAGAGCTTCAGGCAACCAGATTTGAAAGAGTTAAGGAATCTGACATCCTATGTATTAGATCCTTTGGGTTTCAAGGCTCGTTTTGGGAAGCTTCTTCCTCTTCTGACTACTCAGGTGGATGAAGGATTGGTGAGTGTATTGGTGCAGTTTTATGATCCCTTGTACCGTTGCTTCACGTTTCCAGATTTCCAGCTTTTGCCTACCCTTGAGGAGTATGCTTACCTTGTGGGTATACCTATTCTAGACCAGTTGTCGTTCAGTGGCTTGGAGGGTTCCTACTTCTCAAGAGATAGCTGATATGTTGCATATAGATGAATCTCTGGTTGGTGCTCATATGACTACCAAAGGTGGAATTCAAGGTCTCCCTTCTGAGTTCCTCATTGCTCAAGCAACTATGTATGGGAAAGCCATGAGTGAGGACGCCTTTGAGGCCATATTTGTACTTCTCATCTATGGGCTAGTATTATTCCCCAACATCGATAAGTTTGTGGATGTGAACGCTATTAGGATCTTCTCTACTCTTAATCCCGTTCCGACTCTGTTGGGCGATACCTACTTCTCTTTGCATATGAGGAATGCAAAGGGTGGTGGCGCCATTGTGTGTTGTTTGCCTCTGTTGTATAAGTGGTTTATTTCTCACTTACCTCAGACGGTCGCCTTCAAGGAGAACAAAGGATGTCTATGGTGGTCCACGAGACTTATGTCTCTCACTAATGATGATATCTCTTGGTATAACCGTATGTATGATGGTGTGCAGATTATTGACTCTTGTGGTGAATTCTCCAATGTGCCTCTTCTTGGTACATGTGGTGGGATTAACTACAACCCTGTTTTGGCACGTCGTCAGCTTGGGTTCCCCCTAAAGGATAAACCCAATAACATTTTGTTAGAGGGTGTATTCTTTCAGGATGGTAAAGATCCCCAAGGCTTGAAAGCTAGGATGGTCCGCGCTTGGCGGAAGATTCATAGGAAAGGAAGGAAAGAGTTGGGTCCTAAGAATTGCATCGCTTTGGAGCCTTACACTGTTTGGGTTAGGAAGAGGGCGTCTGAGTCTCTCATGCCTTATGAGTATCCGAGACCTACACCTATGATTATGGCTGGGCCTTCAACCCTCCCTAATCAAGGAGTAGAGGAGTTGAGATACGAAGACCGTTCACGTGCCTGGATCCGTGAACGTGAAGAGTTGCTTCAGCAGATTAAGGAGAAGGATGCGTTGATTGAGTTTCTTGAGCATCAGGTTATCGATGACCCTGATGATGTATGGACTTCTCTACTTCCTCAGTCTTCTAAGTTCTGGAAGAGGAGGTATGATCGACTCGCCAAAGAGAAGGCCGATATGGAGGCAGCCTACGAGAGGGAGATGAAGAGGCTTCGCGCATCTTAACTTCCTGTGTCCCAAGCTTTAAATGATTATTTCTAGGGATCCATAGGACGATTATTTTCCTTTTCTCTTGTGCATGATTGACGATGCTACACTTCTTTTCCCTGATATTATTTGATGAGATATTTCCATATGTGATAAAATGCTTAATATTTCCAAAATTTGCAAATAAAACTCTAAAGTTCCTTTGAAATAAAAAACAAATCATATGCACAAGCATTGCATGCATCATATGCATAAGCAAGTTCTGTTTCCGGTCCCATGCCCTGTGGTTTAACTCTGTGTCCTTCATTTATTTTGAAGACAAGCTGACTCACCGATACTACACTAGAGCCAATAGTTCAAGAGCATGGATTCACGAGGCAGGCGCCGTGACGTCCACCCTACACCAGAAATTGAAATTCGTGAAAAACAAGAACCTGGTGGTGGTAGGGGGAGAAAGGGCTCTCCTGGTTAGCCATTTGTCTTCCTTCTCTTATATAGATGCTGAGGTTGAAGTTGGAACTCCTTTCCAAGCTTTATCTATTGCTGAGCCTATTGAGAAGAGAACTCCTTCATTTGCTTCCTACAAAGATGCAAAGCTGGCCATTGAGCGTGGTGCAACCACTGGTTTAGGAAAAATGATTGAGTTAGAAGACAACGAGTCCCGGGCTGGCATAGGTTTTTCTTCTGGTACTTTCAACAAGCAAGGGTTATTCAAGAGTGGAGGTTTCATCCACACTTGTCTAGATGAGGAGGCTGCTGCCGTTTTAGAAGAAGATGCAGAGGATTCTGGCAATTCCATCATCCCTGGAGGGGTCTGCAACAATTGGGTCGCTGTGGATATTCCAACAGTTGTCCATAAGTCAACGTAATGATCACTTTGTTTAAAAACCCTTCTCCCATGCCAAAAGGAGGAGTGATAACATTGTTGGCAACATAAATACAATGATATTTTCATTCAATAAATTCATGTTAAATGTTTGTTTTTCCCATTTATTTTCCCTTTTTTGTTTTTGCATGAAATTGGTGATCACATAAAACCCTAAAAAAAATAAAATAAAATCAATCTTTTCATCTGCATAATGATTTGCTTTGTTTGAATTCTAAAATCTCTTTTATATCCAAAATCATTATGCAGGTTGATTTCTAAACCCATTGAACATAATGACCCAACACCATCTCCCAATTTTGAATTCCCTGTATTTGAGGCGGAAGAAGATGATGTTGAAGAGGTTCCTGATGAGATCACCCGGCTACTTGAGCATGAAGAGAAGATCATTCATCCGCATCTTGAGAATCTGGAAACAGTCAACTTGGGGTCTGAAGATTGTGTGCGAGAGGTAAAGATTGGGGAACTTCTGGAAGAATCTGTTAAGAAAGGGTTGATTAAGTTGCTACGAGCATATGTTGACGTCTTTGCCTGGTCATATGAAGACATGCCTGGTCTAGATACTGATATTGTGCAACATTTCCTACCTCTAAATCTTGAGTGCATGCCTGTAAAGCAGAAGCTCAGAAGAACTCATCCTGATATGGCAGTGAGGATCAAAGAGGAAGTTCAGAAGCAAATTGATGCGGGGTTTCTGGTGACTTCTACATATCCTCAATGGATGGCCAATATTGTGCCCGTTCCTAAGAAAGTTGGAAAAGTACGGATGTGTGTGGACTATAGAGACTTGAATAAAGCTAGTCCGAAAGATGATTTCCCTCTACCACATATTGATATGTTGGCAGATAATACAGCTAAATTCAAAGTCTTCTCGTTTATGGATGAATTTTCCGGATATAATCAGATTAAAATGGCACCCGAGGATATGGAGAAGACAACATTCATCACACCTTGAGGACCATTCTGTTATCGAGTGATGCTCTTCGGTTTGAAGAACGCCGAAGCCACGTATCAACGAGCTATGACCACCTTGTTTCATGATATGATGCACAAGGACATTAAGGTATATGTTGACGATATGATTGCTAAGTCAATAACGGAAGTTGAACATGTAGAGCATTTGTTGAAGCTTTTCCAGCGTTTGAGGAAATACAAGCTTCGTCTGAATCCCAACAAGTGTACATTTGGGGTCCGTTCTGGTAAGTTATTGGGCTTCATTGTTAGTGAAAGAGGTATTGAGGTTGATCTTGCAAAGGTCAAAGCAATACAAGAGATGCCTGCGCCCAAAACTGAGAAGCAAGTCCGAGGTTTTCTTGGCCGCTTGAATTATATCTCCAGATTCATATCCCACATGACTGCCACATGTGCGCCTATATTCAAGCTCCTCCGGAAAGATCAGTCCCATGATTGGACCGAGGATTTCCAGAAAGCTTTCGACAATATTAAAGAATATCTGTCTGAGCCTCCAATTCTGTCTCCGCCTGTAGAGGGAAGACCTTTGATCATGTATCTGACTGTTCTTGAAGACTCGATGGGTTGTGTCCTTGGTCAGCAAGACAAATCAGGGAAGAAGGAGTATGCTATTTACTACCTGAGTAAGAAGTTCACTGATTGTGAGTCTCGATACTCAATGCTTGAAAAGACATGTTGTGCTTTGGCTTGGGGTGCTAAGCGCTTACGCCAGTATATGATAAATCATACGACTTGGTTGATATCCAGAATGGATCCAATCAAGTACATTTTCAAGAAGCCTGTTTTAACAGGGAGAATTGCCCGTTGGCAGATGTTGTTATCTGAGTATGATATTGAGTATCGAGCTCAGAAGGCTATTAAAGGTAGTATCTTGGCTGACCATTTGGCACATCAGCCTATTGAAGATTATCAGTCAGTTCAGTATGACTTCCCGGATGAGGAAATTCTGTATTTGAAAGTGAAAGATTGCGATGAGCCTACACTTGATGAAGGGCCAGAGCCTGGTTCCAGATGGAGTATGGTATTTGATGGCGCTGTAAATCAATATGGAAATGGTATTGGGGCAGTGATTATTACTCCTCAGGGCACACATTTTCCTTTTACAGCAAGGCTAACGTTCAAGTGCACGAATAACATGGCTGAGTATGAGGCCTGTATTATGGGATTGGAGGAATGCATTGATCTTAGAATCAAGCATCTTGATGTATATGGTGATTCAGCCCTCGTTGTTAATCAGATTAAGGGTGAGTGGGAAACGAATCAGCCTGGCCTCATTCCATACAGAGATTATGCGAGGAGGATTTCAACGTTCTTTACTGAGGTTGACTTCCATCATATTTCTCGAGATGAGAATCGGATGGCAGATGCTCTTGCTACGCTTGCTTCAATGATTGTGGTTAAATTGTGGAATGAAGTCCCCAATATCACCGTGATGCGCTTGGACAGACCAACTCATGTATTTGTAGTAGAAGAAGTAAAAGATGATAAGCCGTGGTATTATGATATCAAGTGTTTCCTTCAGAGCCAGATTTACCCGCCTGGGGCATCTGTAAAAGATAGGAAGACTTTGAGGAGATTGTCAGGCAGTTTCTACCTCAATGGCGAAGTGCTTTACAAAAGAAATTTTGACATGGTTCTGCTCAGATGCGTGGATAGACACAAAGCAGACCTGTTGATGACTGAGGTCCATGAGGGTTCATTTGGTACTCATTCCAATGGACATGCCATGGCTAGGAAGATGTTGAGAGCAGGCTACTATTGGCTGACAATGGAGTCTGACTGCTGCAAGTTTGTGAAGAAATGCCATAAGTGTCAGATTTATGCTGATAAGATTCATATTCCCCCGACACTTTTGAATGTGATCTCATCACCATGTCCTTTCTCCATGTGGGGAATTGACATGATTGGCATGATAGAGCCGAAAGCGTCCAATGGACACAAATTTATTCTCGTAGCAATTGATTACTTCACCAAGTGGGTTGAAGTGGCGTCGTATGCAAATGTGACCAGGCAGGTGGTCGTGAAGTTTATCAAGAATCAACTCATATGCCGATATGGTGTGCCAGATAAGATCATTACTGATAATTGATCTAACTTGAATAACAAGATGATGAAAGAGCTGTGTAGTGAGTTCAAGATTGCACATCATAATTCTTCTCCTTACAGACCCAAGATGAATGGGGTTGTTGAAGCTGCTAATAAGAACATTAAGAAAATTATCCAGAAGATGGTTGTTACATACAGAGATTGGCATGAGATGTTGCCATTCGCTTTGCATGGCTATCGTACATCTGTCCGCACTTCAAAAGGGGCAACCACTTTCTCTCTTGTTTATGGCATGGAGGCTGTACTCCCAGTAGAGGTGGAGATCCCATCAATGAGAGTCTTGATGGAGGCCAAGTTGACTGATGCTGAATGGGTTCAGAGTCGTTATGACCAGCTGAACTTGATAGAAGAAAAGAGATTGACTGCCATGTGCCACGATCAGTTATATCAGCAGAAGATGAAGAAAGCTTTTGATAAGAAGGTCAAGCCTCGTGTGTTCCGAGAAGGTGACCTTGTGCTCAAGAAAGTTTTGTCTTTCGCGCCCGATTCCATGGGCAAGTGGACTCCGAACTATGAGGGTCCGTATGTTGTTAAGAGAGCCTTTTCAGGCGGTGCTTTGATACTTACAACTATGGATGAGGAGGATTTCACTCGTCCTGTGAATTCAGATGCAGTCAAGAAATACTTCACCTAAAAAAATAAAAACTGAATAGCTCGCTAAGTTGAAAACCCGAAAGGGCGGCTTAGGCAAAAATGAGCGTCTCGGTGGATTGAAAACCCGAAAGGGCGATCCAGGCAAAAGTTAGAGACATAAAAAATATATAATAATGATATATGTATCCCGCTAGATTGAGTACCTCATCCTGGGGCAATCTAGGCAAAAATTAGGGATTTGGCAAGTAACTGCATCCTGACAAGACTTTGTTCTACAACTGTCATCCGTCAGAAATCCTTGCTCATTATCAGCCAAAGCTTCAAATACATCGGATTCAGAATTGGTGGAGAAATGGTCATTATGTTCAATGTAGCCCTTTTCCAATATATATCACCAATTTCAAATTTGTAAAGATCTATGGAGTCTTGCCATTCGCAGACTACCATTCTATCAAATAAATTTGAGCCTTTTATCCAATTATTGGCACTCATATCTGTTTCTATTCAACAAATGTTTTGCATGTTTTGATTAAGAAAATATCATTGTTTTAAACGATCAAATTTTTCATAATTTGTTTTTAAACAAAGTGAACATCCACAATGACGAAAGGATACTTAGGAGATCCTCAGTGCTCTCCCAAGGGTGGTACGATCCCCAACAAGGTAAGATTTTTGTCCATATTCCTGGCATGACTGTATCTCCTCCCTCCGGAACCTTTTGTGGTTTATCCTACCAAGTGGAGTGTTTGTTGAGAGTCACCCCTCTTCCCTTCAGCAGAGTAGCAATCTTTCTTCCTCACCAGCTTGGATCTCTTTGGGCAAGAGCGGTATTTGGTGGTTGATCCCGATAAATCCTTTATCTCCTCGGATAGATTCCCCAGTAGAGTTGTTGGTGTGGTGGACCTTGTCTGTGATAACTCTCGTCCCCAGCTGGAATGATTGATGATTCATCCTCTGCAGAGTTCTTTGCTTCCTGGTATCTCTGATCCCCAGCAGATTGGATACTCTCCGGTGAACTTGGCTTTCTCTCTTGAGATGTAGTACCGGGTGGTTGATTCCTGGACCTGGTTGTGTTAAATATGTCTGTTTGTCAACATACATCATACATAAACCACACATATTCATGCATAATTATAACATTCAGATATTCATGTTGCATTCTTTGCCATATATCGTTGTTTGCTGTCTCCTGCTATTTGGTGATATACTTCCCCGAGCAGATGTGTGTGTCTGATCTCTCCATATAGAGTCAGCTCCATAGGCAGAAAGTGTCTATCCTTTCTTCCATATTCCCCACCGGGTTATATCCTCGTGGATGTCGATTGTTTTTTTTCCTTCCCGACACATATACTGGGATGGTTTTCCCCATTGAGTTATATCCTCACCGGGACAAGTCTTGATTTGGTGTGCCTATCTAGTTTGATCCTAGATCGGTCTCTTGAGACTCTTTTCCTGTTTCCCCGTGGTATATGAATAATTGCTCAATAATTAGTAATTATTATCCCCGGCGGAGTCTGTGTTTCTTTACCCTCATACCGGTAGTTGTAAACCCTATTTCTTCCTTTTTTGCAGAGTAACTATTTTTGCTCATCTTTAATTGGTGACAGTTATCTTCATCCAATATTCGGTGATGATATCCCCTCATCTGCTTGGATAATTGCCCTGATTATGCAATTTATCCCCAGCGGGTCATCTCTCGTCTACCTTGTTGTTGTTGGTAACGATTGTTTCTCCCCTGAATTAGTCATCATTATATACCTAGTTTCGGTATCCCGATGCCTTTTCTTTTCGGTCTATTTATCCTTTATTAACCCAGTAACCGGTTGTGGATAATCGTCCATGCGAGTATATTATCTACGTTCTGACGGTAATAGATAGTATATCTCATGCACTCTCGGGTCTGAAGCCTTTTGTTCTTCCCCAGTTGAGTAAGATTCGTATCCCCTTTGTGGAGTCGAATATCCATCCTGTAATCGAGTTTGCTTTTAGCCCTCTTTTGGATGATGAGTGTTTTGGGAATATTCCCCAATTCACGCCTTGGCTGGTCACCTATTATATGCCCAATAACCGATATCCCTGGTGTTCCTTCCTCTCTGCTCCCTATCATGACTTTTTGTCCCCTGTGGAGTCAGAATCCCTGAGTTGAAGTATACCTTTTAGGTTTTCCTCAGACGCTTTAAAGTTTTGATATCTCTCACCCTTATACCGGTCTTGGATATTCATCTCTTTCTGAGTATGTTGTATCTCTCACCCTCATACCTGGCGTTCAGATCACATGTCTCCTTGAGCTTATTACCCAGTAACCGGTAATACCTCGTCCCGCTGCTTCCCCAGGAGTGTCCTTGTGGACATCCCCAGAGAAGTCCCTTAGTGGATTGTTTTCATCCGGATTTTATCCGAAGTATCCGCTGTGGATAGTTTTTTGATGTATTGGCATATTCCCCAATACATGCATCTTCGAGTCAGCTCGAGTCTTTCCATTGGATCTTTTCCTTTTGGAATTCTGTTCCCCACGCTTTGAGTCGTGACCTGCTCGCGCATTTTTATCCCTTTTCTATCCCCAGGAGAGTCCCCAGGGTCTTGGTCCCATGGAGCGAATTGCTCATATGGATTATCAGTGGCTTCTGATTTCTTTGCTTTTGTGGACACATATCTCCACAGAGTGCTACCATTTTTCATACCTACATTTGCATCATGAGGTATCTTAGGGACCAAAATTCGTCTCTTTGTTATTATTTAAGCCCATTCTACCCCGTCGAGACGAAGATTTTAACCTTCACTTCTTCGGCTAGAATGACCTTCAATAGGGGCATCTGTAAGACCCCAATTTTGACCCTAAGATCCCTCATGGCATCATAACATTGCATTTGCATTGCCTCAAGGATCTTTAGCATCTTGGTTCCCCTTGCCTTTGGGTGGGACTCCTTGTGATTGGTTTGAGATCACCAAGCATGCTTGGATTATGCATCATTGTTTCTCTTACTTTTGTTTACTAACCAAAAGCACAAAAATGTGTTACTAACATATTTTGTTTGAAGCTTGAGTATCATCCAAGACACTTTGTGGGTTCTATTTAGATGATCAGTCAACACAAGGGAATGGCTTGAGATACTTCCAACAGGATCAAATGGGGTCTATTCGTCAGTCAAAACGTTAATCGTGAAGGAGCAAAAGTTTATTCATGAGCTGTCATGCTCGCTAGGCGAGCAGAATGGGTCGCCTAGCGAGTCCCAAGAAAAGCCACCAGAATCACATACGCTCAGAGGAATTTCTTGAACTGTCATGCTCGCTAGGCGAAGCCCACGTGTTTAAAAAAAAACGAAAATAAATAAATAAATAAATAAATAAATAAATAAATAAATAAATAAAAATATAATAGAAAAATTTTGGACTTGGGCCTCTCTCATTTGAGCCCACAGGTCCACAAAAATCAGGTTATAAATTCAGAGTTTCAGTGAAACAAAAGGCAATTCTATTCCTATTACCCTGGCAGGAAAAAGATAGTGAGAGAAGAGCTAACAAAGTTCAGAGCAACCTCCAGAGACTGAAGGGAACTCATCGGCAAAGAACCAATTCCCTCTCATATAAACCCTCAGATTGCTTTGCAAACCCAACTGGGCAATTCAATTTCATTCGATCTCTCCAGTCAGGTTTGCCTTATTCCCATTACTTTATGCTTTTAATTTGAATGCTCTGAATGTATGATGTATTATGGGTGAATTTGATACCCTTTTGATGCATGTGTTTGACAAGAGGTTTAGGCCTCCTACCCTTGGTTGCTTTTTGTGAGCTTTTGTGATTTTTAATGGCATGATTCATGTGGTTACATTTTGATTTGGGGGCAACTCTTGATTACCCTATCTTGTTTCTCTAACCTGTTTGTTGAGTTTTGTTTTGTGAGGGCTCATATGACTCTTGCAGAGATGGCTTGCTTGGTGTTCCACTTTATTTGTGGGATACCACCTGGAGGTTTATTCCGATTACCTGTATTGACTCACTTTCTTTGATGGTGTTTAGCTTGGAAGAGTCCTTGGGTTTCTTATTTATCTAATTGCTGTTACTTCGGATCTTTATCCGTACGATAGATCTCTCGATCCCTTTACTTTTCCCGCATGTTACCGATTTCTTAGGTTTCGTATAGGACTGCCTTTTGCATGAGCGTTCCTAAACACCAACAACTCATTGATTTTTCTTCTCCTAAGAACACGTTATATCCTTCTACTACATGCGAGTAAGTCTCCAAAGGCCGAGCATCCGGTAGATTGCGTAGTAACATCGTTCATCCCAAAACACAACCCTTACCCCATAGGTGGTCGAACTACGTTTTGCTCTGATTTTCATCCCAGATGAGATACGTAGGCATAAGACGCGATGTCTTAGCGAGCACACTCCCCTTTAACCCATAGGTAGCCGAGCTACGAAGACTCTGATTCTCAGATTCAGATGAGATACGTATGCAGTGGATGCGACGTCCGTGCGAGTCATTTTCTTTTGACCCTTCTTTTAGTAAGTAATACATTAGATAAACATACACGCTTTTCTCATCTCTTCAATCATGTTTGCACAAATAAATTTTCACAAAAAAACAACAACCTTTGCAACAAATGTGAAAAGGGCTCCCTAGGAGTACCTAGGATGCTTTGGGTGCCTAATACCTTCCCATTGCATAACCAACCCCCTTACCCAGATCTCTGACAGTTTTACTAGTTTTTGATTCGATAAAACTTTTAGGGTTTTGTTCGCTTTCTAACCATTCCTTTGGATAAATAGAAGTGCGGTGGCGACTCGACTTGTATGATTTACCTTGGATTTAGTCAATATCTCTAATGGTAACGAATACCCCGCTACAGAAAAATGGCGACTCTGCTGGGGATTGCCTAGTGGGTTTTGCCTACTTTCCATATTGTGTTGTATTGTTATGTATATTATTTTGTGACATATTTTTGTGTAATTTGGGATTACTGTATTGTATGTAATGATTGAATTGCTTGATATTAATTCCTTGTGTGCTTGGTGATCTTTGTGAGATGAGTTCTATACCCGGACTCGAGTGCACTTAGGATAGGAGAATGGCGTAGTCTTGTTGACTTGTGTGGAGTTATTCCTTAGCAAGTTGACTTGCAAGTCCATTCACTTGGTGGAGGTTATGTTGGGATCAATAATGTCACACAAGTAAGTCGTGGTTAGACATTACTCTTTCCAATATAGACCTTAGAAGCCAAGGACCTTAGTTTACCAAACCCATCTTGGCCTATGCTTAGGATGTAGTGCGAAAGTCGTTCAAGTGTAAGATTTGATACGATTGTTACGCGATACTACACTCATAAGAGTCTCTCTTGAGAATATTTTCGGAATACGAGTAGTCGTTTCTCCAATAATATCCAAAATATGGGATGATGACTATGGGAACCTCTTGTAGAACATGTTTGGCAGGTTTAAACCCTAGTACACTTCCTTTGGGTGGTTCTTAACCAAAACTCCATGCTCGTGACTTGCAACAAACCTTTGATTCATGGTTGATCCGTTCATGTATCCTTAATATCAATGGAACTTGGGTGTTGATAAGGTGTAAACCATAATCCACCAAAATGGATGGTTGATATTAAGGATAACATGATCCATCCCATGACCTTTGTTTGGTGTGCTTTGCTTGATCCTTGAGTGTGATTGTTGCATTGATGCATTCATGCACCCATTTGCATTCATATCATCAATAAATAAGAAAATTTTCAAGGAACTTAAGGGGTTTATTTGCAAAATTTTCAGACATGGAAAGACAAAGAAGGAATACAAAGAAGTACAGCTTCAGGCAACCAGATTTGAAAGAGTTAAGGAATCTGACATCCTATGTATTAGATCCTTTGGGTTTCAAGGCTCGTTTTGGGAAGCTTCTTCCTCTTCTAACTACTCAGGTGGATGAAGGATTGGTGAGTGTATTGGTGCAGTTTTATGATCCCTTGTACCGTTGCTTCACGTTTCCGGATTTCCAGCTTTTGCCTACCCTTGAGGAGTATGCTTACCTTGTGGGTATACCTATTCTAGACCAGTTGTCGTTCAGTGGCTTGGAGGGTTCCTACTTCTCAAGAGATAGCTGATATGTTGCATATAGATGAATCTCTGGTTGGTGCTCATATGACTACCAAAGGTGGAATTCAAGGTCTCCCTTCTGAGTTCCTCATTGCTCAAGCTACTATGTATGGGAAAGCCATGAGTGAGGACGCCTTTGAGGCCATATTTGTACTTCTCATCTATGGGCTAGTATTATTCCCCAACATCGACAAGTTTGTGGATGTGAACGCTATTAGGATCTTCTCTACTCTTAATCCCGTTCCGACTCTGTTGGGCGATACCTACTTCTCTTTGCATATGAGGAATGCAAAGGGTGGTGGCGCCATTGTGTGTTGTTTGCCTCTGTTGTATAAGTGGTTTATTTCTCACTTACCTCAGACGATCGCCTTTAAGGAGAACAAAGGATGTCTATGGTTGGCTGCAATAGACGTGTTGATACGACAATGAGGCTTTTCTTCTCATGACCAATTCTGATGTCAATGAGGCTTTTCTTCTTCCGCAGATGGTTAATCCTCACTTTGATTTCAAGGGCCTTTTTGCCGTGTGAAATCCCTTTAAGAACTTTCTGGTCGACGACGTCTTGAGTAGGAAGAGGTTCAGCCGTATCCAAAGAGGCTTTTTGCGCTTCGACGCCAATAATCTTCTTACTAAGTTTAACTATTTGCGCTTTGTAATTTGAGATTTGTTGATCGAATACTTGCCGTTTGTTGAGACGTTCCTGTTTCTTGGCGTCGAAGTCATTGAGTTTTTTCTCACAAACTTCACTAAAATCCAACCCTAGTCCCATCTCGTTGATCTTCGTTTTAATTTGAAAGTCAACATTTTGACAAAGAGCGAGATCCTTGACCAGTTGGGTGAAGAAAGCTTCGAACTCAATCAAGTATCTGGAAACCAGAGCAGGAAGCTCGTGTAGGGCAAGTTCGTGGAGCAGTTTGAGGATGTTGTGCACCAAAGCTTCTTCTTCCTCGACGACCATTAGAATCTTGTGCTCAAACAAATAATATATTAACCGTAGTTTGAGAGTGACAGTGGCATCCATTCCTAGAGTAGGTACGACAGTCGAAGACGAAGGGTGAACATCAGTCGATGTTTGACGAAGTTGCTGCAACTTCCTTAAGGCCTCTGCCGGACTTTGTCGCTTCCTGGCCAAAACTTCTTCTGGAGTAAGAGTGCTGAGAGAAGTGCCTTCGCCAGCAGCGGTCTAAGGGGCTTAAGTTTGTTGAGTATTAAGATTTTGTTGAACCTCAGGCGACACACTCCAAAACTCATCTTGTTTTTGAGGACTCAAGAGAGTCTCAGCTGGTTGACTTTCGGCCCTCACGTTGACTATAGGCTCAACAGGAGTTGAATCAACCGCATGTCCCTATAACAAAGAAGTCAGGATCCATGTCGAAGAATAATTCACGAGTTGGTAAAATAAGGGGAGTCAAATACCTAGGAAGCCACATGTTGTGGGGAAGTTGGAGTATTTCTTTCTTGACCATGGGGCGCAAAGACCTCAGTAACATCATCAGGAATTGAGGTCTTTGCGGTCGAAGAAGCGATTCTTGAAGGAGGTTTTTTAGCCTGAACTTTCTTTTTTCGGGCCGGAATAGGCAGAGTATCTGGTGGCACCTTTGATGTTGGAAAGATGTGTGAATGCATGCTGCCATCAGATTCTTTACTATCGAACGAAGGCATCTCTTCAGGAACCTAAGTCAAAAGATAGGTGAGAGAGTGACTAAATTTTAAAACTTCATGAAACGCTAAGACACAAAGTACCTTTGGTTTCAGAGTCGATGTTGCCTTTTGTCTTTTTTAAGGTTTGCTAGGGGCTGGCGCAGTAGCTGGAACCCTCTTTCGACCCTAGAAGATAGAAATAGAGAGAAAGAAGTTGTTATTTTTGCTTCTCAAAGAATGAAAAGGCGAAAGAATAGTACTTACCTTCTTTCTTTGGGCCTCATCAACATTGGTGATTTCGATTGTTGCGTCGTGAGCGTCAGTAGTCGGCGGTGGAGTATGCATTTTTCCAGTGAGAGTGGAAAAAGCGTCAATTATGTGTTAAAGAAAAAGTGCACTAGGAAAAAATTAACGTTGGTAGTCGGACCACCACTCATCGAAGTCTTTGGTTGTAAAAAAGGATTGTTGGAATTTGAAAACTGGTAGTTCGAGGCTTTGAGTAAACTTATGAAATCTTAGCCAAGCTTTATGGCCTTCAGCGTTCAGTGGTCGACCAACCCATGCGATGTCAGTCGAATGTGACACCAAAGATTTCGGTAACATCTGGCTAAGGACAAATTGGCGAGCCACCAAGTTGGGTTGGTAGCTCATGAAACCATATCCCTTCGACCCTGCCTTTGTCCAGAAGGACAACATGCAGGAGTCAAAAACGCCCTCGACATAACACTCGATTATGTTGTAGCTTGAGGAGAATCACTTGGGAAAGGATTCTTAAACCATTTTGGGCCAAAGCTTTGATCCACAGATGGGGCCATACCTGGAACAAAGGAGTTGGCCTCGATAAACATATTGAGATACTTCATAAATAAATGTTTGTTGGGAGCTTCCTGACATGTCATTAAGGTAAGTCTTACGCCTTTGACTGGTCGATCCTCGTTCAAACGCATTATGCGCTCCGACACCGGATAACCCAACTGGTACTCGAAGGTGGCATTTAACCAATGTTGCAACAACCACATAGGGCCTGACAAATTTAGGGCCTTTGGAGTAGAATGGAGATATTTCAATTTTAGGGTTGCAAGCCCCAAAGAGTGGTACAAGGAAGCTAGCAAAAGCTTACCTAAAGAAACCTGTCGACCTTCGTGGATTTGGATTGCCAGGCTGATGTAACTCTTGGCTATTTGTAAAGATCCAGGACAGAAGACATAGTATGAAAGCCTAAGGGTTAGGAAAGCAATATGCTCTTCATCATATACTTCGACCGACTTTTGATCATGGTGGTTTTTGATATGATTTTGAAGGCTGGCGCGACTGAATAAGAAGGTGGCTTCTGTCGGAAGCATAGGGTCGAAACTTTTGCCCAAATGTGATAAACCTGTAATAGCCGCCACATCGAAAAGAGTTGGCGTCAACATACCACCGAGAAGATGGAAGATATTGGTCGAACCCTCCCAGAAATACATCGAATCCAACAACATGCATGAGTTAATTTGATGGGCGTGCCTCGAGATATCGATAGTGTCGAAGATACCAGTACTCTTCCATTGGTCTTGGCGTTTGCGTTGAACTTTGTTAAGCTAAGCCACATACTCCTTATTTCCAGGAGTTATCATCGATCTGAAAACTCTAGCCTTTAGGTCCATGAACTTTACGTCGATGATACCGTCCTTTTCAAAAGATGGAGGGAGAGCGGTTGTAAAACCAGGAAAATGGGATAAAACATTTTTTGGTTGAGTTTTGGTATCTGGAAAAGGCCCATGGAAGGCAATAAGTTTGTCAGCAATGACAAATGGAATGAGCATTTGGCGTTGCCAGATTTTCACCACAACCTCATCAATTGAGGTGGGTTGAGGAATAGGTTTCATGCTTTCTGCTTCAGTAAGCTGAAATGCAATAGGATTATTGCTAGTGTTGAAGGTTGCTACGTCGTTGGTGTGAGTAGAGGAATCCATTACAGTGAATGAAGGAGAAAATGAGGAAAGTAATATAGCTTTGAAGAATTGCGGAAAAATGCACAGATGAAGAAGCAGAAAGAAAAATGTTAAACATGAAAAAGTGGTATTTATAGGAAAATAGAATGACAACCAAGGGTCAGTCGATTGACAACAGCTGTCCAACTAAGTGGTAGTGGGAAAGTCAGTACCGTTAGTTGAAAGCCCATGACCTAGGAAGTAGCTTCTAATGATGGCATTTTTCTAGGAAATCGTGGCGGAGGAAAAATCATCATCGTGCAGAGCATCATTAACGATTAGACATCCAACCAAAATTTGGAAAGTCAAAAAGCCAAGTTTCTCAGTCGAAGCGTCTATCGGTCGAAATTGGCCTTTTAGGGGGGCAATTTGTTAGCTGGCAAATTTCGACCATGCCAAAGGGAGAAATCAGGACATCAGAGATGCGGTCGAAAGAGGTTCGACGGTCAAGTATAACCTAAGTCAGGTCGAAGTGAAGTCGACGGAGGGGGTGATCCCGTCAAAGTAAAAGTGAAACGTGCCATGATGGATAGATATCGTTGGAAGCAGAACGTGGGAAGTTACTAGAGACATGGGTTGACGGACTCCGACACGTGGCATATCATGAGTGGATCACAACCTCCTAGCAGTTATTTTTTGTTACTATTTAAGTAGATGTGATTTTCATTTTTAAAGGTGGCATTTGTAACATTGCAATAGGAAAACACTTGAAGTATCAAGCGTCTAAGAGAAAAGAGTTAACTTCCTGCAAAATATACACCTGCTCCCACATTTATTTTCAAAAAATTTAAATTATCAAGTTATTTCATTTGTTTTGTTCCTTTACGTCTTTATCTTGCTTTTACCCTTTTACTTTTATTGCACTTTTATTTGCAAACACTTTACTTGTTGTTCTATTGTTCCAAACACTTTACCAACAAACACACCATATACTCAACACATATTAGTCTAGGACTTTGTAGCCGGTCCTGCAAGTAAACATCGATAGGAAGGCTAGAGATTATTGCGAACAACCCGAAGATACGTAGGAGCGAGACCCACAATTTCGTCAAGCACCCTAATAAAACCCTTTTTGCGACCCCTTTTCATTTACACTTTTAATCATTCGAAGGAAACAAATAACATAAGCTAACATTGAATCGCAAATTTAACTAAAAGATTCCGTTGAGTACAACGAATGAGAGGGGTGCTAATACCTTCATATTACGTAATCGACTCCCGAAACCAAATATGATTGCGACAACTATCTTCTTTTGCTCTTAAGGGTTTTATCGATATTTTCCCTTTTTTTCTTTAAAATAAATAAAGTTCGGTGACAACTCTGTTCAATCATTTCCACAAGCGCACGAACGCTTCGCGAAGGATCATATTTTTTGAGATGCAACAACTAATTGATCACAAATAAATCGACATATACATATTTTTTATTGTGGTAGTTAAAGGTTTGTAAGGAATCTAATTAGTAACTTGGGACCACAAGAGAGTGAGTCAAGGGTTTTGTAAGGAATCCAGTTAGTAACTTGGGACCACAAGAGAGTGAGAGTGAGTCATCACAACAAAATGAAATAATGGATACAAATAATTATGTTAGTGATTTGAGAAATACGGAAGTGAGACGTAGTCAAGTGAGTGAAGATTCTTAACACTAGATTGGAAGGATAGGGTGTATAGGGGATAAGAATTAGGTATGGAATAATTGATATTTTTCTCCTTTCTTCTAGACCCTTCTCCAGGGACTTCTCTTACGAGAAGCTTCTTTTCAACATCTTTACTTTTTGTTATTGAGATTACTTTCCTCTTCGCGCGAGAGTGTACTTGCTTTTGTTATTATGCAATAAGACATTAACTGTTTCCGCTTTATACATTATAGTCATTATAATTGGTACTTTCATTCAACCATGGAAGATAGAGCACGCCTTACCACCATTGAATCCCAACTTTCTCAACTTTCCAAGGCCGTCTCCGTCCAACTCAACCATTAGCTCCGCCAACTTATCAACACATTCACATCCAACAATGCCTCTATCTCCGAGTCTATATTATGCACCTACTTTAGTTGGCAGGTAACCAATATCTTCACTTGAATTTCCCCCTCATTTAGCTCTTGATTTGAAATAATTGATGTTATGTTATTATGAGGTGTTCCAAAACCCAACTTCCCTACAACCTCCTTGAATACAGGACCACTATATCACTCTCATTGCTTGGTCGACACCAAGGTGTTCATTTATGGATGCGTTGCATGCGGACATTCAACACGATCTTTTCTCGTTGACCTTACTGCAACAATGTCAGTCAAATTCCTACCCATATTTGAACTACAATAGTAAATATGGTCTTTTGTTTTGGCACAATCGACTAGTTATACTAGATAAGAGAACACTGATTCAAACAATGTTGGAGGAGTTTCACTCATCACTAATTGGGGGATATTCAGGTATTACTCATACTATAACACACATAAATTCTCAATTCTATTGGATACACATGCGCTAACATATCAAAACCTTTATTAAACAATGTGTTATGTGTCAATCCAAGACTTCCACGACCCTTCCAACTAGGTTTCTAGCACCCTTACCCATACCTATTTAAGTTTGGGAAGACGCTGCAATGGATTTTATCATGGATTTTTCAGCTTCTGATGGGTTCACTGGCATCATTGTTGTAGTTAATCGATTAACAAATTTGGCCTATTCTTTTCTTCTTATGGCGTATTACGATAGTAAAAAGTTGTTGAAGTTTTTATGCACAATGTAGTGAAACTTCATGGCACGCCATCTTCAATTATTTTGGACCGTGATAGGTGTTTACTAGCATGTTATGGCATTATCTCTTTAAGATCCATGGTACCACTCTTTCCATGAGCTCAATATACCATCCACAGTCTGATGGATAATCCAAGGCTCTTAATATATATTTAGAGATGTATTTGCATTGTCTTACTTTACACTACCCTCTTAAATGGTCCAAGGCCCTCTCTCGGGTAAAATATAGGTACAACACTCCCCATCAGATCAGTGTTGTTATGATGTCATAGGATGACAGTTCTTTATTGCATATATTTAGTCGAAAAATTGGAGAAAAACAAGTGAAAGTCGAGCAAATATGAGGAAGAATGACCAAAGAATGAAGGAAAAATAGCTAAGTGTGAAAAGTGTGAACTTAGTGAAAATTTGAGTGAAAATGAGTAAAAAAGAGTGAAGCTTCGGAAATAATTACATCCACCACCGCGCGTGCGATATAGCAAGAAGAGCTGCATCGCACGCACGATGCAGGGTATCACGTGCGATGGTTACTTTTCTAGGCTTTTTTCCTGATGCGTTATGATCCATTATGACGCCTTTAAAAGGGGATTTTCTACACTTTCACAAGGGCTACGAAAATTGGATATTAAAGCAAGAATTAGAGAGCACAAATGGTGATTTTTGGAGCATTTGAAGCCATTGGAGACCATCTCTTCTAGGAAATTTTTATGTTATCTTTGTTTATCAATTGTGGTATTTTTAATTACACTATGAGTAGCTAAATTCTTCTAGGTTAGGTTGCATTATGATGAACCTGTTTCTCAATTGTTAGATTCTATATTAATTTGACCACTGTATGAACCTATTGATCTATAATGTTATTCAACTGCTTCTTGTTCATAATGCTTTTTATACGAGATACTCTTTTAATCTGATTTTGGGCACATAGGATATACTGATCATTAGCCTATGTGTTAGACCTAGAGAAATTGTTGTACTTGTTAGGGAAAATATGCCTAGTCCTTATTTTAATGATGTCAAACCTCTCTATTCGCCCACATCGTGTCTTTGAATAATATAATCATAGCATAGAAAGCATTCATCCTTTAACATGTTCAAAATATAGGTTCCGTGTGTTCAAGCATATAGGAGCATATCTTATATGTGAATCATGCACTTAATCATAGTAAACATCCTAGGTTCATAAGAGATATGCTTAAATTGGTCATAATATGTTGGAAAACTCATTTTTGGAAGTTTAACCTCTGTGAGTCAACTCATGACTAGGAGCAAAACCTTCAGGTCCGAACAGGTCGACTCATAGGTCGACTCATTCCTAGAAAACCTGTATGAGTCGACTCATGCACTCTTTAGGTCGACTCATTTCCCAATCATATTGCCACGGGTCCAAACAGGTCGACTCATAGGTCGACTCAACCATGTAATAAACTCTGTTTGAGTCGACTCATCCCCTGTTTGAGTCGACTCATCGCATGTTTCACTTAGTTTTCTGTTGTGTAACTTTGTGATTTTTTTTGTTATGTTAGTTATTTGTCCATACATCATATAAATATTCAAATGTATCTTCTTCAACATTTTAACAAGAAAAGTGAAAGATATACACCAAAGTGCTCATCATCTTCATTCTTCATTGCATTTCTCAATAATCACACATAATAAAATCTTTGTTGAGCATTGTGCATTGCAACTGTGATAACGTCCAAATAAGATTGGATTATCTTAGTTTGGGTTGAGACTTTGTGTGGGTTTTTCTTGAATAAAACCCTTGAGGTTTTGTCCTCCAAGAATTGAGGGTTTTTGCACTAACCTTTGCTTCGCAGATTCAGCCGAGTGAAAAGTTTGAAGAACGGAAGGTTCGGTCAAACAAGTAGCGGTAAACGGAGGATTGTGAAGAAAGCTTAGGGTTCAAGCAACTTGCATTCGAAATCATCCGAGCTGAAGTTTTGGAGAACGGGGCGTTCATCCATTAAGGTAGCGGTAAACGGAGGTTTGTTCGAAGTGCTTGAAGAACTTGGTTCAACTCGAATCAAGGGGAGAGAATAGAATATGATCTGCAACAACTCTAGAAGTTGATCTCCAGTGATCATTTGTTATCTTGTATTAACTTTGCAACGTGTTAATAAAAACATCTCAATTCTAGATTTAGAATTGAGGGCAGACATACCCTAATCGAGGACGATAGGGGAACTGCCTCAACAAATCCGGTCTTATTCTCTCTATCCCTTAACTCTTTAAATTCTGCATTAAATACTTTGTGTGTGAAATTGATCATAAAATCAATATCGCTTGATTGGTGTGCATATCAACTGTTCAATAAATTGTTTGAGTAAAATTCTGCACATTCAACTTAAGTGAAATTGATACTTGGTGTGAAGTGCACACCAAGTGTTCGACAAAATTAATTTCGCACAAACTTAGTAATATTTTCCTTGATCTCTTATTGTGTCGAGCATCATTAGAGGTAACGATATCCTGGATCATAGTATTTAATTGATTGTTTTAGATATGGGTTGATTTTCTCTATCTTAAGTAATTCCATTCGGTTAACGTATATCCTATCTTTCCATTAACGGGATCGTTTAGACAATTTCAATCTAGGGTGCTTCCGCAACCGTTGAAAACATTTTTAAAAAGCGCTTAATTAAAAACTGATCTATTCAATCCCCCCTTCTAGATCGGCACTATCGTCTAACCGTACTTATGATGGTTAAATAAAGATAGAATACCTCGAGTAGTGGCATAGAGAATTAACATTCTAAACATCGCCTAACCCTGCTTACGCTGGTAGACTAGGGATAGAAATCTCCGAGTAGTGGTTAGTGAGTTATTTCATGAGGGATTAACTCTAATGGTTTTGTTAATTGACTATGACATTATGGTGATTAGATAATTCATACATGGCATTAAACATCAACAAGATAGGAATATGTGATTTTACAACACAACATGTCCGCTTTCGTGACATTGTTTTCTCGTTTATTTACTTTTCGTATTAAAACTCAAAATCCCCCATTTTTACTAGTTTTTATAAATTGCATACATTTTGTCTTGCTTGGAGGCATTTCTTATGAATTCAATCTTTTTTATTACTTCGACAGTATCAATACACTTGTTTAGAAGTCATCACCATATAAGGCTTTGTACGGACATGATCCATTCTCAAGGCTCTTAGGATGACCCCTGGATTTACAGGAATAACTGAATCACATATAGGAATTGTTTTCATAATTACAGGCCAACCTTCACAAGACTCAACATATGATGAAGCAACAAGCAGACAAGATGCGAAGACATGTTGAATTCCAAGTGAATAATTAAGTTCTTATCAAACTACATCCTTATCATCAATCTTTTGTGTTATTAAGAAGGCATCCGAAATTGGGGTTGCACTACTTTGGTCCCTTTTGTGGTAGACAAGGTTGGTGTTGTGGCATATCATTTAGATCTACCAACCATAGCCAAAATACATCAGGTATTTCATGTGTCCCAATTGAAACCATTTTTTGGCCCATATATTCCACCATACATGTCTTTGCTCTACCACATATGAGCTTGTTCCTATTTTACAACCTACCATATCGTTTGATTTCAGGGTTATTATGCAAGGCACAACTATTGTTCCATAAGTTCTCATTGGCTAGGAGGGCTTACCTACATTTGTCGCTACTTGGGAGGATCAAGAAGTGATTAAGTTGATTCACTGTTGAGAATGTAAGCGTGAGTATTGTGAGTAATAGTCCCACATTGGTTGAAAATATGAAGACTTGAGCATTTATAAGTGAGAGAACCCATGCACCTATCACCTTAAGATTTTGGGTGAATACGTGATGTCTCTCTCACTTATGTGTTGCTCTTAGCCCAATATTGATGCTCCTCCTCATGTCCTAACAAATGGTATCATGAGCCTTTGGTTCTAATAAAGGGACCATCTTACTTGTATCAAAATGTCCAGAAAGAGGTGTTCCGTTGAAATCCAAATGCCCAAGAAAAGGTGTATCAAAATGCCCAGGAAGATGTGTTAATGGAGGTACAAGTGTATGTGGATAAAAATAGTTTCCACCTGAGGGAGAGCATTATGGACTCACACTTGAGGGTATTGTTAAGAATAATAAGTCAAGTGTGAATTGGAGTCCCACATTGGTTATAAATATGGAGACTTGAGCATTTATAAGTGGGAGAACTCACTCACCTATCACCTTAAGGTTTTGGGTGAATATGTGGTGTGTATCTCAAAAGTTTATTCCTTATTAAAAAAGAAGTCCCACAATGTTAAATGTTTCATAGTGAAAATTTCCCCCAACATTCACCACACCATAATGAAAGAATGGATGACAATAATTATGTTAGTGATCCGAGAAATACATAAGTGAGGTGTAGCCAATGAGGAAGATTCCTAACACTAGATTGTAAGAATATACAGTGTATAAGGGATAATAATTAAGTGTTGAATAATTGATATTTATTATTCTTCCATATGGACCCTGGTGGGTACTTCTCTCACGAGAAGCTTATTTTCCACCTCTTTACTTTCTGTTATTGAGATTACTTTCCTCATGGTGAAGGAGAGTACTCGCTTTCATTATTGTGAAATAACACAATAATCGTTTCCCCTTTATACATTGTAGTCATTACAGGTCGGTGTCAAGTTGAATTTCAATCACCCTAAATACCTAAGTTTGTGAGTAACTCCCAATGCACCAAAAGTTAGTGGTTGTTACTGTTTTTGTGTTAACATATTTTAATTTTTTCTTCAATTTTTTATATTTTTGTTTGTGATGATCCTTATCAAGAGGATTCGTTTTGAAAAATTGAATTTGGTTAGATTTGAGTGATATGTAGAAAAGAGGATACATTACAAGATGGTGTGACACCTCAGGGAAAATGGTGATACTTATATGCACTCCAATGCTCAAGTGAATTTTTATTGGAACCATGATAAATTTTTTATGTAAAATTATGTGTTCCTTGGCTTAACATTTGTTACTCTATTTATAGGGTGATTCTATGGTTTTTGAAGGATCTAGAATCTTCCAACACATGATAACTGTAAAAAAGGACATATGTCAGGGTATAGTTCATTATGTTAGCTTACAATTTTCATTATATCATTTTCCTAGATCATGTGTTTTCTTAGGGCATGCCTATACTTGTTCCCGTGGTCCTAGAATCTTATTTGCATTCATATATGGCATAATGATGCCTTCTTGTGATGTCACCACATGGTGTCATGGTGATATCCCAAGCTTTGATCAAAAGGTCCTTTGGACTTTAACATGATTTGGGCTTAATATGTAGGTCAAATACATTATTGGGCCACTAGATATATCCTCGGCCTAAAGTTTTTTTCCTTAAGCATACCCTCGGTCTAGGTGGAAATAGTTTCACCCCAAGTCAAGTCCGGTGTAGCAGGAATGTACCTAGTAATCTCAGACCATATTTGATGCACCCATGTGGTTTCATGTTTTCAAACCTTTGACGGACCTTTAGAATCCTGGTATGTTTAGTTGCGTTTGACTTTGGTTACGCTCCTTCTTCTTTTTCGAGTTTTGAAGGGATACTCCTTGTCATATAGCTACATGAAGTTTGTTTATTTGCTCGTTATACTCTGACTGTGATCAAGAAGTTGCAAATCCTTTATGGCATATGAAGCTAGATTTTACTAATTATTATCCAACATGTGGGTTTCAACATGTATTCATTTGTCGTGTGAAAGTAATTACATATGCGAGGAATATTTTAATCTAATAATTTTTTACTCTTGGAGTTTAGTATAACATAATGTTCTATTTAGGTATGCTCCTAAGGATTCTAGGTATGAGGAAAAATAAATGGACGCCCACATTCATATGCTTAGGCGTGATCATTACCGCATGAGAAATTTTAGATATAATGACTTTTGTGAAGAGGTAAATGGACGCCCCTATTAGGTTTGAGTTTATTCTATTAATAATGGCTTTTTAATTTATTTAATCTTCTGATGTATCCGATGATAATTTTTGTGAAGAGTAAAATGAATAGTCAACTGAAAATTCTATTAGGGAATCCTATGAAAAGTATTTTGAAGAATAATCTAAAATATCATCAAAAGAATCATTTTGAAAATTAGATAATGCATCAAATAGGAAATCAGATGAAACATCATCTGGAGAATCAGATGAAACATCACCAGAAGCATCATTCAGAGAATTAGATTAAGAGGTAAATGCTATGTTTAAAACTAGCTATTAAGATGATGATGGGGTAGACATTCTTTATTATAAACAAATATACGCTTCAGCAAAATGCAGGATTCAAAGTGAGCTAAAATAGTCAATTCCAATAATTTAAGCCACCTTAAATCTACTAACACAAAAAGATCCAAAATGATTTGGGCACCAAAAGTAAAAACCTAAGATTTTTTTTTGCATGAATCCTTTGCAACATCCATGACTAATATTCAAAATATAATTTGTTGTCCAAAGCATCAGACTAAAGATATCATGCTTATAAGAAGATATGGTTTAGATCTTGAAATCTTCAAAAAGAGTATTAGTAAAGAGGAAATGGATTTTATAACTTCCTATCATATCAAACAATTCAGAGAGATGCAAAAGAAATAAAAATAAGTTTAATTCTTGATGAAACAAAGGAAAGAAAGTCCTTTTCACTTTTATTATTTGTTTTATGAAAGAGGTGAGCCACTTGGTAGAGAATAAACTCGGAAAATTATGGTTAGTCTTGTAACAAGTGCTAAAATATTGCAGTTTCACTTTATTTATTCTTCTACTAATTGTTTGTTAAAAGTGAAGTTTTTGAACAAAAAGGGGCTGCAAACCAAAATGGAGAGGTTCTAAAAGCAAAATGGACCATAAAGCACTTTCCAAGTCCAACAGAATCAAAGAATTGGAAAATTCCCCTTATTAACTAATTTAGACCTAACAGTTAATCAATAAGGTGTATTTATTTTTCAAATCTGGCATCATTTGATCGATCAAGCACATAACCTTATTGATTAGACAATCAAACCCGTAATAAATCTTTATGTTGAATAAATTTTCAATCAGCCTTAGTGCAAGATCAATCAACATTGGTGATTTGATCAATTAAGACATTCATTTAATCAATTAGAAGGATGAAAAGAGAAACATATTTCAAATAAGCAAATCAACTTTGATGAAAATTCAATTAGGATTACTTTTTTTTGTTTGGACTAGATCCTAATCGATTACTTTGTGGCTATAAAAAGGGATTATACTTATTCTTTTCTCTTCGTCTCAAAGTATCTTTCTTCTCTTATTTTACTTGCCTGTTACTGCTTCTTGCTTGCTATCGTCATTGTCAAATGACACCCATGAGAACTCTTAATATTGAAAGTTCATCATCAAATGTGTATGAGCCCAGAAAATTCCCATCTCAGAGTCAAGAGGAGTTTCAAGACAAGTATTTTCTCAACCATCTCATTCTCAAGTAGTTATACTTTGATGGAATTTATTATAGGAAGTTTGGCCGCTTCAAATTTATTCTTAAAGAAAAAGTTAAAGACTTTGTCTACTACAAAACAAAAAAGATGTATCCCAGATTAACTAAGACGTTCTATGCAAATCTCAAATTCAATAAAGGGATACTCAAATTAGAAGTTCAAAGAACTCAAATTTGTCTCTCTCTTGAGGAGGTTGAGAATCTTCTTAATTTTCCTACTTGTGCCAATCACTACTCAGTTAATGCTCCATATGGTGTTGGAAATTTGAATATTATTACAACTCAATTCTTACACACTCATCCACAAGTAGGTCATAACTTTCATATCATTGCAAAGTATATAAAGACATACTTTCATTTCATTCTCCATTTGATATTGCATGTATTGTTTCCAAGAAAAGCCAACCATGATGACTTTTGAGGAAAAATGTTGTGATCACATGGTTTATGACCCAAAATATTAAAACCAATCAGGAAGATGGAGTATTACAAAATATGGAAGAATTCAAAAAAGGATTGTCGCAAGGTTACCTTATTGATCATCAAAAGCATATGTCATGCTACAATAAGATTAAAAAGAGAACAATCAGTCATGTCTAGTTTAATGATTAGAAGGAGCTATCTAAAGCAGAGTTAGTTGAAACACAATAGAGGAATCTTGGAATATAATCCAGTAGACATGAATGTAAGAACAAGATTTGGTTCTGCATCTGGCCTTTAGTTTTGATGATAAAAATGCATTGTTTCTTAGAGAATAATTTTTTACACTAATGGTTTTTGTCTAGTGTGTAGATTTTGCTAACATATTCTCACTCTAAACCATTGACGTACGACGTCATCAGATTCTAGAATCAACACACTCTGACTCTAAATAGATACAAGTGCTTTACAAGATGTTGTCAAGTTCTAGAAAGCTCTTAGACAATGACTCTGGTGAATGTTTATGCTAAAGCTTATGACTCTGACTCTAATTGAAGTGCCTTTGAAGGATTATCAGCCTTCAAGATTCTGTGCTCAAGTTTTGAAGATTATGAAGAATAAGATCTAAAGACTCCGAAGACCAGGCTATAAGGAACTGTGTCAAGACTCTGAAGATCGAGATTCTGAAGATTGTCTCAACCAGTCTGTTGATCCTTCTAAGCATACTTCAACATCATTTCACCAAAATCCTCTGAAGATTTGAAGATAAGATCGAAATGTTTTATATTAGGAAAATAATATACGGTACAAGATCACTCTTCCCTCCACTACGTTGATTTTGTGGGCTAAGGACAATACTATTGTACCATACCTCCTATATGCAAACTGTTATGAAAGGAGACAACTGCAATTTTGATATTCCAATTCTACCCTCCAACAGATCATTTAACTACCTATATAAAGAAGACTTGGAAGATTGGACAAGTTTCTAACGCTCTGGCTATTGCTTATACACACGCTTTTGCCGAAGTATATATTTTCTTTGTATAGTTTTTCTAAACACACATAGAGTTTTTGCTCATTATTGTGTGAGAAATCCATTATATTAAACTTGTGTTAATCTGCTTTCTTAGAAGAAATATTGTAAACACAGTCTTGTAAATCTCAATTTTTTTGAGTGGTTTCCTTAAGTGACTATGTTTTAGTCAGATAGACTTAAGAAGACAAAGACGTTTTGTCTTTGTGGTGTCTGTAATCAGTTTCAGTTATAGTGGATTAAGTCCTTGTTGAGAAGGCAAAATCACATTGGTAGGGTGAAATGAAGGTAACTTCGTTAACAATGAACCAATATAAAAATAACCTTGTCATACCCTAATTTTTAACCCTAAGATCCCACATCTCATTTTCATTTTTGCATACAAGTAAGGTCATATATTGGTCGTTCTCCTTATCCATCTTTGGGTTTGCTTCTTGCAGGGATCACCAAGCACCTCTTTGATGGTGTCTTACCTTTGTGTTTATTTGATTCATTTCTTATCTAACCAATAATAAAAATACTAAAAATATGTCTTGTTTCCCTTAAGTTTATTGTGCAAGGTAGGGCTTTTAAAATCAAGAGCATCTCAAAGTTTAGTTGTTTACTTGTCAAGGAAAGTCAAAGGTTCATGTGTTTATTTCCATGCCTTCTTCAATAAGCAACTTCAAGCTTTGAGAAATTTAATTAAGAGATAATCAAGGACACGTTATCTTCAGTTCATATGATCACCCATGTGCTTTGAAATGGAAGAAAAGTCCAAGTGCACAAGCTTGTTCCAAGGGGTTTGACCTAAAAGTCAACAATTTGAAATCGAAGTTCCAAGGATCACAACTCCATCAATTCTCAGCATTTTTAAATGACTATTTTAGCATATGACTCTTCTCAAAATCCTCTACAACTTATATTCACATGAAAATAGCCAATTATTCTTTGAGGATCATCAAAAGTTTGGAGACATTATAGGTCATTTGTGGACTTAGTGAAAATTGACCTATTTTAAGTGACTTTTCTCCAACTTTCAAAGATCACAACTTCTTCAATTTTCAAAATATGAGGCTGGCTCTTTTAGAACAATGTCACTTGTGATGCCCTATACAATTTTGATTCAAGGATCAAGGTTAGAATGTGCTTGGAAGTCCATGGAATTCATTGAGACATTACAGGTCATTTTCAGCCATGAAGCACTCAAATTTTTCTAAGTTATGTAACCAGTTTTTCATGCCAACTTCGACATGCCACAATTTTATTTTCAAACATACAAATTCAACCTTTATTTTAACATTGTAATCTTGGCCATGATGTTAACACATTGCAAAAAGAATGAGATAAAAAAGCCTATTGAGTAGGATGCCCCATTGAGTTGAACATGGTGACTTGGAACTGAAGAAATCACCATTGCCCGAAATTTGAACATGACTAATCTTAATTCCAAGCCAAATTAGCAAGTGTTTTTGTACTAAACATGTTTAATCAAGTCTCCAGAAATTAATTGACCCTTAAAACACATTATTTGGCTGAGTTTTGATGAGTTTCAAGTCACACTTTGCACACATTCAGATCAAATTCGTTTTGAACAAATTCAACATCATTCAACACATATTTGGATCCAAATATATTCCCTGTAAAGAGAGGAATCTATTGTCTATATTTGCAAGCTTTGGAGAGCCAAGAAACCCATGCTGCAACTTGAATTTTTTCCAGAAAATTCAATTATCGTGTTTTGAGTTTCAGCTTATTTCAACTCAATTTCTTGATCCCGTTAGCACCTTCAACATCCTCTGAAACGTTTGCAACAATTCCCAAGCTCTGAGACCTCCTGAGGTGCTCTAACCAGACCGAGCTTCATCAACTTCTGATCACCTTCTGGACAAGGTAGTTCTGAGGATCATTTGAACTCAAACAAGTTACCATAATGTAGTCCTTCACTCTCTGATGCTTTCCCCTAACTTATCTGGTGTTAATTGATCGTGTTCATCATTTAATTTTATTTTTCGTAGCTTGCTTGTTTATGGAACTTCTCTGAAATTTCCTTTGCTCAGTTCACATAAATGAATTTGGAGTATGAGGTTGAATTCAGGATGAGAGAAGGGTCACAATGGTGGTGGTCTCGTGTCTTGAATTTACCAAATGATGAAACTCTAGTGAGAGCTAACAGGAGAAGACGACCAGAGCTTTCTCAGGTCGTTTGAGTTTGAATCAAACACGTTGTCAATTTGAAATGTTTTGATTGGTTGGATTTAATCTGGATCATGTGTTTGGCTTACAGCGCGTTCCACCATGCATCCTAACCCTTAGAGTGTTGGATCTGCTACGTCAATTAATGAGGTGTGATCCAACTCTCAGTGTTTTTTTCTTCTGATTTTAATTCTTTTTCTTTTATTATTTTTAATTGCTTTTTCTTTAAAAATTTATAGTAATTTCATTTTTTATCCAAAAAATACCAAAATAATTTCTAAAGTTCTCTTTTATTTTTCTTCATCTGATTTTTTATTTTTTCACATTTTATTTCACTGATTTTCTATTTTTCTTGAATTTTCTCTTTTCTCCTTTGTTTTAATTGGTTAAATTTTACTTTTCTGCATTTTAAGATTTTGAAAATTTTATTATATGTTTCTTATTTTATTTCCAACCTTCCATAATTTTCTTGGCCATTTATTTGGTGTTTTGAAGGACTTTATGGATTTTCCATTTTATTTCTATTTTAAAATTCATTTATAAATACCTTTGATGCATTTTTATTTCATTTAATTGCATTTTATTTTCTTATAACCTTGTGAGCTTTTGCTGGCCTTGGATCATGATAGTTTAGACTTCAAGTCTCATCAAACTCGATGGATCTGGGTGTTGATGGGGTGAAAACCCTAATCCACCAAAATGGATGATTGATTTTAATGATGACTTGATCAAACTTTTGATCCAATTTGGGTGTGACTTCTTTTGATTCCTTCTTCTTCATCTCCTTCTTTTCCCTTTGATCAATTGGATGGCTTGTGTCCATCTTGTTCATGATGTGTGGATTGGTACTTGATAAAATTTCATCATTTCAAATCTACCTTCTAAGTGATCATGAATAATTTATGGTACTTTGGATTGATGCATAAGTTTGTCCTAAGTGTCATGAAGTGCAGATTGAAGTAATGGACCATACTCATAGCCTTTGTGCTTGATCATCCTCTTTCTTTTTTGTCAATGACTTTAGAAGAATGATTTACATATAATTTCTCTAGCATGTATTAACACAAACATTATTATTGACCGGTCTTAGATAGTCTTGACTTCCACATAAGTACAATTACGATTGCTTAACATAGCGCTAAATTTGTCCCGAAAGCAAAGACATTTTTATAAGTGAGATTTTAAGTCTCTTATTCCTCATGGTATTTTGTGAGAATGTTTCTTCTTTTCCATTTGTGAGAGCTAGTGGCATACTTGTTGATTTTATCCAAGTTGGATCCCTTCTTATAAATGATGCATAGGTTTGTACTTTCATGCTTGTGAGTGGATAGTTGAGTGTTATCCAAAAAATGACCAAAAACATCTTTTCATCTTCACTAACATCTTCTACTAACTCTTCACTTGTATTAACTTCTATTTCAATGTCATTTACTTTATGCCTTTATTTCATGTCATTTACTTTATACTTTATGTTTAGCATTTCATATCATATTGTTTGTGATTATGTTATTTTGTTCCTTGTCCATTTGGACCTTTCTTTTATATCATTGTAAAGAATACACTAATAAAAAACCTAAAAGGAAACTTGCTTCTCCTAACTCATGGACTTATGGTTACTATCCTTGGCATCATTGTGGAGTTATGGGCTTAGAATTAGGATCTTGACCTTTGCTTTGGGACTTGTTACTTAAGACCTTGGAATTCATCTGATACCTATGACTTTGGACTTCTCTGTGAAGACTTGGCTTGGTTAGTTTGGTTTCATCTGATACATGGATTATTGTTTGCTTATTTTGGTTTGCTTAAGGCTTAATCCAAAGGAGAGAGTTCTTGCTTGACTTATGTCATAAAGCTTGCTATGTCTTGGTTAGATCTTTCCTCCCTAACTTTTACTTTATGCTTTAGGATAGTCTCTTCCTCTCCTCCCTTTCTTTAATTTTCAAAATCTTCTCTCTTTTTTAAAACCTTATTGCTTTCTAACTTGAACCTCTTTCTCAGTAAACCTTGACTTTTGTCAAGTGATTTTCAATTTTTTTTCTCCAATAAGTGCTAATTCATATTAAGCATATTTAGACCAATTTCAAAAGACTAAAATATTCATAACTCATTCAAACCATTTTGCGCCCTTGTGCATTTTTCCTTTTAAAACTTTTCTCAAGGTATTAGACCTGAGTCATTTCCATAGTTGAGATATAATTCTCCTATCTCTATAGTATTGATGATAATCCTTTTCCATTTGTGAGAGCTAGTGGCATACTTGTGGATCCTTATCCAAGTTGGAGCCCTTCTCATGATGATGCAAAGTTCTCATACATGTGGGTGACTAATTGTGTATTCTCCTTAAAACGATAAAACGTCTTTTCCATAAAAACGAATCAAAATAAACTCCCCTTGTTATTTTTACCATGAACTAGGAGGTTTTGATCCTCCATTTCACTTTGTTGGTACGTAGGCGTGAGACTTCAAAAGTCTTGGCAAACATGAAAAATAAGAAAAAAATATGCTTCTTTTCCCATCTCTCCAATCTTTTAACAAACGACACCCCTTTCAAACCAAAATGTACATATTTTCAAAGAGGTTCCCATGTAGTACCATGGATGTTTAGGGTGCTAATACCTCCCCTTTGCATAACTAACCCCTTACCCTTGCTCTCTTTTTATTAGTTTTATTTTAAAACTTCTTTGGGTTTTGTTCGTACTTTTCCCCTTTTCCTTTGGAAACAATAAAAGTGTGGTGGTGACTCTTGATTTGCGAGTTAAGTTAATCAATAGCTTAATCTCAAAAATTTTACCGCTACACTAGTGTGAAACACAATGTCTACCCTTTCACCACCAGTTGCTCAAATAAATGATAGAGATCACTATAATACTAAACCTCCTGTTTTTGATGGAGATAGATTTGATTATTGAAAGGATAGAATAAAGAGCTTTATTCTAGGTCACGATGTTGATCTATGGGATATGGTAGTTGATGGCTACGTACACTCAGTAGATGCAAGTGGCAATAAAGTTGAAAGAAGAGTGATGACAGATCAATAGAAGAAAGATTATAAGAATCATCAAAATAAAGAACCATCTTGCTAAACACTATTTCATATACTGACTATGAAAAGATCACTAACAAAGATATAACAAAGTAAATATTTGATTTTCTGAGGATGATGCATGAAGGGAACACACAAGTCAAAGAAATCAAGGTTCTTGCCTTGATTAAAAAATATGAAGCGTTCAAGATGGAGGACGAGGAAACTGTTGAGAACATGCTCTCAAGGTTTCAAACTCTTGTTGCAGGACTTAAGGTTCTAGACAAAGGGTAATCTACTGCTGATAATGTTAAGAAGATCATAAGGAGTCTACCTCGTTGGAGACCTATGGTAACTACTATGAAGTTATCAAAGGATATTGTCATACGGTGAACTGACTTTAGTGTGTTTTTGCTTTGGAAAGCAAATGTCGCGGTTAGCAAGAGTCGCCACCGACTTTTCTTTTATCCCATAAGGAAAGGTGGAAAAGAACAGGAAAGACCTTAATTAGATTTTGGGTTCGGGAGGTATATTATACAAAGGGAAGGTGTTAGCACCCTTTGTATCCATGGTTATCCATGGGCTCTTAATTGCTTGATCACTTATATTTTTCTTGTCTAAAAAAGTGTGTGAGAGCTGTTTAGAAAATGTTTTGAAAAAGAGAATTTAACTTTGTAATGATTCTCGTATGAATGTATACAAAGTGGTTATCTCGTTTAGTTTTGAAAATGGTTTAGAAAAATATAACTCAGTAATGATTCTAGTATGAATGTATACCAAGTGGTGATTTTCTAGTATTTGTGAAGTGTGAAAAGTATTTTTTAATTGTGAGTAAGCAATTAAGAGTTATACCTACCCAAGGTCTTGATGGGCATTTCCAATCCTTATGAGGGTAAAACTGTCCTTACTATTGAGAAGTAAGTAGTCTTATCCCTTTGGATGTAAAAGGGTCATCGTAGGGTCATCAATCGGTCATTGAAGGCAACATTTGTAAGGATACCTTAGCATTCGAAGGGACGATCATCATTTAACCGTAGGCTACACCGAAGGTGCATCGAGGGACAAAATCATATATTCGAAGGCAACATCCGAGGGACTATGATTTATTTTAGAGGGACATGATGATTTAATCGAAGGGTCTTGGCAAAGGGTATCCCCACATTCGCGGGACATGACCGTAATACCGTAATATCGTAAGGCAACAAAGAGAGGTCCAAGATCACATATTCAAAGGCAATATTTTACAATCGATTAGGTAGTCGTAATCAATTAAGTAATTATGATGAATCTCCACATTAAAATTAATTAGGCAATTAGGATATCTCCACATTAAAATTAAGTAATTCAGAATCCATCTCCATAAGGGTATCCCACAAATAAAGTGGAATACCTAGCCGGCCGTTTCTTCGGGAATATGTAAGCCTTTACACAATTCAGCACACGGGTTAGAACATCGAGGTAAAGTACAATTGAAAATTGCACCACAAAATAAACACAACAGTCATAAGGTCAGGCCAAATAATGCAGAATTATAATAAATCTTGATTAGATAAACATAAGGCAGAACAGAAAAGAAACAAAACAGCCACTGTCCCGTTCGCTCCTGCTTCGCCTGGCGAAGGCTTAGCGAGTGCTCGCTACAGGCTCGCTTAGCGATGTGCTAGCGAGCGGCTACAGGTTTTGAGTTTGATAGCAGCATGATCTCCGGAACCCTGAACTTTATGGCATTTAATTACAGGAATAACATGGACAAACATTCAGGATATTCAGGCATACTTAAATTCACATGTGAAATCAAATTACATATTCGAAAATTTAATCATGATGCCTTATGTATATAGAGATTACCGATTAAAAGCATAAAACAGTAGTGATGTGCAAACCTGTTTGCAACTGAGCTGCGATGTTGAAGGGACTGACCACTCTTGGTATCGGATGGAGCTGGGCGGAGGTAACCTCGGTGCGGATGAGCGGCCTTCAGGGTTTCTTTACTCGGAATTCTCTGAGTTAGTCTCCAGGGTTTCTATGCCAGGGTTTCTGTCCGTCTTCGTCTGTCCATTTTCGTGACTGAAGTGTCGGTATTTATAGTGATTGTGGTGACCTAATGGGCTCAGAATGAAGCCCGAAAATTCTGATATATCGCAAGCTTCGCTAGGCGAAGGAGTTGCTCGCCTAGCGAGCAAGCTAGTTTGGGCCTTTTTCTCGATTGGGTCTGTTGTGAGTTGGGCTTTTGTTCCTTTAAGGTCAGTGCCTTGCAGAATAAGTTGGAGTGCTTCGAGAAATGTTTTGCAAGATTAATGGGAAAATTTTGGGGTATGACAGCTGCCCCTGTTCAATATTCTTGAACCGAGAGAGTTAGGATGGCAAGTATGCCATTCGTGGTCTGGAGGTGGAAGATTATTGAACACTAGGATGCCCCAAAAATTTGCACTTGTCAATTAGTCTTGAGGGAGATGGGCTTAAAGATGCCATCCAGAAAGTTTGATGATGAGAGCTTCAGATTGTGTCGTACGTTAGACGATATCTGAAGACATGGGTGTCATACCGGGTCGTACGTTAGACCGTATAGTGAGTCGCCCATTAGGCTGTCGACTTCGCTGGGGATGAAAGATCAGGATGGATCATACGCTAGACCGTATCTGAATAGCAGAGTGAATTGTTCATTAGGCGGATGACTTCGCTGGGGATGAAAGATCAGAATGGATCGTACGCTAGATCGTATCTGAGTTGAAGATCCAAAGGGGTCGTACATTAGATCGTATTGGAGTTGCAGAATGAACCGTACGTTAGGCTGTATCTGAAGAAGAAAGTAGTCGTACGCTAGACTACATCCCGGAAGGTACCGTACGCTAGGCCGTATCTGAGGATTTGAAGGTCAGAATGGATCACACGTTAGATCGTATCTGAGTCGCAGAGTGAGCCGTACGTTAGGCTGTATCTGAAGAAGAAAGCAGTCGTACGCTAGACTACACCCCGGAATGTACCGTACGCTAGGCAGTATCTGAGGATGAAAGATCAGAATGGATCGTACGCTAGATCGTATCTGAGTTGAAGATCCAAATGGGTCGTATGTTAGACCGTATTGGAGTAGTTGAAGGTCAGAATGGATCGTATGTTAGATCGTATCTGAGTTGAAGAAGTCATATGTTGGATTGTATATGTTGTATTTGCAATGAATATCTGGGGTGTATTTGAATCTTGACTGTAATTGATAAAGATGTCCGTCTGAATGGACCTTTGTTTTGACTGTATCAGGAGGATAATTAACCTGAAAAATAAAGTTAGCTTCATGTCATGTCATGATGCATGAGATGTTTTATGCTTATGAAAATAAATGCGAACAATGTATGCATGCGTATGCTGTGAAATGATGTAATGAATGAATTATGCGTCTGAAAAGTTTTTCCTGGCGACTCCCTGGGGAAAATAAATCCCCATCTTCTGGTTGGAGATGCTTGTATTGATGACCCTTTCTTGGCTGGGGATACTTGATTTCTGTCTGGTGGTAGAGATATTCAACAGAGTCTGGCTGGGGGACGGAAGAGGTGACCAGTCTGTCTGGTGATGCCAACCTCTTCGGGGAAATAGCTGTTTTTGTTGGGGAATGGAATTAGCAACCGGATTCATTGGAACGCATGGTTAGACCTTCTCCTCGATCCTGAAGTCTTTTGTAATTGCTATTTCCGTTTTATGCATGTATTTTTGATAAACATCGATCATATTCAAATGCATATATCAATTCAAATTAAATCAATGGACGTTTATGCAAGCCAAACAGAAAAAGTAAAACAAAAGCATTTTTTTTTTGGAAACAAACTTGTATTGATTTTGAAAGAGGGCCTATAAACAGGCAATTTGTGTACAAAGAGACAGAAATCCTAGTAAGAGGAAATTGTCGAGAACATAAAGAAAAAGCTATGAAGGAAAAGTCCTATCGATTTTAATTCTGCTACTGTCATTATGTCTTCAAGCATCTCATCTCCTGCTGTCGGATAAAAGTGATTGGCTTGTTCAGTCCCTTTGACTTGGGTGAAGCTGACCGAGAACGGGACATAGTCATACGCTTTTAATCCCTAATTTTTGCCTGGACCACCTTTTCAGGTTTTCGGTCCACCAGGATACCCTTTTTTGCCCAAGCCGCCTTTTCAGGTTTTCGACTCGTCGGGTGTACATTTTTATATGTTTATCCCTAATTTTTGCCCGAACCCTTTTGGTTCGCCGGGATGCCCTTACTTTTGCCTAGGTACGTCGACCTAGCGGGTCTCTTTTATGCGTAGTATTTTTTGACTATGTCTGCGTTCACGGGATGCGGGAAATCTTCGCCATCCATTGTAGCAAGTATCATGGCTCCACCAGAGAATACATTCTTGACTACAAATGGCCCTTCGTATGTGGGAGTCCATTTGCCCCTGGGATCACTTTGTGGTAGAATGATACGTTTAACCACCAAGTCGCCAACTTGATACACCTGTCTCTTAACTCTTTTTGTTGAATGCCTGGGTCATGCGCTTCTGATATATCTGCCCATGACAAACAGCCGCAAGTCTCTTTTCATCAATCAAATTTATCTGATCGAGTCGAGTTTGAATCCATTCATCCTCGTCTAAACCTGTCTCTTTCATGATTCTTAGAGAGGGAATCTGAACTTCCACCGGTAAGACGGCTTCCATTCCGTAGACTAAAGAGAAAGGAGTTGCCCCTGTCGAAGTGCGATAACCATGAAGAGCAAATGGTAACATCTCATGCCAGTCTTTGTACGTTACTGTCATCTTTTGTATGATCTTCTTGATATTCTTATTAGCATCTTCTACGGCGCCATTCATCTTTGGCCGGTACGGAGAGGAGTTATGGTGTTTTATTTTGAACTGCGTGCAGAGTTCAGTAATCATCTTGTTGTTCAAATTGGAGAGAGCAGGTTTTCCAAATGTATATTTGATAAGATCCATCTTAGAAATCAATAAAGTGGTATGATTCAACATATACTGTCTTAGTCGGCGAGCAGCCCAAGCCAAAGCACAACAAGCTTTCTCGAGCTGTGAGTATCTTGTTTCACAGCCGGTACCTTTTGCTAAGGTAGTATATTGCATGCTCTTTTCGACCAGACTCGTCATGTTGCCCCAACACACCCTATTGAATTTTCTAACACGGTCAAATACATGATTAGAGGTCTTCCTTCAACTGGTGGCATCAGAATTGGAGGTTCTTGGAAAAGCTTCTTGACATTCATTATTCCATATTATCTCTTGATTTTTCCTCAGTAACGTTCTTGTCTACTTCAGTACCTAGATTCACAGTTTCAATTGATTATTCCTGCGGCTGTATGGTCTTTCCTTCTTGCAGTAACAGTCTGGCAAGTTCTCAGGTACTTCACAATCTTCCTCACTTCCATCCTCGGCTTGGTAGATCGGATTTTCAAAGTCATAATGCTCAGTAGCAGAATTATTACCAACAGGATCCAGAGTGGATATGGATCGGCAAATTGTTACGTGAGTGTGTGCAAGAAAACATAGCTTGTTTGAAAGATGACAGGAAAGATAAAGAGCGCGATATTTGAATGCAAAAAGGTCCATTGATTTATTGAATGTGAATATGCTTATGAAAATGACAAAACCCTTAACAAATTAGCTATTGTGCCTCGGGCATAGACACAATGCTTTAAGAAGTTCCATTGTAAAATTTAAAAAATTGCAACACTAAAACAGACAATAACAATTACTCCTGACTAAAGGAAATCGGGATAGTGTCTTCAGCCTTCCAATTATTGAGTCCGTCACCAATTGTTGGGCAAATCCAGCTATCCAGATCGCAATCGCTATCAACATCTTCTACAGCATTGACAGTCTCGTCATGGTTAGGCAGAGGGGCAGTGATGTCATTAGGAGTCTCCGGAGGATCAGAGGTATCCGCCTGTATCTTTCCACTTCGAATGCCGCGTTCAACATGCTCACCTGTTAATATAAGTTCAGTGAAACCCGATGAGGAACTTCTCAATAGATGGCTGTAGAATGGGCCAGTCAGTGTGCTCATGAACATGTCCACTAATTCTCGATCAGTCATGGGGGGTTTGACTCTGCCAGCCAAATCTCTCCATTTTGAGCATATTCTTTGAAGCTTTCTTTAGAGCCCATAGTCATATTCTGCAACTGTAGCCGAGTAGGCGCTAATTCAGAATTATACTGGTAATGCTTGTAGAAAGCTGTTGCTAAATCAGTCCAGGTGTGGATGTTAGAGCTCTCGAGCTGATAATACCATTCTAACTGTGTGCCAGACAGACTCTCTTGGAAGAAATGGATCCATAGTTTCCTATCAGTGGTATACGGCTGAATCTTTCTCACATAAGCTCTCAGATGCATCTGAGGACAAGATGCCCCGTCGTATATAGTGAAAGCGGGGACCTTGAATTTGCGAGGAATGACCACATCGGAGACCAGACCTACGCTTTCGAAATCCAGACTGGGTGTCTTTTGACCCTCCATAGCTAGCATGCGTTCTTCCAGCAAGTTATACTTATCATCTTTTGGAGAGTACTGTTCATTTTCATAATCTTCATCGTCGTCCTCATGGTTGAAAGGGTCAGCATTCTCATCTTCCGAATCATTTTCTGTCTCCTCTTCTTGATCCTTCGGAATTCTAATCTTGACTCCTGCAGCCTGTCCTTTGAGCCTTCTTCCCGGGTTGATGTAACTCACAGGTTTCTTGTCTTTCTTTTTCTCGAGCAAGAGAGCCTTCAGTTCCTTCTGCCCCTTGGATAAGTTCAAGATCATCTCCTGGAATTGAGCATTCTGAGCCTGGAGATCTTTGACAGTTTGTTCGAGGTCCATTTTTCTGTTTGCAGGAAAACCGTGAGAACATTGATCCCTTAGAATACCTGTTATGCAATGTTATGTTATGCTATGCAATGTATGAAATGTTTTCAATGTTTAAAGTCCTTGAAATGGTTAGTACAATGCCACGATGTCATGATGTTATGATGTTATGATGTTATGATGTTATGATGTTATGATGTTAAGTAAATAACAAGCACAAGCAAGTCACACAACCATCATTCCTAGGTTTTAAGGCTTGCATGAGTTCCATAGGTAAGTACCCTCCCCACTGAAGTTTGGTTGGTTCAACCTGTCCTAGAATAGTAACCGGGTTCTAGAAGGATCTCAAATCATTGACCTTCCTTTAAGTCCACTTCAGTACAACACCAAGTGGTTGACCGAAGCTTCCCTAAAGTCCAATCTCAAAGAGTGTAGTATCGAGTCTCAACCAACCCCAGTCGGAACCGAAGTCAGTTATCTCACTACTTTCTAATGGCTAGGATGAGTCAATTAGGGTTCTAAAGGTCTGGTTAATGCTTTGATGACACCACGCGGAAGCCAAATTTTTCCTCAAGCAAACATGAGGAACATCAGGACATCCAAAGTGTCACATTAACCGTAGCCATCATTTTGACCGTTCCAGTATACGCCGGATAGTCGCGATGATCTTTGCTACTTACCTAAGGTACACTAGATCCGGGTGTAGGATCTTTCACTCAAGCATAAAATACCCAAGCAATCCCTCAAAAGTAAATCAGACAATTTGAATAAGTGATCTTGTTTTTAAGGTAACCTCTCTTTTTAAGGCTCCCCAGCAGAGTCGCCAGTTCTGTCATACGGTGAACTGACTTTAGTGTGTTTTTGCTTTGGAAAGCAAATGTTGCGGTTAGCAAGAGTCGCCACCGACTTTTCTTTTATCCCATAAGGAAAGGTGGAAAAGAACAGGAAAGACCTTAATTAGATTTTGGGTTCGGGAGGTATATTATACAAAGGGAAGGTGTTAGCACCCTTTGTATCCATGGTTATCCATGGGCTCTTAATTGCTTGATCACTTATATTTTTCTTGTCTGAAAAAGTGTGTGAGAGCTGTTTAGAAAATGTTTTGAAAAAGAGAATTTAACTTTGTAATGATTCTCGTATGAATGTATACAAAGTGGTTATCTCGTTTAGTTTTTGAAAATGGTTTAGAAAAATATAACTCAGTAATGATTCTAGTATGAATGTATACCAAGTGGTGATTTTCTAGTATTTGTGAAGTGTGAAAAGTATTTTTTAATTGTGAGTAAGCAATTAAGAGTTATACCTACCCAAGGTCTTGATGGGCATTTCCAATCCTTATGAGGGTAAAACTGTCCTTACTATTGAGAAGTAAGTAGTCTTATCCCTTTGGATGTAAAAGGGTCATCGTAGGGTCATCAATTGGTCATTGAAGGCAACATTTGTAAGGATACCTTAGCATTCGAAGGGACGATCATCATTTAACCGTAGGCTACACCGAAGGTGCATCGAGGGACAAAATCATATATTCGAAGGCAACATCCGAGGGACTATGATTTATTTTAGAGGGACATGATGATTTAATCGAAGGGTCTTGGCAAAGGGTATCTCCACATTCACGGGACATGACCGTAATACCGTAATATCGTAAGGCAACAAAGAGAGGTCCAAGATCACATATTCAAAGGCAATATTTTACAATCGATTAGGTAGTCGTAATCAATTAAGTAATTAGGATGAATCTCCACATTAAAATTAATTAGGCAATTAGGATATCTCCACATTAAAATTAAGTAATTCAGAATCCATCTCCATAAGGGTATCCCACAAATAAAGTGGAATACCTAGCCGGCCGTTTCTTCGGGAATATGTAAGCCTTTACACAATTCAGCACACGGGTTAGAACATCGAGGTAAAGTACAATTAAAAATTGCACCACAAAATAAACACAACAGTCATAAGGTCAGGCCAAATAATGCAGAATTATAATAAATCTTGATTAGATAAACATAAGGCAGAACAGAAAAGAAACAAAACAGCCACTGTCCCGTTCGCTCCTGCTTCTCCTGGCGAAGGCTTAGCGAGTGCTCGCTACAGGCTCGCTTAGCGATGTGCTAGCGAGCGGCTACAGGTTTTGAGTTTGATAGCAGCATGATCTCCGGAACCCTGAACTTTATGGCATTTAATTACAGGAATAACATGGACAAACATTCAGGATATTCAGGCATACTTAAATTCACATGTGAAATCAAATTACATATTCGAAAATTTAATCATGATGCCTTATGTATATAGAGATTACCGATTAAAAGCATAAAACAGTAGTGATGTGCAAACCTGTTTGCAACTGAGCTGTGATGTTGAAGGGACTGACCACTCTTGGTATCGGATGGAGCTGGGCGGAGGTAACCTCGGTGCGGATGAGCGGCCTTCAGGGTTTCTTTACTCGGAATTCTCTGAGTTAGTCTCCAGGGTTTCTATGCCAGGGTTTCTGTCCGTCTTCGTCTGTCCATTTTCGTGACTGAAGTGTCGGTATTTATAGTGATTGTGGTGACCTAATGGGCTCAGAATGAAGCCCGAAAATTCTGATATATCGCAAGCTTCGCTAGGCGAAGGAGTTGCTCGCCTAGCGAGCAAGCTAGTTTGGGCCTTTTTCTCGATTGGGTCTGTTGTGAGCTGGGCTTTTGTTCCTTTAAGGTTAGTGCCTTGCAGAATAAGTTGGAGTGCTTCGAGAAATGTTTTGCAAGATTAATGGGCAAATTTTGGGGTATGACAGATATGATAGTGGAACTGGTTAGCTCTTTAAGAAGTTAAGAGATTGAGCTCTGTCGCAATCGAGTGTGGGTCACGAGGAACCAAGACTGAATAGAAGAATTCCTCATTTCAATTGAAGAAAGCAAGAAGGCAAATCAGAAGAGTCGCCACCGAATTTTATTTTGGATTCCTCTATCAAAGAGGTGAGGGGGAATAGTCAATAAAACCATCGAAAAGAAAAGGATGCACACGGGAAGCACAAATACGGATAAAGAATCGGTCTCGCAACCGAGAAGTGGGGTCGAAAGTCGGTTACACAAGGGGAAGGTATTAGCACCTCTCGTGTACATGATACTCCATGGGAACCATTTTGATTGTTGTCTATGTATGTGGGTATTTATCTCGCTTATTTCTATTTATTCTTATTTTCAAAAATGAGTGTGAAAGAGAGGGTTTTTTTTAGTTTTTTATTGTTGTGCTCGCCAAGGGTTGTGACCCTTGTGCCTACGTATCACCCATCGGGTGATGAGGAATCTGAGCTCCATAGTTTGGAGTAGAAAATGTTTGTGTGTTGGTTTATATTACCTTTGAGAAAAGGGTTTTCCGGATGGTGCCCTAAGGCACAAAAAAAGAGAGTTTATGGGTTGAATTGTTTTCTACCTTGAATAACGGTTTTATAAAAAAAGAGAGTTTATGATTAGATTATACTAAAGTCTATGGGTAAAGGTGAAAGTTCTAAACAAACAAGCCAAGCGTCTTGCGTCCAAAATAATCAGAGTAAGGGTATGAAAGCTCCATTCTTACTCATTCTCCACCACTTAAGGCTCGTGGCGCACAATACTTATCGTAGTTTTATTGTATTTTGAATTTGATTATGAAAACTCTGTTTGACGTTGGATAAAGGGTTTATTCATTTGATTATAAAATTGGGTAACGTAACAGGTATACAAAGTAACCAACAAAAAAGTAAAGGACCTCATTGTAAGGTAGCCCAAGAGAAAGCATCGTGTGTACAAAAGTGACCTAAGCTAAACAAAGGATAATGGTCTTACAAACATGTCCCCCTAGGATGGTGCCATGATGTCATTCTTACAACCAATATGCAAGTTACAGATGAAACCCAAAGTTAACAGATTATCACACAAATATTAGAAAGGTCCTCTAAGCAAAGGTCCTAAATGAGATCCTCTAAGTCGAAGTTGATTAAGTGGAAAAATCTTTTTGGTCTTATCATTTTATCATGTTTTTGTTTTTTTCATGTATAATAACAATAAATTACAATAATAAATGTGCATGATGAGTTTTTACAATGGTGATGATAATGAGTTCTATAAAGTAAATTACAATGCAATAACATTAAATTAAATCACAAGGTAATAATGATAAAGTCACAATAACAATGGTTAGTGGATATGGATGACATAAAATAAACCACAAGACAATAGTAACAAGATCACAATAAGGGTTAGTGATAACCAATAAAGTAAAGTTAGTGGTTAGTAAGAATATGTTCAAGTTAAACTCTTGAGGATTATCTATCCTTAGGTCAAAAGATTCAAAATATGGCGCTTCGAGGGATAACCTATCACTGATGCAAAGTATTGAAGATGATCAAATGATCAACTTACAATAGATTTGTAATAATGAAAGTTATGCAAACCCCAAGTCCATCTATCAATAACTTGACAAAAGGAAGACTATGCCAACTCAAGGGTTAAAAGTCAATGTTTTGATTAAATTATTAAGTTAGACAAGCTATGATGATCAATATATAATATGAACAAGTTAATAATAAGGGTTAGTGGGTTAGTATAACAACGATAACAGAATGAATCAAATGAAACCACAAGTTAGTATGTACAAAGCTTCACCTATATGTCAAATGATCCAATTTGGTGGATATAAAGGCAACCTATCTATGCTTCAAAGTATCATAAATGAAGCCTTGATCATTCATTAGTAGGTTTGAAAAATAGAAGGTTCAAACATCCCTAATCAAACCAAAATCATGACCTAATAGACTTCATTAGCCACTAATGTTCAAGACCTCATAAGTCAATGAAAAATTGCTCAAATGAAATTAAACAAAGCATAATAAAATAGTAGAGTAAAAAATAACATGAGTTTATGTTGGGCATATTTTCAGAAAAATAAATATGAGTAGAAACAAAATCAAGTGATATGGAAAATAAAATAGGGTAAAAAACAAATAAAAGTAAAGAAAAGGAATGAAAAGAGAAGAAATGCTTGCACTGGGGTTTAAACCCCTGACCTTGGGGTCATGAGGGATCAACCCCCTCTTCCACTAGGCCAAGCTCCCACTTGTGATCAGAAGCGCATTGATGAAATAAAATATTAAAACAAAAGTTAAAATGGAACACGCACGCAAGAGAACCAATCAGGACACGACAATGCTTATTTTCAAATTCAAAAGCGCGGGTAAGTGTTCATCTTCAACCTTTGACACTGAGAATCCAAACTCAAAAATATGTGTTTTTCATGGGATTTAAACATGGAAACAATAGCTATACGCAATCATGAATCAACCTTCACACTCATGAGCCATTGATTGGCTCTGAGTATGGAGTATTTTCCAGAAACTCAGAAGAACAAGTTTGACCTAGAACAAAAACTAAATTATGAATAGTGATTAATCAAAACTTAAAGCACGGGGTTAATGAATAGTGGGTGATTTCGAGTTGAATGTTAACTTGTTTGAGTGAAGGGGGTGAGTGAACCTACCTGAACGAAATCAGTTTCAGGTATGAACTTCAATGAGTTGGTGTAGCTCAGGTGAGATGTTAGGAAGGTGAGTTGAGGTTTCGAAAAGTTTCAGTGATGTTCAGGGTTGAATTTTGGGTGGTTAATTTGAACTAAAATGCTTTGAAACTCAGAAATTGATTCTCTATTTTTGAAGGTTCAACTCGAGTTTGTTGCAAATTGTATTTGAATTTTTAAGCTTGTATTTCTGATGGAACAACTTCCCCTATTTATAGGGAAGGTGATGGAAGTGTTTGGAGGGAAGAAGGAAGTGATTTGCTTCAGAAAGGGTGAAGCCCGATATGTGATAAAAGGTGAAACTTGTGTAGGAAGAGAGGCTGTGTTTTGACTTGGTCTCCCCCTCCACTCAATATGTTTTCAATCTAACATTAAAAAGGAGGGACCAAGAGGTTTGAATAAGAGCTGTGGTAGATTTTGTTTTAACCATTTTGGGAAATTTTTCACTTTTCACATGGCATCAGGTTTCTTCACTTGGGAACTTTTTCCATCCAAGCTGACTTCCAAACATGTCACATTATGGTATGCAATGTGTTAAAGGTCAAATGGAATTAGAACAAAGTGATTTGGGGACCTGGTGGGTCAAAATGCAAATTCTGGCTGACTTGGTCTGATTTGTGCATCAAGATGATTTCCAATTTTTGAACCAAGGCCAAATGAATTTGCCTTGTGCATTTTGCATGAAATATGTGCCAAATGTTCCTCGCCATGTCCTTGATCAGATTCAAAAAGAAACAAGTCAAAAGTAGTTGTGGTTTGGAAATGGCAATATGGTAAAGTGGTGGTCTTGGTCATGTTTTAGGGCATGATAGGTTATTGGACCAACTTGGCCAATGCGGAAATTGAGGTCCTTGATCAATGAATTAGGTCTTGGACCTTGAAACAAATTTGAAGAGAAACTAAATTAGGATATTTGGATCAAATAAGATCTTGAAGAGCTTGTAAGATGAAAAAGTTATGGACTTTGGACCAAATCATAGGCCATTCTTGCCAAAATGTGACCAACCAACATGACTTAAAAATGTGACTTTGTAGTTTCTTGATTTTCAAGGAACAATGGTGGATGTTTTAAGCTCATATGATCATATCATGATGTAAAATGAGGCTTGTAGCTTTGTGAAGTAATTTTTTGGCCAAGTTCATGCATAACATCAACGCATTTAAAGTCCAAAGTTCATGACCAAACCAAGTACTTGTAACATGAATTGAATGAGTGTTTGAATGGTGAATTATGGTTGAAATTGACTTAAATTGATGTTGAGTGAGTGGTGGGGTGATCACTAGGCCATTGATCAAAGGATGCCCAAATTAGGGTTTCCTAAATTACAAGTTTCATCAAGAACCATGGTTAGACAAATTAGGGTTTGGTGATGCAAGGGATATATTGAGGTATTTCAAAGGTTTGGGGTATGATTTTAGGGGTCTTCAATGACATGGTTAGGATTCATGGTGAATCATGACTTGTACAAGCCAATGAGGGTCAAGGACTAGGGTTAGGGTCCTTCGGTGACCAGATGAATCTTGATGTATCTTCAAAGGGGACTCACCATCAAAATTGGGTTTGGAGAGTGAGTGAGATGACTTGAATGATCCTCCAATATTGTTAGATGCTTGAGGATAGAGATTAAGGTTAAGGTGGCTTCAGCACACCTCAACATGATTAGAGGGTCTTGAGCTTCACAGATGAACCATATGCCTTTGGTTTGTGGGACATTGTGGATTATTAAGTACAAATGCGTATGAGATGACATGTGTGGGATGAAGGCTCATGAATTAGGGTTAAAGAGGGTGATGTGGAGGTAGGGTAAATTTGAGGGTATGACAAGCTCGAGGAAGATGAGCCCAAGAGAAAGAGAAAATCTTGTGTTCTAAAGTCTTCAGGAAGATTTGAGATGACAAAAGCTCTTCAATTAGAAATAGAGGAAGAGTCTGAAGAGGAATAAAAAGAAGAAGATGAATTGTCTCTTCTGTCTAGACGCGTAAATTAACCCTGGAAGAAAAGGTAAGGAAAATTCAGAGGACAAAGAAGGACGGGTGGTCGTTCTGAGTCCACTTATGGATCCAAGAAAGTTGGAGCTGGCAAAGAACTCATGTGATTTGAGTGTAAGGAGCCTAGCCACTTCAAGAATGAATGTCCTAAGTTAAAGAAAGACAATCCTAAGAAGAACTTCAGAGGAAAGAAGAAGGGTCTGACATCGACATGGGATGATTCAGATTCTTCAAAACACGACTTTGAGGAAGAGCAAACTTACATGGTGATGATGGCTTGCACAGAAGCTCCTGCAGAAACAATTCAATCAGAATCAAAATTTCAGTTAGATTCTAAAGAGGTATTTTCTGAACTCTCTCATTTTGAACTTGAATCTAGTTTATCTGAAGTTCTGAACAACTATCAAAATCTTTTGGACAAATACAAGGATCTAAATAAGATTCATGTATTTGAATCAGAAGCATATTGTAAGCTTTAGAAAGAGTTCTCAAGTTTGAGTGAAGATTTTTTTTTGTTGAAAAACAATAACTATGTCCCTCAAAGCAAGAGTCTCAAACCTAAGAAGAAAATTCTGTCAAAAGGCTCTACAGGTTCTGTTGATATCATAAAGAAATTTGATAAATATTTCTAGATATTTCTTGCTAGAAGCCTGAATAAAAGCTTAATATCTTCCATGATTTATGGCATTAGCAGAAATGGAACAAGGGGTATTCGTTATGATTCTGATGAAGAAACTGATTCTGAAAAAGATGAAAAACCAAATACTCTTCAGTACCATTTTGTCCCTTATGGGAAACAAAATGGTGTTGTGCCTAAAGGTAGAATTGTTTCAAAACCTAAGGCTAAAGAAAAACCTCATTCCCGTTTCAACCATGCATTCATGTATAAATATCCTACACAGAAACCCAAGTTTGTTAAGAACTCTGGGAAGACTACCCAAAGGGACCTAAAAAGTTGTGGGTACCTAAGGATAATATAGTATATGTTATAGACATCCTTAGCAGTGGAATTGAGACACTGGTCATGGTACCTAGACTTTAGATGCTTGTAACACATGATGAGAAGAAGGCATATGTTTCAAAGCCTGGAACTTAAGTCTAGAGGCGTCGTCGGTTTCGGAGGTGATCAAAAAGGGAAGATCATTGGCTTCAGAACAGTAGGTAATATTACTCTCCTTCCATTACTAGTGTTCTTTTGGTTGAAGGATTAATGCATAACCTTTTGTCCATAAGTCAATTAAGTGACAATGGTTATGAAATTATTTTCAATCAAAAGTCTTGTATAAGTGTCAGTCAAAAGGATGGCACCGTTCTTTTCAATGGAAAGAGGAAGAACAACATTACGGATTTCTGATTTGAAAAATTAAAATGTAAAATGTCATATGTATGTGAATAAAGAGCAATGGACGTGGCATAGACGATTAGGCCATGTTAGAAAGAGGAGGATTTCTCACCTAAATAAGTTTAATTTAGTCAGAGACCTACCAAATCTAAAGTTTGCTTCAGATGCTCTTTATGAAGCATGTCAGAAAGACAAGTTTTCTAAAACCTCCTTCAAAGATAAAAATGTTGTTTCAATCTCCAGACCATTGGAACTTCTGCGTATTGACTTGTTTGGACTAGTGAAAATTGCCTCTGCCAATGGTAAGAAGTATGGACTAGTCATTGTTGATGACTACAATAGATGGAGATGAGTGAAATTTCTCAGACACAAGGATGAGTCATATTCTGTGTTTTCTATCTTCTACTCCCAAGTGCAAAATGAGAAGGATCTCAGAATTGTAAAATTCAGAAGTGATCATGGTTGAGAATTTGAAAACAAAGATTTTAAAAAACTCTTTGATGCAAACGGAAATTACCATGATTTATTCTGACCTAGAACTCCACAATAAAATGGAGTTATAGATAGGAAGAATATGACTCTGCAAGAGATGTCCAAAACCATAATTAATGAGATTAATATGGCTAAGCACTTCTGGGCAGAGGCAGTCAACACAACGTGTTATATTCATAACAAGATCTCTATAAGACCTATTTTGGGTAAGACTCCCTATGAATTATGGAAGACTTTGAAGCCCAACATTTCATATTTTCATCCTTTTAGATGTTCTTGTTTTATGTTGAACACTAAAGAGAATTTGATCAAGTTTGATTCTAAGGCATATAAGTGCATCATGTTAGGATATTCTAAATGCTCAAAAGGCTATAGAGTATACAACACTGAGACACAGATTGTTAAAGAATCAATCCATGTCAGATTCGATGATAAGCTAGACTCTGAAAAGTCAAAACTAGTTGAGAAATTTGCAGATCTAGAGATCACTTATTCACGTTCTGAAGGAAAGACTTCTGAAGCAAAAGAATCTAAAGCAAAAGACTCTGAAGCTCCTCAACCAGAAGCTGTTGAAGCTCAGACTCCTCTAAGAAGGCACAAAAAGAGATCTTCATATTCTGAAGAATTGATTCTGAGAGATAATCTAAACCTGTCAAAACCAAATCCTCATTCAAACCTTCTGAGAGACTCTTCTAAGTTCGGTGTCTCTAATAGAGCCTACATTAATTCATGAAGCAATTCTGGACACATAATGGATTCTGGCTATGCAAGAGCAACTCAATCAATTCTCTAGAAATGACGTGTGGGATCTGGTGCCAAGACCCAAAGGAACTCACGTTATTGGAACACCGTGGGTCTTCAGAAACAAGTTGAACGAACAAGGAGAGGTACTAAGAAACAAGGATCGGTTGGTAGCACAAGGTTATAGTCATCAAGAGGGGATTGACTAAATAGAAACCTTTGCACCAGTTGTCAGGTTATAGTCTATTCGTGTTTGGATTTCCTTTGTTGTTAATAATAACATCTTCTTACACCAACCTCCTGATTTTGAAAATCCTAAAAATCCAGATTTTGTTTTCAAACTCAAGAAATCATTGTATGGTCCAAAACAAGCTCCCAGAGCATGGTATGAAAGACTAAGCAATTTTATTTTAGAAAATAGTATCACCAGAGGGAAGGTTGATACAAATTTATTCTATAATGAATTCAAAAATGATATCCTTGTTGTTCAAATTTATGTTATCGATATCATATTTGGTTATGCTAATGCTACTTTGTGTAAGGAGTTTGCTAAGTATATGCAGGCAAAGTTTGAGATGAGTTTGATGGGAGAACTTAAGTTATTTTTGGGTATATAGATCAATTAAAGTCTAGAAGGAACATACATCCATCAGAGCAAGTACACCAAGGAACTTCTGAAGAAGTTTAATATGTCAGAATGCAAGATGTCAAAGACTCATATGCGTCATACATGTACCCTCGAGAAGGGTGAGGTAAGTGCTAAGGTAGAATAGAAGGTATATAAAGGTATGATTGTTTCTCTCTTATACTTGAATTCTTCTATCCATGACATTTTGTTTAATGTCTGTTTGTGTGCTTGCTTCCAATCAGATCCTAGAGGGTCCCACTTAACAATTGTTAAGAGGATCTTCAGGTATCTGAAAGGTACGATTAACCTTGGCTTGTGTTATAGAAAATCTAAAGACTACAAGCTAGTGGGTTATTGTGATGCTGATTATGCTGGAGAAAGACTTGAGAGGAAAAGCACGTTTGGAAGCTGTAAATTTATAGGAGATAGCCTGATCTCATGGTCCAGCAAAAAGCAATCAACAATAACACTTTCAACTGCTGAAGCTGAATACATTGTAGTTTCTGAATGCAACACTTAGTTGCTCTGGATCAAAAGTCAGTTAGAAGATTTCCAGATATATGAGAGTAACTTTCCTATACTCTGTAGAAATACTTCTACTGTTTGTTTACCTAAGAATCCCATTTTTCATTATAGAGAAAAACATATTGAGATAAAATATCACTTTATACATGAGTATTTTTAGAAGGGAATTTTAAATTTTAAATTTATTGATACAGATCATCAATGGGCTGATATCAGTACAAAACCCCTTGCTGAAGATAGATTTGTTTTCTTTCTGAAAAATTTGAAAATGGACTTATGTCCATAATGAAAAAGATGTTTTTCTCAGATTGTCCATAATGAGACTATGAGATTTGTTTGTGGTTCTGAATGTGTGAGTCTTCTAAAATGAGAAGGTTTCACAAGTTCATATGTATCCAGTCAGAACTTGTTTGGTAAAAAAAATTGCTTTATGGATACTGAATAGTTTTGCATTTAATATTTGTCAATCAGTCTCGATTAGTGGAACGGTTTTAAGACAATTATCTTAGAAAACTGAACCGTTTATGATATACTGATGTGACATGTTGGGTGAATAAACCTTGGGCTTAGGTAAAATCTTCACGCTTTTACTCCCTTGTCAGATTTTTTCACAATTCGATTTTTTTTCATGATTGTAAAAACCTCTATTTAAGCCCACTTCACTCACTTCACACACTTTCAATACTATCACAACATACACTTTCTCTCTTTGAGCTTATAACTTTCAACAACCCTAAAACCTTTGTTCTTTGTCAATAATGGCTTCACAAGAATCTGCTCAACAATCTCAATAAGATAAAGCTCAGCAACAAGGTGTTGCTACTACAACCATAAGTTCCTCATCTGCTATAAGTTGTTTCATCGAGATCTTCTTCAGGTCAACTTGTTCATACTGAAGATGCTTATGATTCTCTTGAAATTACTTTGAGTACTTCAACAAAGAATCTAGAAGTGTTGTATGAACTCTTGGTTGAGTTTGACAATATGAAACATAATGGCATTGATCTTTTAACTGCTATCAATTCAAGGTTTGAAGTTGTTCTTCAACAGTCTTCAAGGTTCAGTCTTCTATCATCTAGTTAGAGAATTCTAGATTCATGCCAAATCTTCCCTCTTCCAAGTTACATCATTTGTCTTTGGAAAGAAGATTTTTATTTTGAAGAAGCTTATTGCCAAACTCATTGGATATGATGGGTCTAGAATCAGATGTGAACAACTAGTGGAAAAGGAATCCAATTTGACAAAGATTTCCGAAGTGATTTTCGTCCCTCGAAAACACTCTAGCAAGGTCAAGGATTTTCACCCTAAGCTAAAGGTTTGGGCTAGAATTCTTCTGGGATGTGTTCATCACAAAAGGTCAACAAATTCTTCTAACTACATCAACAGTGACCAATAATACGTCCTTTACTATATTGCTACTAAGAATAAGGTGAATCTCCCTACACTTCTCTTTCAGCACTTAAGGGATAGTATGAAGGAAACCATATATGGTATCAGAACGATGAAGAGCTACATTCCTCTTGGTAGGATGATCTCAGACATTCTGATGAAGAGCAAACTGATTGACTCTTTAACAGATGATCATTTTTCCAAAGGTATGCAACCTCTGGTCGGAAAGATGTTTAACGCCAAGGGTCTGAAGAATATGGGCATCATTACTGAAGCGATAAGGCCTCCTACTGAAATTCCAAAGGAAGTTATCCACAACCGAAGGATCCCTTTGGAAGATTTTCATATCTTCTCAAATCCATATCCCCTGAACGCTATGGTAGGATTTCTAGAGAAATGTCATGAAGGTGTTATTCTTGAAGCTTCTGAATCTACTTCCAAGAAAAGAAGGAAGATTTATAAGAAGCACTCTGAGAGAATGACAAAGAAGTTCAAATCTTCTAGGGAGGCTCTGGATACTTATGTTGAAGAACCCAGAGCTGCTGGAGCTACTTCTGCAGGAACTGCTTCTGGAAAGTATGTTTCTTCTAAAGCTCGTCTACCTACTATTGATAACAGTTAATCCATCCCATCAACCACATTCACTTCATCTACCCCCATTCCACATACTTCTGCACAAGTTCACTTCGTCTCACATACTGCTCCCTAAACTAAAAATCCAAATGTTACCTTTCCACCACCAACACCATCACACTCTGAAATCCTAACTTCCATTCTCATACCTACACCTCAACCACTATTTCCAAGTTCCCTCTTATCCCAACTCACTTAACTAGAAATCCCTTCATCACCAACTTATTCTAAAAACTATAAACCCACACTCCTCACTCACTTTGACATCCCTGTTGTAAGACATTTATTCTGATACTGAGTCAGATGTTGAGCTTATAGCCCTCCATGACAGAATCCCTCAACCCTACTCTGACCAAACACGCTTTCAAACCAACATTCACCATACACCTCAGGATGAATTATTTTCTCAGTTTGAAGACAAGGTTGTTTCCAGATTGAACACTCTCTCTGAGGTTTGCACTTCGAATGCAAACTTCTCTGAAGTGTGTGCTCTAACCAACAACTTCAGAAGTTGGATAGAAGTTAGCTCTGAAGAGTTGGGTTTCATATTCCTGAAGGAAGCTAAAAGGAACTTCCATTCTAGAATCTTTGGTATAGTTGAACCTCTGCTTCATAAGGTTCCTCCAATATTTCTTCTTCATTCTCAATAGGTGATTCCAACTCCTTCTCATGTTCAGACTACTTTGGTTGCTTCTGAGTCAACTCTTGAAGTTGGAAGCGTCTCTGGGGTTAAGAAGACTATGATTTATGATGAAGTCATTATGAAGACTTTGGAGCACCTGGCGGCTGAAAATTATGAGGTAAAAGAGAGGCTCAAGCGATAGGATGAGAAGATATCAACCATTGAAGGGATGGTTGGAATGATCTTATCAAGACTGTCACCCCCTCCTTAAACCCTAGTTTAAAAAAAAATTTGTCATTTTTTTTTTCATTTATGTACTTGAATTATCTTCTTAATGGAATGAAAATTTTATTTTGGTTTACTTTGTCTTTACTTCTTTTTGAATGATGATAAAGGGGGGAGAAAGAATGACTGATTTTGATATATCTAATTCCAATTCTGAAACCCAAAGATGTCTCTAACTGTTTTCTGACATTGGTAACCTTTCTTGGAAATTTGAAAAAGTTCATCATGTTAACCAAGTGTTTCAGGTCCTAAGGCATTAACCAAGATAAATTGAGTTCATATGAACCAGGCTTATGCTCTGGATAGTTAACTAAGTAGTTCGAAGTTAACCAGACATATTCATGTTTTGAACTAAGTTCAAGTGAACCAGGCGTATACAAGATCTGAACCAGACAAAGTTCTAAACCAATCATATACATGTTCTAATAACAACCAGGCATGCATAATACAAGCAGGAATATGAAAGCTCTGACAAATCATGCTCTGTGACGAGGCTGATAACCAGAATTTCTGACACTCAAGCAAAGTCAACTCTGAATGAAATACTTATGTACCCAAGAAATTTCATTTTGTGAGGTTACTACACCCATTGTAACTAGGCTTCTTCCTTATGGGAAGATAGTAAGCAGGCTGCTGCCTTATGGTAAGTTATTTCTTTCACGCTGTTTGAGATTTTTATATATGTTAAGATTATTTTAAGTCTTAAAGCGGGATCTTGCAAACCTAACTCTGATATTCTAAGCTGAAAAATAATTTTTAATAGTATAAAATTCAGGGGGAGCTTACAAACCTCACTCTGATGTTTTTATGTGATTAGACCAAGTAAAAATTGTTCATCAAAATACATGGTTTTGTCATCATCAAAAAGGGGGAGATTGTAAGTACATGATTTGGTTATGCATTTGGATTTTAGTTTTGATGATAACAATGCATTGTTTCTTAGAGAACAATTTTCTACAGTAATGGTTGTTGTCTAGTGTGTAGCTTTTGGTAACAGTTCCTGACTCTGAAGCATTGACGTGTGACGTCATCAGGTTCTGGAATCAACACACTCTAGATATGAAGAGATACAAGTGCTTTACAAGATGCTATCAAGTTCTAGAAAGCTCTTAGACAACGGTTCTGATGAAAGTTTATGCTAAAGCTTCTAACTGTGACTCTGATTGAAGAGCCTCTAAAGGATTATCAGCCTTCAAGATTTTGCCTTAAGTTCTAAAGATTCCGAAGAACAAGATCTGAAGACTCTAAAGACCAGGTTCTGAGGAACTATGTCAAGACTTTGAAGATCGAGGTTCTAAAGATTCTCTCAACCAGTCTCTTGATCCTTCTAAGAATGATTCAACATCATTTCATCAGAAGCCTCTGAAGATTAGAAGATAATATCAAAAGATTTTGCTTCAGGAAAATAGTACACAACACAAGATCACCATTCCCTCCACTACCTGATTTTGTGTGTTAAGGACAATACTATTGTACCATTTTGCCTCCTATATGCAAACTATTATGAAAGGAGACATCTGCAGTTTTGTTATTTCAATCCTACCCTTCAACGGATCTTTTAACTGCCTATATAAAGAAGACTTGGAAGATTGGACAACTGCTTTCTTAGAAGCAATATTGTAAACACAGTCTTGTAAATCTCAAATTGTTTGAGTGGTTTCCTTGAGTGACTAGGTTTTAGTCAAATAGACTCAAGAAGACAAAGACGGTTTATCTTTGTGGTGTCTATAATCAGCTCCGGTTATAGTGGATTAAGTCCTTGTTGAGAAGGCAAAATCACCTTGGTAGGCTGGACTGGAGGTAAATTCGTTAACAGTGAACAAGTATAAAAATAACCTTGTTATCTTTCTTGTTCGTGTTATTGTTTGATTGAGTTAATTTTGAAAAAGATTCCCTTTCTTGTATTTCTTACCACCTTCAATGAAAGTTTTTGATCTTGAGGTTCCTCGCATTCCTTCAACAAAAGCCTTGTTGCCCTCCATTCATGCAAGAACCCAAGAAAACACAAGAATTATTTAAAGAGAATCCAAGTATGTTGCTTACCAAGCGAATATATTTGGATAAAATGTTCCTTTTAGACTACTTGATGTGACGGAAATGATGAGTAGTTCTTTTCAGCTCTTTACTGCATGCTTTATATTTTTGTATTTATTGCTTTGTAATAAATAATTTACATCCTTTATAATATTCAACATCATTTGCTTATATGTGATACCTGAGTTCTTTGTCATGCTTATTTTGTTCTCTCTTATTCTTTATTTCTTTCCTCCTTTTTGATAATGTCAAAAAGGGGGGAAGTATACTCTTAGAGAGAGTAAAGCATACTCTCTTTATTTTATGATAGGGGTCTAACCACTCCAAATATTTTATCTTCTGTTTTACCACTTCCTTGTGGGAAGTCTTGTCAACATCAAAAAAGGGAGAATGTGGTTCTTTGTGTTAAGCATGTAATATCATCAAAAGATGTTGGTTTTGATGAAGACAACTGTCAAATGTTAATGAAAAATGTCAAATAGTGGTGTTGGTGATAACTTTCAAAAGGCTTTGATAACGACAACTCTTACAAAGATTTTTGATGATGTCATCTAAACAAGAAAGAGATATCAGAGGCTTCATCAATCAAATGTATCAAGATCAAGTTGAAAATGCTAGAAAATGCTGAATCAAACAAAGAATCTTAAAGCTGCAATGTGAAACCTTAAAGTTTTAAACATGTGATCTTAAAGATGTGAAAATTTGAAGTCTTGAAGATGTGCTCTTAAAGTAGTTAAAAATGTGAAAGTTTGAAGTCCTCAAAATCTGCAAAAGAGTGAAAGCTTGCCTAGTCCAACACTAAGGGTTTTTCATAGTTCTGATCAACTTAATTGTAAAAGGACAAGAATAAATCTTGAGGTACTAAGGCAATGCGCATGCATGCGCATGCACACACACAAATGTTTTAAATCTCTTTTCTTTTGATACAAATTTTTAAAATCAATTCGGGCAAGTACTTAATTGATTAGAAGTTTGTTTAATCAAATAGTAATGTAAAAAACTTTATCTAATCAGTTAAGAGATCTTTTTAATTTATTAAATTAAAATGTAATGATTATTGATCGATTAAGGAAAAGGATAATCAATTAAGTCACGTAGCGTGATTATGTTAGATAACTTTGACTTTTCGAAACAATGGTATTTCTTTATATCTTACTTTTGCTTTATTTTTTGGATTATCATACATTTTTTGTGCTGATTTTTAACTTTTTTTTTTATCTCGTACTCGTAATTATATATATATATATATATATATATATATATTATATATATATATATATATATATATATATATTATATATATATATATATATGATTTCAATAAGTTAGACACATATGCCTCGTTATTAACATCAACTTTTTTAATTTATTGCATTGAGTGTCGAGGAGACGCCGGAAGATTTTCAAACGAACATAAAATAGATCAATTTATAATAGACTTCTGGGGAGATAAATATAATTTATTCAAAAATATATTATATATTCATTATATTAAACATCCTATTATTGAATCAATTTTAAATAATTGAATCATCTCTTAGTTTTCTTTCTCTCTTTCTTAAATTCAATCATATTTCTCTCAATAAATAGTCTACAACTAAAATATTTTATATTAAAATAATAAAAACTGAAAAGTAATTACATAAAAGAAAATTAAAACTTATCTAAATAGGAGTAGACTAAAGTATCTTTATTTAATTTTTTTTGTTATACAAAATAGTAATAATAGTGTATATAATATATCGTTATTATTGAACACAACCGCACACAGAGAATGGTCGCAGTCTTACAATTAAAGCATTCCTATCATCTAAAATTCAAATATTTCAAAAGATCTTTCACACTACTGTTTACATTTATTCTTAAAGTTCTGTTCTATTTCCAGAAGTGAAATCAAAGTAACAACTAGTAGCTTATTTTATGGCTGTAGTTAGTTTGATTTTCAACACATGGTGGCCCATGGTGAATGTATTCAAGATGATAAGTACTTACATATAGTTTTTTAAATTTTGACTTTTCTTATTCTAGAGAATGTAATAATGTTCCTCAAACATGGTTTGGAGCGAATTTTTCAAACGTTGTTTGTTTGAGGGGCTCGTCCCAATATGAGATTGAGAGACTCGCCCCAAACAATGCTCGAAGGACTCGCCCCATGCAACGTATGAAAGTCCCATCTTTGCAAGTCTCGACTGATGGACTCGTCTTTTCAAGTCTCGTTTGAAAATGGATCACCGTTTATCATGTTTACTCACTACACTCTTATCAGACCTCGTGTTTGAAGAACTGTGGATTTAGAAGTCGTGATTCAGTCTTAGAAAGGAGTAACCCATAACTCAAACGGTCCAAAGACTTATAAAAAGGACACTAGACGAGTTAGGGGGGGGGGGAGTTGTCATCGGTCTCCTCATTCACCTCACCTAGAGCTTGGGTCGACCGACCCGAGCCCATATCTGCCAAGCATCAACCTAATTAAGTCATAAAAGGCTTCAGGTCCACTGATGGCCACAATGGTTTGGGCAGACTAGAATATCCATACCTGCCGACTTCTCTTATGATTAAGTGAGATATGTCAACTCAAATATTAGGTCGTCAACGACTACTCTTTTGATTAAGGGAGTATGGTTTCACTCACTCTCATGATTTGGGAAAAACCCTAAAATCTTTGTCGGACTCATAAAATAGGAACTAGCTCTTTCCTTTACTCTAGAAACAACACATTGTGAGATCCCAACTCCTAGGGTTGGAAGGGGATTCACTAATTTCACATGATCGACATATAGAAACTCTCTTGCGATCACTTTCGTGAGCAGAGCCATCTTTGTTGTTCTTTTTGCAAGTATACTATAATTTATACTATACTAAATAAATCTTAATCGCTTAGAGCATGATGAAGTTGTATACACCCTCGCCAAAAACCTTAGAGGTATATTCAAACAACATCTAAAAGGACAAGCATTGACTAAGAAAGTCCTTAGGGTAAGATATTATGTTGACCAAGTGACTCCAAACACAATAGGTGGGTAAATTGTGATTCGAAAATAATTTATAAAAACTTTAATTTTGTGAAATAATTTATATTAGTATAGATAAACAAACAGAAAAATATAAGCTGAAATATAGAAGGACAAAGAAGAAAAAGAAGAGAAATATCAAGCGAAAAAAAAAACAACAAAAAATAAAGAGAGAAGGGATATAGAGATGCACAGTAAATTTATACAGGTTCAGCCAAACCATTTGGCCTACTCTTGTCCCTCAAAATTTCTCGTAGAGAGTTCCAATAAAAAGAACCTTGAGCTTTTACAAGATCAACGGAAACAACCTTAAAAAATTATTGGAGCTTTTACATAGGATCAACTCAAAAACCTTCTAACGACGAAAAAATCTTTTACACTAGCTTAGCTTAAGAACCTTCACCGAAACTTTTTTTTATTTAACTCGCAACCTTCAAATCTGTTACAAAGATATTACACAAGAGAATCACACTCTTCAATATAATAGATTAAGCACATCACCAGTATAACACAAACCTAAAGAATACTTTTCACTCTTTTGGTACTAGGACAATTCTAGTGAAAATATGGTATTCAAAAAGAAAAAGAGTGGAAGAATAATAGAGAGCTTTCTATTCAAAAAGATGGTGTGTAATAAAATATAGTGTGTAATAAAATATGGTGTGAAAATATGATATTAAAAAAGAAAGAGAGTGGAAGAATAATAAAGAGCTTTCTATTCAAGAATAATAGAGAGCTTTCTATTCAAAAATATGGTGTGTAATAAAATAAAATAATACATTGGCAAAATTGAAGAGTTAATCGATTAAAATATGCTTTTAATCGATTAAGCCATCTAAAAATAGTATTGTCTCGTCTGATGCAGCGTCAAGAAAATGGACGAAGAGGTTCATTTAGACCCGTTGGTTAGTGGATGCCAGATCAAAGGAGGAAATGAAGAGAATATTCGGTAAGTGAAACAAGAGGCCATTTCCTTTGGTTTATTTTCTTGAATCACCCATACCTTGATGTATTTTGTCATTGATTAACTAGATGTGATGAAGAGAAAAAAAGGAAACATGCCGAATAAGGCAAGAAATTCAGTCTCCTTATCTCTTGGGCGACATTTAGAGTACCTCTTCCACCGAGGAAGCTTTTACATAGTGTATACCTGTCGATACTCCTTCTGAAACGGTAGTCGATCTAACCACTCAGGTCATTCCTCCCTCGACTTGAATGGGAATTCAGGTATCTATGGTCGATCTGAAGCAAATGAAGATTTCCCCCTCTTCATAAGGAATGCTGGAAGTATTGGTTCATATCCCCATAACATGAAGAACTCCAGGTCGAGAGCCCTCCTAGAAAACATCCCTGACTCTAGTCCTCAAGAGAGCATATTTCTGCCCCCTTTTAGATGATGAAAACACATATCTGAGGGAGGTGATAAAAGAAGTAAATATCTAGGTGAACATTCGAGCTGTTAAAATTCCCCTCATATGAAATAAAAGTATACTCTACTCCCCCTGAGAGTAATTATCCCTCTTTGTCATAATAAAAAGGAGGGTAAAGATGGTAGACAAAAAAGTTAAATATGCATAAACATTGTGCACATAAACACATTTGCATAGGAAGGAAAATATTTTCATTAATTAGAGCATATGGAGTACATAAGATGAATGTGGAATAACATAGAGGAATTTGAAAATGAAACAGAAAAAATTTAAAACAACCAGACAACTAAGCAAATAACTAATTTTCCTCTTCCTCATCCTCACTAAATATGATTTGGGTTTTTGCGAGTTTTTTTTGTGAGGCGACAAATCCTTGGAGGAGGCTCTTCAGGATAGAGTTGGAAGAGGAAGAAGGAGGGAAGTCAGTGTCCTATGTTTTTTGTCGTGCTTTTGGAGGCAATGAAATGATTCCTCTATTTTCAGTTTTGAACCTTATGTGACTTAAGGTGTTTTTTCCTATTTTTGAGCGTTTAACCTCTGACTTCTCCTCCTCTAAAGCATATCTAGAGTACACTATTTTTCTCTATGGTAAAATTGTGTTCTTCTTTTTGCTCTCCATCATATGATGGACTACCACATCGGCCCAATTATTATCAATAATAAAGAGTAGATGTAAAAGGAACTTTGGTTTAAGTTAACTATGAGTTTCCAACAATGAAATTTCAAATAGTAAAATTTGATGCCTCATAAGCCCTACTAGTTATCACATGATAACCTTGCCATTGTTAATGTACTCACCATAGTATAAAGTATTGATTGCAAAATCACCACTTCATTCAAACCAACCAGCTGGATGAATCAAACTATCAAGAGAAGTCTTCATAAAAACAATTCTAGAATATTGCTTCCACGATCTTCCAAGATAAGTCACAACATAATTTTGAACATGTTTCAAATTCGAAGTAGTTGTAACCCTAGAATTATGAATGGAAATACCATGTTTTTGATTTGGATCCATTCTACCTTGTGCAATAGTTGTGTTTACAAATATGTTAAAATTTTGGAATACTCCAACAACATTACCAAATATGAAGTCAACAACGCAATAAATGTTACATTGTTTGTAGAATTGCCTATTTGAATGCACATATAATGTGTCTTGATAACCTTCAAAACCACATCTATAAAATGCATACAAGTCTGATCCAGAAGGAAGTGAAACATCTTGATGGTTACTTGCACAAGAAGTGTTCCTAAATTTTATATCTTGATCAATAAACCCATCCCCAACAACAACTGCAAAAATATACAATATTAGTTAGGTTTCTAATGTTTAAAATTAAGGATTTTTTGTTTTTAATTTAGAATATAAAATTTTGAGGTGGGAATAATATAAAAAGAATTGGCATGTTGATATGGTAATAATTTAAATAAATAAATTGTGTTGGTGTTGGACAATGACACATATCGGAGACCAGAAACACCTTTGGTGTAGTTCAGTTGTGTATGTGTGCTACATGTACTAAGTACTTATCAACTATGATATAACGAAAAAGTCGTGGTTCCTCCTCCATCACTTTTCCTATAAGTGATTATAGTCTTTTCAATATCATCTCCATATTGGATAAGGAAATGGCTATATTGAGATTTTGTGAGGAATTGAAAGGGTAAACTATTTTAGAGAATGATAATATCTATTGAGAGGACAAACTATTCTAGTTGCTTGGTTACTAGCTTTTACTGGCTTGGTTTTTAAATGATAAACTCTCTCTACTTATAGGATTTAAGGGATAGTTCTACATTCATAATTATATTATTCTATTGATTTAGAGAGAGAGAGAGAGAGAGAGAGAGAGAGAGAGAGAGAGAGAGAGAGAGAGAGAGAGAGAGAGAGAGAGAGAGAGAGAGAGAGAGAGAGAGAGAGATATTTCTACACACTCTCCCAACTACTTACATTTATTTTTATGACTCCATTAATCTACTTCTACATCTCGCTTGAATTTTCTTTGGGCCATACCATAATTTTTCCCCTCAATCAATAAATTGATACAATTATCAGGATATTAACATTATTGACATAGCATAACATGCATTTCATGCTGTATCATGCCTAAAATGTCAGACAAAATAAATTTTCGAATCTACAGACAGATCAGTCAAACTGATTCTCAAATGTCCGTAAAATTAACGGATGGAAATTTTCAAAATTGAGCTTGCAGACGTTAACTTTATTAATCGAAGATTCACGTAGTTTAATCTATCATACTCTTTTTATTTTTTATACTACTTTTTCGTTCGTATTTTGACCATCCTGAGCCATTTAATATGTCGTTTTTTATTTCAAAATATGATCAAAACCTATATGTTTCCGAGAAATTTATTTCACACCGATCATTTTGGTGCATTCAGTTTAATTTTTCGAACACTTTTACGCTCGATTTTTTACTCATTTTTATCCTTTTTATTTTTTTACATTTTATCAATATGTTCTAAATAAACAAATAGGATTTTTTTATAACTTTATTTCAATGTTATTTTAGAATTTTTTATTTTTATTTTATTTTATTTAATTAATTTATTTTAACTCTTTTTAATTTTTTAAAGTGAATTGTTGGCATTTATAAAAAGTAGAAACCCTTAAGTGTCTCCCATAAATACCAACACATGACATTGAAAGAAGGGACAACAAGAAAAAATCTAAACCAATGAAATGCGCCACCCTCCATTCAATATACAAAACCCCACTTTGTTTTCATTACTATTGATGATCAACTTTATTCATCTTTAGAGCCCATCACCCAATCCACATCTCAGTCTTTTTCTCATTCGTCAAAAATATCAATCTTCTTCATGCTATACAACTCCCTTTCCATATTGATTTCTCATATTTTTCTGCTGCAACTCCCTTCTTCATGCTATACAACTCCCTTTCCACATAACTCACATATGTCCTTTTATTATATATATATATATATATATATATATATATATATATATATATATATATATATATATATATATATATATATATATTATATATATATATATATATATATATATATCAGTGTTATTTTTTTTAGTTGTAAATATATCACTTTTGATTTCTTGTAATTCTATATTTACTTACGGTTAGAGTTTTTATATATATATATATATATATATTATATATATATATATATATATATTATATATATATATATATATTATATATATATATATATATATAAATAAAGTGTTAATAATATTTTCGTGTTCTATTTTATTTTAGTTCTATTTCGATATTGTAGCAATGCAGATTCATTGTGGATAACACGTGCATGTTGTGTTTAGATTTTTATATTTTGATTACTTTGAGTTGATGTAAAAATTGTGACACTAATGTTATAATAATAATGTGTTTGATAGTTGTTTAGTTTATTATTGCGTTGCGATCTCGGAGTTAAAACTCAATTTAACCTTCGAGAATCGCTTGGATGCATAAATTCGATTGCTCGACTTCTTGTAAGAGTGATTCATACATGATTTCATTCTAAGTTAGCTAAGAGCTAAATTCAATTGCTTTCGATTTCGTAGGAGCTAGATTGCGAAATCTTGTCAAGCACCCGAATAAAAAATCTTTATTTAGTTATAAGACAACTAGCATGTCGTATGACGCTGATTCATGAAGGGCTCATGACTCTAGGATCCCTCTTCGAACTAGTTTCTACTTTGGTGGTTACATAGTGTTAAACTCAAAGGGCCTCTCCTCTATGCACATAACATGAAAACCCCGCGCAGAATAGACCTTTTCATCACTCTTGTTATAAATCACAAACCCTTCATATCGAACTCCTTATTGAGTTTAACCTTTACCTTCATTATATCCTCTACATTGTTGCTTTCTATGAGAATATCATCCACATAAAGCAGCAAAATAACAAATGTATTTCCATGTCAAAATCTGAAGTAAACACAGTGGTCGAACTGACTTCTAATGAAACCTATGTGTGCCATGAACTTTTTGAATATCCTATTCCACTGTCGAAGAGATTGTTTCAGTCCATGTAAAGGTCTATTCAGCTTGCACTCATAATCTTCCTTATCCTTTTCTGCATAGCTTTCAGATTGCCTCATCAAGATTGTTTCATCTAGATTTCCATACAGGAAAGCAGTCTTCACATCCATTCGTTTCAGTTCTAGGTCAAATTGTGCCACTATGGCAAGTAACATTCGAATGGTCCCGTGCTTCACAAAAGGAGAGAACACATCATTTAAGTCAACACCTTATTTTTGAGTGAAACCCCTTAGGACCAATCTTGCCTTGTATCTCTTTGACATCACTATTTCAATTCCTTCCTTAACTTTGAAAATCCACTTACAACTGACTAATCTGGCTCTAGCAGGTTTCTTAATAAGTTCCTAAGTGTGGTTATCATGAAGAGACTTCATCTCATCATCCATGGCCTTCAGCCATTCAGTCTTATTTTGACTCCTCATAACTTCCTTATACTGTCTAGGTTCTTCATCTAGAACCTCACTTGTAGAGATTAAGGCATAAGTTATGAGATCTACATACCCAAGTCTTTGAGGTGGATTTATGACTCTTCCTAACCTATCTCTTGACAACAGGTAGTCATCAATAGATTCCTCATCTTCCTTAGTATCTTCAGCATTTTGTGCTCATTCTTCAACTTTATCTAGGATACGCAATTCAGCATCGACATACTCCACCTCAACAAGAATCTCTTCTTGTTCCATCTCTTCTTCAGATATTTGTGCACTTCGAATAACGTCATTAGTTTTCTTGAAAGCCATCTCAACTTCATTGAAAACTACATCTCGACTAATGATACACCTCATGTGACTTGGCTCTAGGCACCATAGCCTATAAGCTTTAACTCCTTCAGAGTATCCCATGAACATGCATCTCAGAGCTCTAGGTTCGACCTTGTCCTGCCTAATGTGAGCATAGGCTATGCATCCAAATACTCTAAGTTTGTCTAGATCTGGTGGACGTCCTGACCAAATTTCTTCAGGTGTCTTCATATTTATCGCAGTTGAAGGACATCTGTTTATCATATATGTTGTTGTCGAAGCAACCTCTGCCCAAAATACCTTATTTAACCTATCACTAGCCAACATGAATCTAACTCTTTATATAGTGGTTCGATTAAACCTTTCAACCAAACCATTTTGTTAGGGAGTACATACAGTAGTTATGTGCCTTGCAATACCAAAGGCTGCATAAAAATTGTCGAACGCCTCATTGCAAAATTCAACGCCATTTTCGGTTCTCAACCTCTTGACCTTCATGCCAATCTGATTTTCAACCAGAGTCTTCCAACTTTTGAAGTTCTCAAAAGTTTCATCCTTAGTCTTCTGGATGAATACCCATAACTTTATGTAATAATCATCAACTATGGATAAAAAATACATTGCTCCAGAATGTGATGGACACCTCACAGGGCCCCACAGATCAACATGGATGTAATCAAGGGATCCATGTGTTCTCTGTTTGCCTTTATTGAACTTCACTTTGCAAGATTTTCCAAGTACACAGGGTTCATAAAACATCAACTTTTCGACTTTGTCTCCCCAAGTAGATTTTGTTTCCCCAATTCGACCAGACCCCTTTCACTGACATGGCCCAATCTCATGTGCCAAATTTATGTCATCGACAAAGGTTTTGTGGATACAACATATGCAGAACCACTGACAACTTCATCCTAAAGGGTATACAAACCTTGTTTCTTCATGCCTCTTAAGACTTCCTTCGACTTCCTCATGAATTTTAGAATACTTTTCTCCCCTTGGAAAACATATCCTTTCTTGTAGAATTCACCAATAGAAATCTAATTTCTCTTCAAATCAGGTAAATACCTGACTTCAATCAACAACCATATTAACTCATCATGGAGCTTGAATCTCACAGATCTTACACCTGCAATCTTGCAAACTTTATTGTTTCCAAGCAATACATATCCACCATATTGATCACATAGTTCCTCGAACAAGTCTTTGTTTGGAGTCATGTGCCAAGTGCGACCTGAATCCATAATCCATTATTTACTTGAGTCGCCACTTGAAACCACAAGAACATCAGATGAGTCAAAATCATCTTGAATAATGGTTGTGTTGCCATTATCCTTACCTCCATGATCTTTCAGGCGTTCAAGGCACACTTTTCTTGTATGACCCTCCTTCTTATAGTGATAACATCGAATACCAAATGCATCACCACTATAAGACTTCTACTGACTTTTACCCTTCTTCTCGTCGAACTTGCCATCTCTCTTTGTGAATTTCATCTTAACTGACAATCCTTCACCAGTCGAAGATGCCATGTGCTCATTTCGTTCATTTAAATATTTAGAGTACAACGCTGGTTGAACTTCTTCAAAGGATAGATAATCTCTTTCATACAAGAGAGTTTCTTTAAAGTGAGCATGTGTTATGGGCAAAGCACACAACAATAACAACGCTTGATCTTCACCCTCTATTTTTACATCGATATTTTCAAGATCAAGAATCAACTTGTTGAATATATCCAATTCTCAACCAAAAATTTGTCTTCACTCATCTTGAATGAATACAGAGCTTGCTTCAGGTAGAGGCGATTGACCAATGATTTTGTCATGTACAAACTTTCGAGTTTCTCCCAAAGACCCGACATCATTGTTTCCTTCGAAACCTATCGAAGAACCTTATCACCAAAGCTCAATAAGATGGTGTTGTGGGCTTTCTCTACCATAGTCATTTTTTCTTTATCCTTTAATTCAACGTCCATGGTTGCGGCTCCCTTCAACACTTCTAAACAACCCTACTGAACCAGTAGGGCTTTCATCTTTAAGTACCACAAACTGAAATTGTTCACTCTCGTGAACTTTTCAATCTCATACTTTGTTTACATTATCTTCTCCATGCTCACCGCACCAATTTTTTGTGAAAACGATGTTGGAATTACAAATTACAATTGGTTTCTTGATCGGTAAGAAACCCACAAGGGTTGAAAAGGAAGAAAGCAATAAGAACACAATGAAATTGGTTATAAATTATTATTCTTTTCTTTCTCTTTGAAACAAGATTACAAGTGTTATAGAATAGAAAATAACCTCTTTCACCCTAATTAGTATTTGCATTATTTAATGATGAGAGACTAGTATGCTATTTATAAGAAAACTAACATACTAAACTAATAGGCTTTTACACATAGGCCCATTACACAAGTTAACTTAGAGAATAAACTAACTTAAACAATTGGGCATAACAAACAGACCCAATTTGATATGCTAATAATCCTAGCATACTTTGACTACAACATGTGAATAGGCTTCGGCGGCATGCTAAGGTCCTGTCGATTGTCGAACGAAGAATCTACCTTTCAACCATACTAGAGTTCGATCCAATATCTCACAGATGTTATCACACTCTAAGCAACAATAAGAACAATTTTTTTTCTGCGAATGCAATGCACTTGATAGAGTTCTTTACAAGAAAGTTTTTCTGGTGCCTCCATAACCATGTAAAAAAAACACCCATCTCTTCGATTGTTCACCGCTTGCATGATTTTATGATAAATTGCATGTTGTTCATCTATCAATCAATTGAAATGTAATAATTATCAATAAATATATTAAATTATCACTCAATGAGATATTTTTGACATCTGGATTGTTGTCCTAGTAAATAAATTACATGTAAGTGAACAAAATAAATCATGGAGTGTTTGTTATTCAATATCGACATTGTAATCACATTCTTCATCGACCAGTCTTATGCCTATGTGCCTTATTACATGTGAATTTGGATAAGGCATACCTTTAAATTCCTTCAAACTTCTTCGATTTTCTTGCAACATATTTTCAATTTCAACAAGTGTTAATTTTATTATCTCTTCCTCTGTTAATTCCAACTTTGTGAAAGTATATAAAAACATAACTCCATTTAAATGAGAAACAGTAAGATTTGGTAATACTAAGATGACTATCAACATTGTAGAATATAGTGGTAAACAAAATAAGATCCTTAAAAATGGTACAATTCAAATACGTGGTATGAAGAATTTGGTTTGAAGTCTACTTCGAAATAATTGAAACATTAACAAATGTGTTGCACATAATCTTATCTAGCATACATAAAACTTCAGCAGTTTGATTGATATTATCTTATATATAAACAGAAAATTAAAATTAAACTACAACAATATAGAAAACAATGAAGTTGTTGAATATGGGTTACATGATATTATATTTCAGTACCACATACAAAATAAACACAACAATATAAAAATTCTGCATAATGAATCGTAAAATCTTGCATAATCATGCAGTTCATATAAAATAGTATAATATCAAAAATATAATACTCAATTACCTTTGTTACTTGACTTATTTCTTGGTTCGTAGAGAATAGTGTGACATAGCCAAATCCAAATTATTTTCCATCCTTGACGTGGTCTATTAATGGTACTTGATAGAAGCATAGTGATAAATAACTTTCTCAAGAAATGGTCAGAACCCCAATCCTTTGCCTCCTCTATAGCTACTACATATTTGTTATCATCTTCAAGAAATCCCATTTCAAAACATGCATCTATGAAACTATCACACACCTTTCCACCAACATATTTTATATCCTTATACCAAGTTGGTACTCTGATGACAGTTAGCATCATCCTCAAGTAATACAATTCCTTTGTACTTGGAGGAGCCCAAATTAGTCTGCCAATTTTGAAGCCCCTTTTACGTGGACTCCAACGTCGATATCTTTTATCATAGACAAACATAGAAATAAATTTAGAATATGTCAAAGTTTTTTCTTCTGGATATGTCTTATTTGCTTCTATCCATGAAAAAAATATTGATTCTTTCACACTTGGTTTCTCAAGTACTTCACCTATCACCTCATAATCATTATAGTAAACAGAATTGTCACCTTCAAAATGGAAAAACAATCGTTCAACTACCAGAGATATACCATGAATATGAAATGAAAAAAGCCTCCAGCATGTTTCACTTGGTGAGACATATCTACAATCAAGATATTGTTTGATTTTATCAAAAATTATGTCTCCAGAAGTACCATCAGAATATTTTGGGACAACAATAGTCGTAATTATATCACATCCCTTGTTAATGTACTTGAATAAGTACTTTACCGAGGTGCTCTGGTTACACCCCTTCATATTGATGTGTGCTTGAAGTATTTTCAACAACTTTGGATTATAAGGGACTACGTACCTGTTATCGAGGACAACATGATTTTTCATCATTGTATTACCATTTTGTCTTCTTCTATACACATGATATCCATCCTAGTCAACAAAGGTTATAGCCTGAAACTTTTTAGGAAAGTACTTAGAGCACTTTCCTTTTTTCATGCAAGGTGAAAACTTGTCTGCTAAACCACATGGACCATGAATCATATGTGTCTTAACAAAATGATACAGTTCCTTGTCATCTTATTTTGTTGGTATTTCCGCTGAGATGATTTTGTTTATATCGTCGGGTGTTGGATACTTGCTCGACGAACATAGAAACAACAAAATATGGGCATGTAGTAGCCCACGCTTTTGGAATTCAATCGTGTGCAGATCTGAAAATAAATGAATCAAATATTAAACGCAATATAAAATGTCATAATGCATTATGCAAATAATAGTTTATTACTCAAGAAGGAGAGTATTTGACTTACATGCAACTATCTTCCCTAATACGTGTTTCTTTGTTAAATCACTTAACAACTCATCAAACTTTATTTTGAATACTCTTGAGATGATATTTGATCGATCATATGGTTGCAAGTTAATTTTGGAAAGAATTCTTCAAACTTCGCGCCAATTTGGGTTGCAAGTAAAAGTGATGAAAAGGTCTGGAAACCCAATATGGTTACAAATTATGATACCATTAAAATAAAGTTGTTCCATGAACCTCTGAATTCCAACATAAGATGAGGTTAGCACCACTCTTTTACCTTTGTTTGATCCTTCGATGTTTACATCATGTCCAGTTTCTGCTAAATTATAATATTTAGCAACTCTAAGATTTTTCTAATTCTTTTAAATAAAATAAAGTCTCTATTATTCCATCATAGTAAATCCATCAACTCAAAATTATTGAAACAACCGTCTTGAATGCAACAAAGTCTGTGCTTCATTAATTCTTGTCTGAAATATAAATGTAATACATTCTCTGATGGTTAGTTTCTTCCTCTTGCTTACTTTTTTTTTATGTTTGTTTCCCTATGATGTGGTCCAAGTCTATAACCACCTTCGCCTCTTGGAAAGTAAAGTGGATACTGATACGTCCAATAACTTTGATGAAACTCACTGATTCTTTTTAGTCTTCCACTTTGCCTTTCTAGTATAATATCCTTTTTTTCAGCTGTATCAACATCACTAACAATAAGGGAAACAACCTCTAACACATTTAGTTGGTTGTAAATTCTTCTGTATGTTGATCTTTCTTTAGACTGGTTACAAGACAATCATTTATTCCTTTTGCTGCCATTATAAAAAACTTGGCATGTATATTGTGCTCATCCAACATAATTTTCAACTTATTAACAATTTCTTGAAGAATATTTGGGTTGTTGTTACATGTCATCAAATGGTTACTGTAATATAATACATATACAATACATGTTGATCATATGGATTAGAATAATAACATAGACCAAATTGATTTATAATTGATTTAAAATAAGTATAAATATCAATTACCTTATTTCTTGAATCCTATTTTGAATCTCATTGTCGGTGTCGTAAATGTATAGTTGTGCAAAATTTGGTGAATGGCCAAGTAAAGGCAGCATGCTACGAATTCCATGGAAAGGCTTCCCATGTATTCTAAGGTTCGGTGAACCTCTTCCTCTTTTGAAGTTACTATCGATCTTCAATCCCAGAGACGTGAAAAAAAACATAGTGTTGTATAATCTAGTGCGCTTCTGATAATTTCTACTATCTTGTCCACCACGATCAAACAACAAATGTTGGAGTAATAACGGTGGTGATTTCAAAAGTGGAAATTGAACCTTACCATTTCCATAAGAAAGTTTGTACTTAGGCATTGTCGTATGTTTGTATTTGTTAATCCACTTTTGATACCATATTAATGTTCCATAATTAATGCATTCAATATTAGGATCTCCAATGTATGAATATCCTGAATAACAAAACAATAATTTGAGTGCTTGGTTGTTTGAACAATAAATATATTGTACATATACTATAAAATAGAGTATACAAAGAAACTACAGTAGAACAATTAGAGTATAATAATATGTACAAATATTCTCATGTCCAATAAATGAAAAATTAGAATAATATGTTTCATCATCATCAAAATCGAGCTTGTATCAGAGTTATCATCTTCATGTTGGTATTCACAAACATTGTCACTTGAGTATTCAACAGTTAATGTTTCATCATCAGATACTTCACTTTGAATTTGTTCACTTTGAGTTACAGTCAGTGTTGTAGCTTCATTTGTTGGTATATGACTTGTGGATGATGAATCAGGTGGTTGAATCTCACGTACAAACTTATTCAGAAGATTGACACCCAAACCTTAAATAACACCAACATTTCATCTTTTAGTACATGAAATATCTGATCGACTTGGCTGCGTATTAACAGTCTGGTTTCTTATATTAATAGTTGAAGAAGTTATGTCATTAAGCGGGGTAATATGATGATTTGTTGATGGATATCTGAACTTTTCATGACCATGATGGATAATGATGTTCTCACTAGTCTTCTGTTTTTATCTTCTTTCTTTAAGAATTTATTTTTTTCTATGTTGTGCCAATGCAAAATTATAATGTTTTGACCAACCATGAACATCCAGGTTTCTGGAGAGCTTACAACAATATGCAACTAATTAAAATATCTGAAGTGTTTGAGTCCATTCTTCCTACAGAAAACATGATGTGCGATTTAATTGAATGTAGTAGATATTCAAAAGTAAAACTATTCATCATGTTAAGTAAGTAATTGACTTAGAATTGATTACTTAATTAATTAATAAATAATAAATATTCAAAATTCAAAAGCTTACTAAATAACTCATATGAAAAGAAGCATAATTGGAGAAGTTTTTAGTAAACAATAATAATAATTAGTTTAAATACCCAATGTATCTTGAAGTGCAAAGGTTACATGCTTGAAACCAAAAGTCACATGTAAAACTATTAAAAGTAATTCGTGATTCAATATTTATGATGGTTTGAGTGATAGGCTTGGGTAATAGACTAAAACAATCAATTATGTCTACATACATTCAACACACATGTACGGTAGCTGATTCTCAGGCATGTATATGTGATTCATTACTGGAATAAATTAAAAGGCATGTAATTGTGAATAATTACATGAGAAAAAAAACCCTTTTTATTCATTATTGTAGCATATGAAACAGTGCAGACAACAAAACAAAATAACTTGTAATATCATTATAGTAGATAGGATATGAATAGCAAAGTAACGTGTAACAACATTTTCTACAATGTAGTGTCAAATCGGGCCTTAATGTAATTTCTAAAATCATATTATTTTTAGAGTATACATAGGTGTACGATTTCCTCATTTCTCACAGTCCAACGTAAGAGTTTATATATTCAGATAAATTGCTTCAAATTTCTCAATGTCTTCTTCATCTAACATGTAACAATATTCACCTATTTCTACTAAACCATTTCATATTTAAAGACAACTTATAATGATTTCTTTTGTTAATGGTTTAGCAACGTGTCTTCTTTAGACACCAATGAAGCTATGGAGATACTAGGTGGCATAAGGAGGGAAGTGGACCAACCACAACCTCCTAATAAAGTTCAAGAAGATCATATCTTCCCTGAAATCAACATGCATGAGAATAATGTAGGACATGACCCAGTACAACAGGAGAATGTAGATCATGGATTTGTTGAGCAGATGAATGTACAACAACCTAGTGCTGAATAGAAGAATGACTATGTAAAAGAGTTGACAGAAGATTTATTTTGGGTGAAAAAGATCAGAAAGGCATTAAAGGACGGAAAAATGTTTTGGTGACAATTTATATAAAATATTGCATAGCATTTTCGATATGTATCTTTTTCATTTTAGTATAATCTTTATTTTGATTAAGTATAAACTGACAAAACATTCAAATATGTAGCATTTTCTAGCAGAGATTGTTAACAGGGGTCTAGGTGTCGATCAAACTGCCTTGATGGATCTTGACACTATAACCTATGTACTATGAGTGTGAGATACTCAAATCAAACTGATCAAAGATGGAAAAGTACCATGATAGTGGTTGGTATGAGTATGCCAAGCATAAAAAGCTTAAGGTTGGAGATCTCTTATTATGCCATTAGCTCTCTTCTCCATAGATGATGCATGTTATACTTTGGAGACATCAAAGAAGGAACAACGCTTGAAGGAATGAATGATAAATTGATCCGGTTGTCTCAGTGTTATGAATGAATTTGAATATTATTGTGTTGTTTAATTGAGATTAAGATCCGGTTGTTTGTGACAGTTATTTCTGTCTTTTGAAAGTTGTAGTATTGTTTAAGTATAAGTTAATGTGGTTTGTTAAGGTTTGAAGTTTGAATGCTTAGTTTAAAGAAAAGTATTTATATGGTTTTGTCGTTAGTATTTGTATAAAAACTAATGGTGTTTTTTCCATAAGTTTGACGGTTCATGTAAACATTGTTGGTGCATGTATCCAGAAGGTATTTCCTACTGTAACAACTATATGCATACTTTTCTAATCAAATATAAGATGTTTATTAGCTACTAAATGTCTTCCACATGTTTGATGTATATCAAATCAATACATTGATATACAAATATATACATTTGATAACAAATGCAGTATAACATAAGCATAACAAATTTAAGAGTTTTTATAAACACTGAATCATTAAATGAAAGATCACCTACATATGAAGCTAATTGTTCTTGTTACTTGTGGTTAAAATTGATTAAGACCCACTTCAAATAACTTCCATGCATCAACATTTAAACCAAAATCGTTTTTACTATCACTACGCCAAAAACTGAAATAGACAACGCACCTTAGAGGGCGCTTTATTACAAAAGCGCACTCTAAAGTGAAGAGAAAAAATAAGGAGCGAACAACTGGAATAGACAGCGCACTTTAGAGGGCGCTTTTGTAACAAAGCGCCCTCTAAAGTGAAGCGAAAAAATAATGAGGAAATGGAGGGACATCAATAGAGGGCGCGTTTATGAAAGCGCCCTCTAAGGGTACCCTTAGAGGGCGCTTTTAAAAAAACGCTCTCTAAGTCCATGTACATTTCCAGTTTATAAGGCGCTTTTGGAAAGCCTTAGAGAGCGCTTTTAGAAGCGCCCTCTTAGGCCCCCTTTAGAGGGCGCTTTTTTTACACAAGCCCCCTCTAAGGTCCCCTTTAGTAAACATTAAAATTATAACATATACTGCATGTCTCTTTATTTTCCCTCGCTATATGCTATTTCGTTTACGTAACTGGGTTTTCTCTCTACTGCGATTACTCTCTACTGCGATTACTCTCGTCCTCCGTTCGTTCTCCCTCCCTCACATCGTCGTCGCCGTCGCCTTTTTCTGCTGATGCGTTCACGTTCTCTGAGTTATCTGCGTCCACCGTCGCTGTTCACTTTCTTCTCCATCGTTACCGTCACCTTGAAGGTATTTCTCTCAATAGTTTGTATTTTCAGGTGTTTGATTAGGGCATTTTCTAAACTGAGTTTTACATTTTGTGCATTATGTTGATTAATGTTGTTTAGGGCAAACGAGCACTATATGGTGTTCATGAGCACCTTGTTGAAAATCATTTTTTGTTATTTTTGTGTGTATGGTTTTGATCACTGAATGTTGTATGTTGTATGGTTATGTAAGGTTTTTTATTTCTGATTGAAAACTGATGTCATTTAGAGTGTGTTTGAGCTTGTGCTTGGAAGTTTGATGATTATGGATGCAAGTTTGTTCATATTCCAAACACCATAAGTTTGCATTGGTCTTTTGTATGCAATAGGTGTGTGTGAGTTTGTATTCAATAATGATGAAAAAAAGAGAGAGTTTAGATTGTTGTAACATGAGAGAAATGGAAGGTATATGAATGTGTTTTTTGTGTAGCTTCACGAATATGGTCATTGTCTTACTTGGGTCTTATTGAATCATTTCTATATTACGGATAAAATGGCTAGTAACCAAGACGATACCCATGACGCGAGTGGATCACGTAACAATGTTGAAAATGAAATCAAACGAGGATTGACTATTATGAAGTCAATCATTCGTGCAAGAGACAAGGGTGAAAAATTCGAAGTACATTGGAGTGCTGAAGACCAACTAATTGAGCCTAACGGTTCAATGTTGGCAAGTTACATTGGTTTCCTTGTTCGACAACATATTCCGATTACATGTGATAATTGGAGAAGTCCGGAATTGAAGGTTGGCAAAGAAAAAATATGGTCCGAGATACAGGTACTTACCATATATTGTTATATGTTTTTTTTGTTGACTATTTGTTGACCATATATTGTTATAATATTACTTATAATAACACACTCCATGTGTATGTTTTTTAGAGATCCTTTCACATCGATGAAAGCCGGCAAAAATATTGTATTCAATTGGCCGGAAAAAGACTCCGAGGATTTCGATCCTTTTTGTCCAACAAATTTCTCAAGGATGAGGAAGGAAAATTTGTTGAAGCAGAACGGCCAATGAAGTATGCGGAGATTATTTCAGCCGAAGAATGGGATAACTTTGTCACCAAACGAAGAAACGAAAAATTCCATGTAATGTCTATTAATTATGGTATTATACAATTGTTAAGTTACTTGGTTCTGATATGCCTTAAACTTTTTTATCCAGGAAGTAAGCGACAAAAATCGGAAAAGGGCATCAAAACCCGCGTATCCGTACAAAAAAGGGCGTACGGGATATGCACGGTTACAACAAAGAATTGTGAGTATATTCAAATGCTATGAGCTTATACATTGTCACAATATGTTATAATTGATGATCTTATAATCTGATTCAATGTGTAGCTAGCCGAGGAGAAAAGTGACGCAACATCTCTTCCGGAGCACGTATTGTGGAAGGCTGCTCGGGTTGGGAAGGATGGGGCTGTCGTTGAAGCGGTTCAAAATGTTTATGTCGAATGTGTAAGTATATATAACATTATTTCTTTAATTATATCGAAAATTTTGTTAGACATATAATTCATTTTTAATCTCCTCTAATAATATTTCAGGAGACTTTATCCCAAACCTTACCTTCAACCGAGGTCCAGGATTGCATGAGCCTACTTAGTCGAGTACTAAATGTTCCTGAGTATTCCGGTCGTGTGAGGGGTAAGGGTTTTGGTGTGACTCCGTCGTCATTTTATAAAAAACCAAAAACAAAAAATCCTACCAAGAAAGAGGTGATGGAGATCTTGGTGGAGTTAAGGGCACAAGTACTCGAACTGCAAAAGGAGAATGCAAGGTATAGAGAGGAAAGACGCGGTTCCGAGGCAAACGATACTAGTGACCGAGCTAGTATCAATTGTCAACCGAAATTTCCCGAGGTAATTATATATGTTATTATGAAATTAAAATAGCACTTTTTTACTTGACACATATACACGTTAACAATAACATATTTATTATTGGTTTAGGGCATTACACCTTGTCAGCTGTATCTATCGTCACCAACTTATCGCATAGTTGGCAAGGGAAAAGTGCACAATACTTTGGGTGAATTACTTCACCATAATCCCCTCCCGGTGGGATATATGAAAGTTTCGGTTGACCTTGTATTAGATACGGACGCGCTTCTACCATTACCTGACGTTGTTTCAGAGACAACGTTGATACGAGATGCAATCAGATCCTTTGTTGGATGGCCGTCAGATCTAATTTTCCCAGATGCCGAGGTATATATGTTCTAAATGATTATGAATATTTAGTATTCACATTTCAATTCAGCTACAATTATGATATTTAATCAATCCTTATTACATGGTAATGTTAGACTCCTACAAGACCCACACATAAAGCTGGTAAAGGGATTTCAAGACGCATCGAGTCGGTTGCATCTCAAAAAGTGGTACAAATATATATACCAATTGAATTATATACGCAACGATTCTGTTGCATCACAAAAAGTCATGATTTAATTTATATGAATTTTTAGGTTCCCGGTCGAATGTTGAAAAAAGCTGGTAAGGATATTCCAACGAAGTCCGGGACAAAAACAAATCCTAAATCTCAAAAAGAGGTACAAATATATATACCCATTGAATTATATACACAACGATTCTGTTGCATCACAAAAAGTCATGATTTAATTTATATGAATTTTTAGGTTCCCGGTCGAATGTTGAAAAAAGCTGGTAAGGATATTCCAACGAAGTCCGGGACAAAACCAAATCCTAAATCTCAAAAAGAGGTACAAATATATATACCCATTGAATTATATACACAACGATTCTGTTGCATCACAAAAAGTCATGATTTAATTTATATTTTTAGGTTCCCGGTCAAATGTTGGACAAAGCTAGTAAGGAAATTCCAACGACGTCCGGGACAAAATCTCAAATTATGATGCGTCTTGAGAAAATGGTGGAAGAGTCAGATATTATGCACGGCGCCATCCGTAGTGTAGATATGGATGAAGGTGTTTTCGGAATTGCTCATTCCGAATTAATTGCAAAGGAGGACATGCAACAACTTTTTGAACACGACGAATTGGGCATCGCTGTCATTCATACATACATATGGTACTCCGATCAATCTATTATTTACTTAGTTGAACAATTTATTTACACATTTCAATGAGTAGTCTAATGTTTATTATGTTTCTATTTAAGGTATATGTATGACACATTGATGCGGGGAACTGAATTGTGTAACCGATTCAATTTTATTGCTACTTCCCGTGTCAACACAATGCTTATAACGAAAAATCCAACATCCATAATGAATGAACTAGTCGATAGATTCATGGTGGCCGACGATAATACTACACCTAGTTTGTATTTTTTACCGTTTAATTCTGGCAACGGGTTAGATTTTCTTTCTAATAATTTCATTCTAATCTATGTATATCTTTTACGTAGAAAATTTTCATGCATCTAAATTTTTGTTTTATTTTACAGTGGTCACTGGGTGTTGGTTGCTATGGATCTTTCGAGACTAATGGTGTATTATCTCGATTCGTTACCGGGTGATTGGAGTAAATATCCGAGTATGAAGAAGACGGTTGACGCGTAAGTGAAATTCCCCTAAATATTCGTGTGTATTTGTATATTTAATTATGTCTGTCAGATTGATCTCAATATACGTTTTTATTTTGTTAGGGCAATACTAAAATTTAGATCGAAAATGAATTATCGTAATAGGAAGGACATTACCTGGGTCAGAGTTCAGGTATATATTAAGTTTCTTATTTTTGCTTATAATAGTGTTTGTAAGAAATTAACTATATATATATATATATATATATATATATATATTATATATATAATATATATATATATATATATATATATATATATATATATATATATATATATATATATATATATATTATATATATATATATATATATATATATATATATATATATATTGTTTGTTTTTCTGTGTAGTGTCCTCAGCAAAACAATTCGATCGATTGCGGATTTTTTGTATTGAGATTTATGAGAGATATCATTGCGTTGAATCGTATAGACATCCCAAAAATGGTATGGAATAATAACTTAGGGTTTATTTTAATATTATCGGATATTTCATCTAATTTGTTACTAAATCATGAATATGTTTTATTCTCTTAATTGTAGTACTTTGACGAATACAAATCTTACTCAAGAGCTCATTTGGATGAAATGAAGGATGAATTGTGTCAATTCATTATTGATCATAGAATCATATAGGTTGTAGTTGTTGTACATATATGTATGGAATGTTGTTGTACATGCATGAATATCAATATATTAATGTTGTATATATGGAGGATTAATGTTGTATATAAATGGATTCATGTTGTATATATCAATGGATTAATGGTGTATAACATTGGATTAAAGGATGAAATCAATATGAATTTTACACTTTTGCAGCATGCGAACAGGTTCCCAATTAAATACCCACTGTTTTTCAAACAAATTTTTTTAAAATAACTAACACTTTAGAGGGCGCTTTCTGTAGGAAGCGCCCTCTAAACACTTTACATTGACAACTTTAGAGGGCGCTTTGTCCAGAAAGCGCCCTCTAAGGTGACCCTTTATGGACCACTCCAGAGGGCGCTTTTTTCTGAAAGCGCACTATAATGTGGCCCTTAAAGGGCCACTTTAGAGAGCGCTTTCTCCAGGAAAACAAAGCGCTGTCTTTACCTATGTGTTGATTGTAATCTTAAGTGTCGGGTTTTTGTTATCGTATCCACAGGGATTGTAAGATATCACCGCCGTTCGATGGTTGTATTAATTCTAGCTTTAGGTAACAATAGGGTTTTGGTTGTTGTCACGTTATCTTGCATAAAAATGTAATAAAATGCGGTAAAAGTTATGGTTTGAATATTTGAGAAATATTGCCAAAGTTAGGGTTCAACGATCACTTTGCATTTATTTGTTCGGTCAACAATCTTATAAACTCCTTTAGATGATAAATTATTTCACAAAGTCCTCCCATTGTGTTTCTCTCGAACACACATTATGAGTTTTCCCATTTTGATCCATTATTTATCTCTAACACAATCTATCAAAATGACAACTTTTTGGTTCAACCTTATGGTGAACAAAATCATTCATTACTATCTCTAGCTAACAAACAAGATTGGATGAAAACCTAGGTTAAGAGTTGGTAAACATCTCTCGATCATAAACCAACACAAAGAGTTTTGAATAAGAACAAAGTTTTCATCATAGATTCACCATTAAAGAGTTTACAAATGAAGATCCTTACATTTACACACAAAGCTAATGATCATCTACATCTAACCTTGACAAATGGAGGACTTAGCTACTCATTTTCATGGTAGCTTGGTCGGCAAGTTTCGGAAGAAGGTTGATCAACATCCAAGTCGAATAATTAAGATTGGATGGGAATCCACCTTCTTTTTGTAAAAGATGGTTAAAAGATGAAGAGAAATGAAATCTAGGTCAAAAAGATCTCTAGAGCAAAAGTTGGAAAATATCTAGAAAAAGTACCAAAGTATGGAAAGATGAAGTATGGCTCTCAAAAGTGGTACTTGCTACTTATAGTGCTGTTTCTGAGCTGTCATGCTCGCTAGGCGAGCAGAATGGCTCGCCTAGCGAGCCCCAAAATAAGGCACCTGAGGCATCTGCGCCCAGAGAAACAGCCTTTCCCAGACTGTCATGTTCGCCTAGCGAACAAAACCTTCGCCTAGCGAAGGACACGCTTCAACCTTCGCCCCAGCGAGGTTGAGAGGTTTTGCTACTGGAATGCTCGCTGGGAACTCGCTAGAGCCTCGCCTAGCGAGTGAGTGCTGGCTGCGCTTTTCACCAAGTCTGGAAGTGTTCGCTACCCACCTCGCTAGCAGCTCGCCTAGCGAGTTTGCTCATGTTTGCCACTGTAAATTACTGGAGCATTTCGCTGGACTCTCGCCGGACGCTCGCCTAGCGAGTGCTTCGCCACAGCCCTCGCCTAGCGAGCAAGCTGATGAATGCTTGTTTGATTTGATCCCTTTGCCAAATTTTTTGTGTCTTCACTTTCTATTATTTCATGCCTACTTCCTGCACAATAACACACAAATCAAAGGTACCAAGATCGTTTATCATTGAATTGCATTTCATCTAAAACAAGGGTGGTTTTGAACATTTTAGCAAGGAAATGGAGTGAAAGATACCCATATTTGATAGCTCAAATTAGCACTTTTGGGTATCTAATACTATGCCAGCGCCACTTTAGAGGACACTTAAAAGCGCTGTTATAGGCCAAAATAAGCGCCCTCTTTTCCCTTATTTGGCGTAGTGTATATTAGTAAGTATTAGGAATTTGTTAACTTTATAAAAAAAAACTCATGAATACAATGAAAGTGACACTAAACTCAAAAGTATAACGGATATGGTAGCATTGATAAATAGATCAGCGTGTATAAATCCAAAACCAACTTGGAAATATGTACATTCATTTAAACATAAATTTTAAAATATGAGCATTATACTCAATTACTTTTGCTTAAACCATAATGATGCATTTTGGTGAGTTTAGGTAATGATGTATAAGCAATATGAAAAATGCATATGCAAAACCACTAAGTGTCAACTGTCAAACTAATAACATACATACAAGTTCATTATACTTACTATATTCAAAGAAATACAGTGGGTAAAATTGGTTGGTTTTAATACATAATTTTGCTGGGGTATGGCATAGATATATAGTGTAATTTTAATGATTTCACACTCCACAAAAAAAAATCCTAACAGTGAAAACAAATTTTCCCAAACTATTTAAAATCTAAAATATAATCCTCAATACTTAAATCAGCAGTAGATGAAACAAATGAGGACCACATAGACAACACCAGTTAGTGGAAACCATCAAACATATATCCCAAAAGTAATACATAATAGAATAATTGATTGATGTTAAGTTGGAGCATTATCCACAATGATTTGATGTTAATAATAATGATGCATTTTGGTGAGATTATGAAATGATGCATATGATTCAAGTAAATGCATAGGAAAATCACTCAGTGGGAAACATATAACAACCATGTAAGTTCTTTATACTTACCATATTCAAATATAACAACATGGTAAATTTAGTGCATCATGCAAATATATAGGGAAATTTTCAAGCATACTAACCAATCAGGTCTATTGAGATCTAAGTTCAAGTACATAAAAAGACCAGAAGACAAATTAACCAAGTGAAATTTTCAAGCATACTGACCAATTTGCTCTATTGATATCTAATCATTTAGTAGATAAAAAATATTAGAAGACAAATTAAGCAAAAACAATAGTGAAAACCTTAATCAAAATAACAAGTTGTATATACTTGAAGATAAGTCTAAATTTACAAAAGAGAAATTATGCAAACAATGTTGTTGGTCCAAAATAACCAATGTATGTCAACATCACCAAAAGTACAAAATACACAAATATAAAATAAAATACAATAAATGATACATAAGAAATTAAAACATCATTTCTCCTTTTTTACATCTTTTATCAACTTTGTTGAGGACGACTGGGCACTCTCCATATCATCAACACAATCAATTACCGATCGTTTGGAAGGTGTGAGGCCCGAGCTTACACCAGCAGGATCATAATCAGCATAGGTAAACAAAAACTCATGCATTAGAGATAGTAAAACATATGTAAACAATATGCCACTCAAATTATGAAATGATTTCTTTTTGCAAGAATATAATCATTTTGAAAAACTTTAAAATTGATATACTTAAGGAATATTACTTAATTAATTGAAAGTATCTCCCGCACTGAAGACTCAAACAATTGTAACTTGGATGTATGTTGAAAAACATAATAACAGGATAAATATACTTGTAGATTATTTAAATATATAAGGAATTGGTATTAGACTACCTCTTATCACTTAAATTGGTCCCTTATTTTCTAAATTTCTCATTCGTTATCTCTAAATCAAACAATAGACAATCAACCATATTTTGGCTGAAACAAGACTCTAATAGCCAACTCTTGCTTCAACATTTTATCCAATGCATATGGATATTCGAGTGGATTATCTTCACTAGGCTGAAACTATAAAAAGATTTAGAATTATAATAGAATGTTATGGTATAAGTAGCATGTTATGGTAACTACAAGCAAGCAAGTACCTCAATCAACCCAATCTTGAGTTCAAGGGCAATTTTTCCAATCATCTTAACACAATCAATGTCCCAAAAGACAATCCTTGCTTTGTATTTGGTATCCTTTGCCTAAAATTCAAGTTTCTATCTAATTGAAAATAAGACGCACAATTAAATTGAGACATGACACCAACCTTTATGCATTGATCTGAGTACTTCTAATCGATTGAAGACAATTGAAAAGTCTATAACCACTCATATAATAAACAAACCTTGGAACAAGTACATCAGTCTCATAGTTTGAGAAACACTTCAACTTTATATATTTAAGTGAAGCACTCTTGGTACACTCACCACACCCATCATAAAACCACCTAGACTACCCAACTTCAAACTTATCTAAATTAACAATAGTGACACGTGTTCTCTCCTAGTTTATGAAAAACAATAATTCTTTAGATAACGACATAATATAGTAGTTTGAAATTTAATCATCAGAAACATCTATATAATTCATGAATCAGAATACACTTACATATTGAAGATTGTTGATCTCAACAATAATTAACACTTGAGCTTTCCATGTAAACTTATCAAGATAAGGACATTGTAAGGTTTTAGTCATATCAACTTGCAAGTTAGATGTTGATAATAAAGAAACTCCATTTTAAAAATGGAAAACAAAAAACATATAATCAATTTCTAAGAATAATAATCTTTTGATATATAAGTTGAAATAATAAAATAATAATAAGTCAAAGCAATCACCTGTCTTTGAACTTCTTTATCTCATTTACCGTAACATCATTGCTTGTTAATCTTGTACCTTTCAATGCGTTGGACACAGTCAATGGAAAACTTCCTATATATGTGTAAATTAGTATAGTGTAATTTGATTATATAAACAAACTGGGAAAACACATTCTATAAATTACTACAACAAATAGAAAGCCTAAATACCTTCAGCTTCCTTGAATCGTGCATTTTGAAAAAGTACAATAACATGAGCATGATCATTGTTATTTTTGTAGTAGTTGCAGAATTGTGATGCAAGGTCACCATAAAGAGTACACTGGATTAAAGACCTTCAACAATAAAAGATCAAGCAAAACATGCATTGTGTTAATGGTCAATATAAAATATAATCTAAACAAATATATATTTCTAATCTTGTTATAATAATAATATGGAATACCTCGTATCTGTTAGGATAAATACAACTTTATTTTTGTTGTTTGACGGATTCATCTGTGTCTGAATGATTTCATGAACTCCTCCAATAACACCTACGAATAAACCATATCTTTAAAGAAAGCAAAACCAAAATCTAATTTATTATAGATGAAAACCATCAAAATTTGAACACTTAAATTACCAACTAAGAATTCTCATTGAAACTTTTCAGCAAGTATGTCATCAAAACTAATCAAGTTCATGTGGCTCTGAGGAATATCTGGCAAATCTGTAGTTTTTACGGAAGATGCATCACAAAATATCAACTTGAACTTATTAGAGTCTTCCTTGAAGGAGAAATCATTTTTAGTAACTTTAAAGTTTTGAATAATGTATGTATTTTCTACAATAAAGATAGGCTAATTCTTCTAAACCAAATGTGATGGTACAGTGACTTGAATCATGTCACACTAAAAACCCAAACAAAGAAATAAACACCATGAGATACAAAAGTCTATTTATATTTGAAACAACAAATATATAGTCATTGATTAGATATACAATAACATCTTACCTTTGCATCCATTATAACTATTTTCAAGTGCTCTTTGTTGGACATGTTTGTGACAGACCATAAATGTCTAATCCTAACAGCAAATTTCCACAAATCTTTGGAGTCATTGATATCTTTAACATTCTCAATTGAATGTGCCATTCTCATTGATGTCTTTAATATTTTTGACAGCAAATTTTATATTTTATTTATATAAAAATTTGTTTCTTTTTGCTAAATTTGTTGCCCGAGACTTCACTGTTCTCTAACTAAAAAAAGAGACATCGTTGCTTTGCAACACACAAAAGAAAGAAAAGTCTCCATATATATTTTTCTGTCAAATTTGAATATATTTGATGCCTAACTAAACAAGAGAAACACAAATGGAAAAGTTAAACTAAAATGTAACTTTATTCCTTCTATTTTGCTTTATAAAAAAAACATTATAAAAGTTACTTGTCAATGTATTTATTTCAATCAAAATCTAAGACTTTTATAGTCTTCATTTTTCTTTCGAATAAACTTTTAGTCCTGATAATTACCTTATAACATTTTATTTTCCCAATTGGCCGTCACAAGTTTTAATTTCTTTCTTTTGACAATTTCAAATGTTTATATTAATTTAGGAAATTATGAGACAATTAACTAATGATATTTATTCATGTTATGCAGCATGCTGAAAGACAATAAACAGCAACTACAAATCAAAAACAAAGTTTGTCTCCAAGTGTAGCCACAACTAGTAAACAATTATCAAATTTAATTTTTCATCTTGTAATATTGATTAGTGGCATCTATAATAATAATAATAATAATAATAATAATAATAATAATAATAATAATAATAATAATAATAATAATAATAATAATAATAATAATAATAATAACAACAATAATAATAATAATAATAATAATAATAATAATAATAATAATAAGAATAATAATAAGAATAATAATAATAATAATAATAATAATAATAATAATAATAATAATAATAATAATAATAATAATAATAATAATAATAATAATATTGAATTATAGATGATAGTTGTTATATACAATTTAGTAAAAAAAAATCAAACCGAACTATAATAAAAAATTAACTAAATCAAATTGAAACATTTCAATTTAATAAGAATCAGACTAAATTAAAATTATTAGTTTCCTCAATTGTCATACTTTTTTCCAAATTTGTTTTTCAAATAAAAGATTCATATTGAATTGTCATTTGGTAAACAAAAGAATATTGAATATATTTTTATGTGAACAGAATATCAAATATCTTATAGCCTGCGTATATTCAACTTATTAACTAAATATTTTAAGGTGTTTCATTATTGGATGAAAAATGTCGTTATTAGGTCTAGTCATCATCTTGGTAAGGTCAAATAAGACAAACCCTATCCTCTACCAATTTTTTTCTCTAATATTCATAAAATATTTCTACCAACTAAAATATTATGCATTAAAATTTTCAAAAGTTGTTGCTCCTACAACAAGACGTGCATGGAAAATTATCACAAATCCATAAACAAAATTTGAAAAGTAAGACATGGTGAGCACATAGTTTCTAAAAGTTATAACCACCTCTTCTTTCTCTCTATAAAAAGGCACCAATGTTTAGAACATAAACATCAAAAACCAAAACCTCAAAAACCAAAACCTCAAAAAACCAAAACCTCAAAAACCATACCCTAGAATCATTTTTCAATGGCTTCATTTCCTTTGGTAACAACTCTTTTAATTTTATTTCCCTTTCTTTTCTCAACTCTTGTTTATGGTTACTCACTAAGTTCCATAAAATCATGGTGTAACCAAACCCCTTATCCTCAAACATGTGAGTATTACTTAACCAACAATGCTTACAACCAAACAATTAAGAGTAAATCCGACTTTTTCAAGGTTTCGCTTCAACTCGCGATCCAGCGAGCACGAAAGGGCGAAGAAAATACTCATTCTCTCGGCTCGAAGTGCCGTAACGCACAAGAAAAAGCCGCTTGGGCTGATTGTCTTGAACTCTATGATTTCACGGTCCAAAAGCTTACTCAAACAACCCACCCTAATTGCAAACAAACCGATTCTCAAACATGGCTTAGCACGGCTTTGACGAATCTCGAAACATGCAAAAATGGATTTTATGACCTAGGTGTCACAAACTATGTCTTACCTTTGATGTCAAACAATGTAACAAAGTTGTTAAGTAACACCTTGTCTCTCAACAAGGTTCCTTACCAAAAACCTAGTTACAAAGACGGATTTCCAACATGGGTTAAACCCGGCGATCGGAAGCTTCTTCAAACATCCTCGGCCGCCTCGAAGGCGAATGTCGTCGTCGCTAAAGACGGTTCCGGTAAATACACAACCGTGAAGGCGGCGACCGATGCTGCGCCGAGTGGTAGTGGAAGGTATGTGATATATGTGAAGGCTGGTGTCTACAATGAACAAGTTGAGATCAAAGCAAAGAATGTCATGTTGGTGGGAGATGGTATTGGAAAGACTATAATCACAGGTAGCAAAAGTGTTGGAGGTGGCTCCACTACCTTCCGTTCAGCAACCGTTGGTAAGCACTTATAGTAACACTTTATTTGCATCATTATTTGCTTCCAAAAGTTTTTATATTTATAAAAAACCATAATCGTTGATGATGTTACGTTGGATAGTTCGAACTCAGAATCTTATAATTACACGTGACTTTCGATAACTATCATTATTTTGTCTATAATATTAAAAATATTATTTTAAAATTAGACACGTTCAAATTCAAAATCTCATAATTGTATGTGAATTTCTAATGATTATTATTAATTTTTTTATGAAGATAAAACTAATGATTAGAAATATTATTTTTCAATCATTAGATTAATACAATAGTAGATGTTTGGTAGGAGATGCTAGTTGCAAATGATCCAAAATGAACTTCAATGAGATTTATTAATATTTGTGGAAGAGTAATTAGTTATTGGTTAACTATACACTTACATACATATTGGTATACATAACAAATAATCTATCCTAGTCTATTTAGACTAACTATCAATATCATATTTATTACTATTTTATTAATTACAAATTTTATACATGCTGTTAACCAATAACTAAACTATCAACAAGTCATTTTCCTATATTAAATATTCTTACCTTGCTTTGGAAGTTAGCCGGATTATTTCAAACTAATAAAACAATAGATATTTATTTATATATTATAAATTATAAATTATTTATTTATCTCCAAATTAGGTTAAGCAAATTTTTAATATAATCATCGTAGTTTTTTTGGTGATTAACTATTTATTTATTTCCGGTCAAATATATCTATATATAGCTTCTATTTAAGTTATATAAATTTTGTTTTCCCTATCAAAAACTATAAAAGAGACGTGCCGACAATAATCTATATTAAAACTAAAGGCCCTTTTTGAAGTACTTTAATTTAAAGAAGAGTATGAAATATTAGGTGATTAAGAAACCATCTATATCAAAATTAGTTTATAAACGGTTTAAAAAAAAGACAAGTCATAATCATATTGCGTCATGCATTTCAATAGGAATCTATAATCGGTTAGAATGTCAATTTACATAAGCTAGATAGGAACTAATAGTATATATATATTTTATAATAAATAATACTACTAAGGTTTAGTTTTGAAAAATGTTCATAGAAATTAATAGTCAATGCAACTTTTCTTTAATAACAATATTTTCTCATTTCAATAACTTGTTCTCCACTCTAGTTGAATTGATATTCAAATCAACCTGGTCTAAATAAAAATTATAAATTGAGTTTAAAATATTATTTTGTATTAGTATAATATATTATATTAATTTAATATTAGATGATATTTACAAATTTAGTTTTATTTATTTATTTATTTATCTTATTTTATTTATTTTAATCATAATTAATAATTCTCATTTTATAATACTAATTTTTATATATTTAAATTTATTATTATTTAATATATTTTAATCATATGAAGTTTTGCCTCTAAATAGATCTAAATCAACCCTCTAAATTGAACACATATTAGTACAATTTAAATTTAAAATAGTAATATCATCAAAATTTAAATTTTCTTAGTTTAACATTTTTTTATTTTTTATTTTTGCAGCTGTGGTTGGTGATGGATTTATTGGTCAAGACATCACATTTAGAAACACTGCTGGAGGAGCAAACCATCAAGCTGTTGCATTCCGTTCTGGCTCAGATCTTTCAGTATTTTACAGATGCAGTTTCGAAGGTTATCAAGACACACTATATGTTCATTCGGAAAGACAATTTTATAGAGAATGCAACATCTACGGCACCGTCGATTTCATCTTCGGCAACGCCGCGGTAGTGTTGCAAAGTTGCAACATTATCGCGAGAAACCCTCCTCAAAAAACAATCACTGTTACGGCTCAAGGCCGAACCGATCCAAACCAAAACACCGGAATAATAATTCACAACTCTAAGGTCACGGCCGCGTCGGACCTAAACCCTAGCTCGGTTAAGTCGTACCTCGGCCGGCCGTGGCAAAAATATTCAAGAACCGTTTTCATCAAAACTTCTATCGATGGTTTTATTAACCCTGCTGGTTGGTTGGAATGGAGTGGTAACTTTGCTTTGGATACTTTGTATTATGCTGAATATGGTAATACAGGTGCAGGCTCTTCAACTTCTAATAGGGTTTCATGGAAAGGTTACCATGTTCTTACCAGTGCTTCTCAAGCCACACCATTCACCGTCGGAAATTTCATTGCCGGTAATTCTTGGTTACCGGGCACCGGCGTGCCTTTCACCGCCGGACTCTAAGTGTTTGCATGGAATCATAGCGAGTTCATCAGAATCTTTGATTCTGTTAAACTCGCTGTGTATATGTATATGCATACAATCATAATTTTTCATTTGAATTTATTGGCTTTTCTTTTGTAATATTAAATAAGAATAATTTAGCATGGCCAATAAATTTATTTTATTGTATTGTTTATTTTAAAGAATTATTGGTCTTTGTTTAATTGTATTTGAGTAAAGAAATGAATGAAGATGAAAGTTTCATTGAACTTCTTGTCATTTTCTATTTGTGTATGTTATGTTATGCAAGAATCACTATAGGTGGTTGCAAAATTCTTGCTTCTTTTGGAAATGCATATTATTTATTTTTGAAGTTGGTTTCATTTTCTTGATGATGATGTATGAGATGAGAATGGAATTAGGTTCATGTCATGAGGTTTTAAATGTTGCAAGTTGAGAAATTAATTTGAAGTGAGACTTTGAATGAATATTTTAGAGTCATATAATTAGATACTAGCAATTAACAGCTTAGTTTGTAATAGTCCATGTATATCAATATCATTGACTTGTTAACATGGCAAAATGAACATATATATGTCACTTCTTGTCCACATAATTAATTAAGTAAGTTGCACAATTATCTCATGATTCAATCATGTCAACTTTTGTTTGTCTGTTAAGTGCGATATAAAATAACTTGTCCGTGTTAAGAAATTCACAATAAAAATTAATTAAAAATTAATTAAAATTAAGATAAATGTTTTATGACATCAACCACCTTATATCTAATATGTTAACTTTATTGTTTGATATCAAATTGAACAACAATTACTATGTAATTAGACAACAAAGTTTGGGCTGACCACAAAATAAAACTATAATTTATAAATTCAATATTTATATTATATTGTATATAACTAAATTGCAATAAATACAAAGTTGAATATGAAATGATTAAAAATTATTATTTAAAAATATTTTATAATAATGTTTTATGGTTTTTGAGTAGTTTGAAATCATCAATAATAATCTCAGAATCAATATTTGCAGCAATTTCTCTTTCAATGTTAGTCGTCATGTTATCTTCTAGAAAATAAAGCTTTCATTTTGCTATTCAATTTTGTCTTGATAATTTTGAGTGTCAAGAAAGATCTTTCAGTAATGGTCGTAGATACAGGAAGAGTCGTGACAAGACGGAGCAGTATATCAATCAAATAATAAATTATATTCTTTCCAGTTGCAATCAAAGATGAACATAAGTCTTAAATAGTTGATAAATTGTTCAAACTCGATGTTTGACGAGCGTCAATAATAAAATGTCGAAGTTGAAATATCAAATTAATCTTCTCTTGCTCATTGAAGTCCATGGGATAATATTTTTCAACAAGAATGCAAATGGTATCAAAGTTAAAAGCTTTATAATTATCCTTGGGAGCCAAAACACAACTTAGAGTTAATAAACCTTGCTAACTAAATCTGTTATTCAACCCTTGTAATTATTTGTCAATGGTAGTGAAAAATATTTCAACTCTAAAATAATGCTCAATGGTTACCTGGTTCTCTTTAAGACGAGAGCGTCCAAATCTTGTTGTTGAACGAACATCATCAAGATCAGGAATCTCAATATCACGTTTTTCACAAAAAAAACTTCACACAAGTAAGCAATTTATGTCAACCATCTTCTCTCAATTCTTGAATAAGAGTTTTTGTTGTACAAACCAAATGTATAACAGTAACTACATCCTGGGAATGTTGTTGTAAGGATTGGCAAAGTATATTTGACACCCATAATTTCTTTCCTCATATGCAATATGAATATAAAATCAAATGATCTAAAATAATTGTAAGCACTATCAACATCTCCACATGAAGCATAATTTAATCATTCTCTTTCAATTTTTGTTTTAAATAATACAAGCTGCTTCATACATATTTATTAAGCTACTAATGGAAGACAAACGTGATCCCCAACGAGTATCTTCAGCCCGTCTCAAAGTACCTATTTGATTTTCACCTTTATAAGTTACAGTCTCACAAATCTCTAACAAATGTTCAATTTCATCTAATTGGAAAGCTTGTAACTCATCATGGCGCTTTGTAGAAGAACAAACAACATTCACAAGAAGATTTAGGTTATCAAAGAATTGATGAATTGATTTAACTTCTCTTGATGCAGTAACCAGGTAAAGTTGCAATCAATGAGAAAAACAATGAACATAATATGCGTAAGTACAATCCATTATCCTCTCATATTGCTAGCACCATCATAACCTTGACTATGAATGTTAGAGACATCAAGGTTATGTAGAGAAAGTATATCACATACTTTTTTCTTAAGAGTTAAAGATGTAGTGTCATGTACACGTGTAAGGCCAAAAAAATATCTCTTGTATAAAACCATCTTTATCCACAAATCTCAAAACAAGAGATATTCTCTCTTTTTTAGATTTATCGTGAGCTTTATCTACAACTAAACAAAATTTGGAATCACTAATTTCTTCAGGATATACTTTTTCACCCAATTTAAAAGAATGTGCAATATCACTTTTTGAATTTATGTGAAGTGTACTTGTTATTAAATGAAGCATTTTGCAACATAAATTTTACAACTTCATCATTGTAACATGCCAAGAGTTTTATCAATTAAAGAAAATTACCTTGATTTAATGATTCTTTACTTTCATCGTGACCTCTAAAAACACAATCTTGAAAAGTTAATCAATGAACTTCGTCAATTGAAGTCTTGAGACGTAGTCAATTCTTCATAAATTCAATCGAACTTTGAGCTTGAATAATGTTCATAATGTGCTCATCTTTATTCAACAAGTCTTGACAAGCTTTCATAGCATTGTTGTGTGGTGAAAAATGATCCTTCCCTGTGTGTTTAAGAAAGGCACGATGCTTTCCATTTCTAACTTTCTTCCAACCACTAAAACTTATAGAAATGAAGACATCTGAACCAGGACGTCCACTTGGTCTTTTGCTAAAAAGATAACATGATAAGTTATAAGAAACATCTTTTTAAGATGAATATTCTAACCATGAAGTAAAATGACTAAACCAAACCTGTTAAAATCTTCTTTGATGGTCTTCATTACCAGACAATAGATATTTCTGTAAATGCATTTGATATGATCCCCATTTCAAATAAGCTTTTCGTATTTCATCCATTTTGTTTAATGGATATTTCCACATTGGAGGAGATTTTTCAGGATCACGTTTTAAAGAATTCTCAATTTCATCCGGGAAAACTATTAACATTTTCTTCAATTCTTGGATTCTCAAGAATTCTTTGAGGTTCAGACATAGAACTTAAATTTTAGTCATCTATTTCTTTCCTCTTGAAAAAAGAATCAATTCTCTACTCTTCGTTATCACTTTTGTGCTACAAAATCAATTGAAGAAATTAATAGAAAAATGCACTTTAGTTGAGTATTGATCAACTTCAATTAAAATTTCAGCACAAAACACAACAAAATCCCAAAATTCTTTAAATTCACAATAAAACTTACAAAAGATAAGTAATCCCAAAGTTCCTTAAATTTACAATTCAATCTTACACAATATTCTTTAAATCAACACAATATTATCAATTTGTGAAATGGAAGAAAAAACCTAATGTTCTATTCTATGAAACATATATTATATATTGTAAATAAATAAATAAATGGAAGAGAAATCATTTACCCAAAATAGTACACAGTTCAAAGAGCAGCAAGCGGCGACCGACAGTGGTGGACCCACGATGCAACCGTGATTTGAGAGAAAGAGATATGCACTAGAGTGAGACTTTGAATGAATACTTTAGTGAGTTTTTAACCAAAATACCCCTTTTGTAAAATACAAATCCTAAAACACCCTAAGTTGAAAAAAAAATCTCCAACTGCCCTCTTTTCTGAACACACTCATCCATTCATTCGTCGAGGACATGAAGTGATATTCAGCAAAGAAAGAACTCGGTCATTGAATGGGTGAGAGATCAATATATATATATATATATATATATATATATATATATATATATATATATATATATATATATATATATATATATATATATATATTATGTTATCATTGTTCTCGTCCTTTAATTGGTCAAGGCCCCACGTAAAAAAAAAATGCTGAATACCCTCGATCATTCAATAGAATATTTTGGGACTTTTATTTCAAAGTAGGGCAATTATGAATTATTTTTTTTCAAAAATGGGGCATGGCAATAGTCCATCTACCTTAGTCATATAATTAGACACTAGTCATTAACAGCTAGTTTGGAATAGTCCATCTATATCAATATCATTGACTTGTTAACATGGCAAAATGAACATATATATGTCACTTCTTGTCCACATGATTACTTAAATACTCCACAATTATCTCATGATTCAATCATGTCAACTTTTGTTTGTCTGCTATGAATCCATACATGTAATAGGATAGGAGTGCGATATTAAGAAATTCACAAATCAAAATAAATTAAAAAACAATAATAAAAAAAATTAATAAAGACTTAGATAAATGTTTATGCCGTCAACCACCTTATTTCTACCCCTTAACTTTATTGTTTGATTTCAAATTGAACACCAATCACTTGAGACTAGGGTGATCACAAAATTAAACTATAATTTATAAATTAAATATTCATATTATATTATATATAAAATATTTAAATTGTAATAAACACAAAGTTGAATATAAAATGATTAAAAACTATTATTTAAAAATATCTTATAATAATGATATACGATTTTTGAGTAGTTTGAAATCATCAATAATAGTTTCAGAATCAATATTTACAACAATTTCTCTTTCAATGTTAATCGTCATGTTATCTCTTAGAAAATAAAGACTTTCATTTTGCTATTCAATCTTGTCTTGATAATTTTGATTGCCAAGAAAGATCTTTCAGTAGTGGTCGTAGATACTGGAAGAGTCTTGACAAGGCGAAGCAGTCTATCAATCAAATAATAAATTGTTAGATTAATATATATATATTGATCATATGTTCCTGATAACAAAAGAACAACAAGATCAATAAAACAAAATGCAGAAATGGAATTAGAGGTTTTTACCTCCAACCATTGTTGCAGTATTGTGAGCGCACTGTCTTTGATTCTTCCAAGCTCTTGCTCTCTCAATATAGATGGTGTATTTCTTTTGCGATGAGAGAAAGCTTTGGGGACCAAAGACTATTTATAAGCTTGATTCTACCATCAAGAATTTAAAGTCATTAAAACTCATTACCACCCAATTAAATGGTCATATCAATTTGCATTAAAACCAAAATAAATCATACCCTTTTCAGAACCAAAATCCCAAAACTATGGACCACATTAAATTGGTTTTTTTATTATTAATACTTATTATAATGAAAAATAAGAAACCGTTACATTCTCCCACTTGGTCCGTAGAACTGATTATTGGCATAAATGAGTCATGGAAAACTTACTCAAGAAATAAATATGTGAATCATAGAGATAGTCCCTCTTAAAGCGAGTAGTCTCATCTATGTATTACAACACGTCTATTTTCAAGTATATATCTGTAATGTGGTAACTAACTTGATGAATAAACCAATGTTTACTCTTGGTCCAGATGTAACATATTTTCTCAAACTGATGTGCGCATGAAAATGAGAAAACATCACAATATAAGAGTTTTATTAATAAACTGTATGTATACAATCATAAGGAGGACCCAAGTCCCATGTTCTCTACATGATCCTTAAATTTTATTGGTGGCATGCCCTTAGTCAAAGGATCAGCGATCATTAAATCAGTACTAATGTGATTAATAACTACTATTTTATCTTTAACTCTTTCTCTAATGGCTAAATACTTTATGTCGATGTGCTTGCTTCGACTTCCATTTTTATTGTTCTTAGCCATAAAGACAGCTGCTGAATTATCGTAAAAAATCTTCAGAGGTTTAGAAATATAATCCATGATTCTAAGCCCAGAAATAAAACTCTTAAGCCATACACCATGAGAAGTAGCCTCAAAACAGAAGACAAACTCGACTTCCATAGTAGAAGTAGCAACCAAGGTTTTCTTAGTACTTCTCCATGAAATAGCTCCATCATCCATCATAAAAATATATCCTGATGTTGATTTGCAAGAATTAACACAACCATCAAAGTCGGAGTCTGAATAGCCGATCACATCAAGATTGTCCGTCTGCCTATACATTAGCATGTAATCTTTTGTTCCTTTAAGATATCTCAACACCTTCTTTGCAGCTTTCCAGTGATCCATACCTGGATTACTCTGATATCTTCCTAAGATTCCAACAACAAATGCAATGTCGGGCCTTGTGCATACTTGAGCATACATAAGACTTCCAACAACAGAAGCATATGGAATGTTCTTCATTTGTTCCCGCTCAAAATCATTCTTAGGGCATTGATTCAAATTAAATCTATCGCCTTTGACAATGGGTGCAACATTTGGTGAACAATCTTTTATTCTAAATCTCTCTAAAACTTTATTGATGTAGGTTTCTTGTGATAGACCCAAAATTCCTCGAAGTCTATCTCTGTGGATCTTAATGCCAATGACATAAGATGCCTCACCCATATCCTTCAAATCAAAGTTTTTAGAGAGGAATTGTTTCACCTCATGTAGAAAACCTTTATCATTGGTTGCAAGTAGTATATCATCCACATACAAAATGAGAAAAGAAATTTTACTCCCACTGACCTTCTGGTATATACATTGATCCATGGGGTTTTCAATAAACCCAAATGAAGATATCGTTTCATGGAACTTAAGATACCATTGACGAGAGGCTTGTTTTAAACCATATATGGATCTCTTAAGCTTGCAAACCAAATGCTCACCACTATTAGAAGAGAAACCTTCAGGTTGTTTCATATAAACCTCCTCCTTTAAATCACCATTAAGAACGGTTGTTTTCACATCCATTTGATGCAACTCAAGGTCAAAATGTGCAACTAATGCCAAGATGACATGAAGAGAATCTTTCTTAGATACAGGAGAAAAAGTATCAGTGTAATCGATTCCCTCCTTTTGAGTAAATCCCTTAGCAACGAGTCTGGCCTTGTATCTCCCAATGTTTCCTAATGAATCTTTCTTGGTTTTAAAGACCCATTTACAACCAATGGCTTTTGCCCCATTAGGTAACTCTACAAGATCCCATACGTCATTGTTTTTCATGGAATTCATTTCATCATTCATGGCATCATACCACAAAGTTGACTCTTTGCAACTCATGGCTTGTCTAAAGCTTTCAGGATCATTCTCAACTCCAACATTATAGTCAGATTCTTGTAGATACACAATGTAATCATTAGGAATAGCTGATTTTCTTGTTCTACTAGATCTTCTTAATGTTTGATCAACATTTTCTTGTGGATCTTGTTGTTCAACTAATTGTTCATCATCTTGATGACCAACTTGATTTACTGGATCATCAGTAGCTTGTGGAGTCTCGATGATTGGTTGATCAACACCCATTTGAACTTGAGGGATGTTGTAAATAGTAACCAATCTATTACTTGAAGTGGAAGGTTCATACTCTAGATGATCGTGCACAGAAATTGAATTTTTGATTTGATCGCTCCCACTAGTCAAATGATTTTCAATAAACTTTGCATTTCTTGACTCCACAATCCTAGTTGTGTGAGATGGACAATAAAATCTATAACCTTTAGACCTTTCGGCATATCCAATGAAATACCCACTAATGGTCCTCTGATCTAGTTTCTTTTCTTGTGGGTTATAAATCCTCACCTCTGACGGACATCCCCAAACGTGCATATGTCGTAAACTCGGCTTCCATCCTTTAAATAATTCAAATGGTGTCTTTGGGACAGCCTTGGATGGAACCCGGTTTAGAATATACATATCCATCTTTAGTGCTTCATTCCATAATGATTTAGGAAGATTAGAGTTGCTAAGCATACTCCGCCCCATGTTCAATAATGTTCGGTTTCTTCTTTCTGCAACACCATTTTGGTTCGGAGAACCGGGCATGGTGTATTGGGCAACAATCCCATATTCTTGAAGAAACTTAGCAAATGGATCAGGTGCTTGTCCACTCTCAGTGTATCTACCATAGTATTCACCACCCCGATCTGATCTCACAATCTTTGTTTGTTTTCCACACTGGTTCTCAACTTCAGCCTTAAAGACTTTGAAGGCATCCAATGCTTCATATTTATTGTTAAGCAAATAAATATTCATATATCGTGAGTAATCATCTATGAAGTGATGAAATATTTCTGACCATGTGCATCCATATCAGGACAGCATATGTCTGTATGAATTATTTCTAATATACTTGAACTTTTATTGGCACCTTTCTTAGACATGTTGGTCTGCTTTCCCTTAATGCAGTCAACACAAGTTTCAAAGTCAGCAAAATCTAGAGCATTAAGTACCCCATCTTTTACTAACCTTTTAATTCTCTCTACGGAGATATGTCCTAATCTCCGATGCCATAACATAGAAGAATTCTCATTAATATTACACCGCTTAGTGCCAGTTTGAACATGCATTGAACTATACATGGATTCGATTTGTAAATTAATACGATAAAGACCATCAGACAATATACCATTCCCAACATATTCCGAACTATAAAATAATTCAAACAAGGTGTCTTTAAAATTAAAGGAATATCCAAAAGGTACAAGTCTAGAAACTGAAATTAAGTTTCGTGAGAAACTTGGTACATAAAAGGTCTTTTCTAATTTCAAAACAAAACCATTATTCAAAATTAAATTGCAAGTTCCAATAGCTTCCACATGTGAGCCCATCCTGCTTCCTGATAGGACAATCCGCTCACTTCCCACTGGCTTCCTTAGGTTTTGCATACCCTGTAAGAAATTTGTTATATGGATTGTTGATCCAGAATCAATCCACCAAGTGTTAATATTAACATCGGTCATATTAGATTCATAACAAACAAATGAGAATAAATTACCTTTCTTCTCAAGCCATTCTTTGAATCTAGGACATCCCTTCTTCATGTGTCCTCCCTTTTTACAAAAGTAACACTTTGCTTCTTTCTTGATATTACCTTGCGGTGGTATTTTGAACTTCCCTTTCTGATTGGCTTGTGACTTGTCAGTTTTGAAAGCTTTGTTCTTTCCACGAGTGCTTGTCAGCAATGCATTCTCACTCTGTTCCATTACAAGCCTTTCTTCTTCCTGAACACACATGGTCATTAATTCATTGATTGAACATTTGTCTTTAGGTGTATTGTAGGAGATCTTGAAAGGCATATACTCAGACGGAAGAGAGTTCAGAATATAGTGCACCAGGAAGGAGTCAGACATATCAACCTCAAGTTTCTTAAGTTGAGCTGAAATGTCACGCATTTTCATTATGTGTTCACGCACACCTTTCACACAAGTGAGTTGGTAGGAGGAAAATTTCATAGTTAATGTGCTTGCCAAAGCCTTTTCATAAGTGACGAACTGATCGTCAATGGCTTTCAGCAAATCACAGACATTCTCATGCTGATCGACAAAACCACGTATTCCACCTGTGACCTTAGTTTTAATGAACATCACACTGAGCTGGTTGGATCTCTCCCACCACTCATATAGTGCGATTGCAGCTGGAGTACTTTCATCTGTAATTGCAGGTGGTTCGTCTTTCCTAATAGTATAATCTATGTCCATCCATCCTAGATGGAGGAGAATTCTTTCCTTCCACACCTTATAGTTATCTCCTCTGAGCTTGGGAATATCACATCGGATATCAGAAAAATTAGCAGGTTGAGAAGCTAAAAAGATAAACAAAATTGATGTCAAAATTTGAGGCATAAATATTATCCAAATTGTATGTATTATCAATATAAACATACCATAAAATAAATCTTGCAACATAAAAATTACCTGTGAGCTAAATTTTAATGTAATAAGATTTAAAAAAATTGCGATAGATTTTTCAAACCTCACACTTTATGTGCATGATATAATTTTATTTTTCTATCCAAAATTAATACTTTATGATAAAACTATCAAATTATGTACCAATTCATAAATCCTGTGGGCAAGTTATGAAAATATTTTGACATTTTATCCTAACTAATCTTACAAATATAATATAAATTCCTATAGGATAAAATTCATTATACCATGAATAATTAATTACAATTTTATGTCTAATAATTTATGTGATCTCAAAACTTTAAAAAAAAATCTCAATTAATTTAAGGATGCTGTGGCTAATCCAAATTAATCAAAATTATAACGATCACTAGACATAGTAACTCAATTATGTGAGATAACAAAAATAAATAAATAAGATCTCTTATACAATTGCTTAACAAAATAACAACATTATAAATCAATTTTAATTTATGCACAAATTTAATTCAAAGATTAAATAATAAGGCATAATAATCAGTACAAATGAAATCATATGGATATGAACAAAATCAAAATACATGTTTAACAAAGTAACCCAGCGGTAACATTCATGAATGTCATGGATCAGGGCTTGGGTTCAATATCTAGCCGTAGCAATTTTGTTACTGTTCAATTGCGTCCAAATCTTGTCAAAGCTTTTCAATTTAATCTAGTTGAAAAGCTTGTAACTCATCATGGCAAGTTGAAATCAACGAGTAAAATAATGAACATAATATGCGTAAGGATAATCCTTCATAAATAGTGCTTGTAAATCGTTATATTCTCCTCTCATATTGCTAGCACCATCATAACCCTGACCACAAATGTTAGAGACATCAAGGTTATCTAGAGAAAGTATATCACATATTTTTTGCTTAATAGTTAAATATGTAGTGTCATGTACATTGCAAGGCCAAAAAATATCTCTTGTTTAAAACCATCTTTATAAACAAATCTCAAAACAAGAGACATTCTTTATTTTTTAGATTCATCGTGAGCTTTATCTACAACTATACAAAATTTAGAATCGCTAATTTTTTCATGGATATGCCTTTTCACCCAACTTGAAAGACTGTGCAATATCACTTTTTGAATTTATGTGAAGTGTACTTGTTATTAGAGAAGCATTTTCCGACACAACTTTTGTAACTTCATCATTGTAAGAATTTTATCAATTGAAAAAAAATACCTTTGTTTAATGATTCTTTACTTTCATCAGGACCTCTAAAAGCACATCCTTGAAAAGTTAACCAAAGAACTTCGTCAATTGAAGTCTTGAGACGTAGTCGATTCTTCATAATTTCAATCAAACTTTGAGCTTGAATAATGTTCCTAATATGCTCATCTTGATTCAATAAGTCTTGACAAGCTTTCATAGTATTGTTGTGTGGTGAACAAGAATCCTTCCCTATGTGTTTAAGAAAAGCACAATGCTTTCCATTCTAACTTTCTTTCAACCTCTAAAACCTGTAGAAATGAAGACATCTGAACCGGGACGTCCACTTGATCTTTTGCTAAAAAGATAACATGGTAAGCAATAAGAAGCATCTTCTAAAGATGAATATTCTAACCATGAAGGAAAAGGTTAAACCAAACGTGTTGAAATCTTCTTTGATGGTCTTCATTACCATACAATGGATATTATTGTAAATGCATTTGATATGGTCCCCATTTTAAATAAGCTCTTTGTATTTCATCTATTTGGTTTAATGGTTATTCCCACATTGGAGGAGGTTTTCCAGGGTCACGTTCTAAAGAATTCTCAATGTCATCCGGACAAACTCTATTAACTTTTTCTTCAATTCTTGGATTCTCGAGAACTCTTTGAGGTTCAGACATAGAACTTAAATTTTCGTTCTCTCTTTCTTTCCTCTTGAAAAAAGAATCAACTTTTCTATTCTTCATTATCACTTTTGTGCTATAAAATCAATATTGGAAATTAACAATAAAATACACTTTAGTTTAGTATTGTTCAACTTCAACTAAAATTTCAGCACAACACAACACAACAAAATGCCAAAGTTCTTTACAATAAAACTTAAAAAAGAGAAGAAATCCCAAAGATCCCTAAATTTACAATTCAATCTTACACAATATTTTTTAAATTAACAAAATATTATCAATTTGATTGTATTATAAATTTGTGAAATGGAAGAAAAAACCTAATGTTCTATTTTATGAAACATATACTATATGTTGTAAATAAAAAAATAAATGGAAGAAAAGTCATTTACCCAAAATAGTACACAGTTTAGAAAGCGGAAAGCAACGACCGACAGTGGTGGACCGACGATGCAACAGTGATTTGAGAGACAGAGAGATGCAATGGAAAGACCGACGGTGGTGGACCTAATATTTATTTTTCTTTTTAAAAACCAGAGCATTGTAAGTTGGAATGGGGAATGCTTAAGGTTATAGACTCATGGCATTTTTTTATTTTCATTAAGGGGGGAATTTATGTATTTTCACTGTATGGTAAAAAATGGGGTGGTCCCCCCCCCCCTATTGTCCCTACAGTGGTCCGTCTCTGGTTGACTGATGGTGCAAGAATGATTTGAGAGACAGAGAGATGTAGTGGAGAGACTGACGGTGGTGGACCTAACGTTTATTTTTCGTTTTAAAAAACCAGAGCGTTATAAGTTGGAATGGGGACTGCTTAAGGTTATAGACTCATGCCTCCCCTAAAAATCCAGTTTTTCTATTTTTGTCAAAAACGTCCAATTTTTCGAAAATTAAGTTTTTTCTGAATTTTTGAAAAAATTGAGAAAAATCACAGATCACACCGTTTTACAGGAATCAGAAAAATAGGCCAAAATCGCAGATACCACAACACAGTTCTAAAATATCCCAATTTCACAATATACTCATAACGACCATCAATCTCGTCAAAAAAATACACAAACCCATATCTACACATTACAGTAATATATATATATATATATATATATATATATATATATATATATATATATAATATATATATATATATATAATATATATATATATATATATATATATATATATATATATATATTATCATCAATAACAAACTATCTTACGGTGACCATAGGGGAATTATCCTAAATCCCATTTGGTCACCAGAATAACACACAAAAATAAAATTATTATACGAATGATGCCAATGGGATTTTGCCCAAACCCCATTTGGCCAAACATATTAAAAAAATTATAGGAAATTGAAGAAAGTATAGAATCACTCATGACGTTGATGGGAGGGTAAGGACCATTCACCATCATGATTGCCTAATTATCATCCATAGGTAAAACAACCCCCCACCCCCACCCTCCATTACCTCGAAATTGAAGTTTTCTAACAAATTATGACAAATCCTTCACGTTCCTACGATCGCTCCCCAAAGTTGTGTATTCCCATTTCTCACGATCGACCGCTTCCCAATGTTCTAATTTTTTTTCTCGTACCCTAGCTAGCCCCTTTTGTTTGAATTTATATTATCTCAAAATATCCCAATTGAGCTTCACACCTCCTTTAACTCTGATAATTTCTCAAGTTTTATTTTATTCAATAAAATCATATTTTCCAAGTAAATGTGACACAAAGCTGTTTGAGATCAGACGTTCTAAATGGAGTTCAGTGTTGCAATCTGGGCAGTTGTTCAGTGATGCTTCAATGAAATTCATTAGATACAAAGCTGTCAAAGAAAACACACACGTGGTCATGGTGTTTGGCCGTACTAAAGGTTGGTATAGTGTTGTTGAGCCCATGGATCACAATGAGGGCATGCCGATGGGACAATACAGAGTCAAACTAGATAGAGGTCAGTGTGACTGCGGAAATTTCCAAGCATTTCGTACGCCCTGCTCCCATGTCATTGTGGCATGTTCAAAAGTTCGAAGGGATTCATCCTACTTATTATCTTACGTTTACAAAGTCACCAGCCTATCAAATGTTTACAAAATTAGTTTTTCCGTAGTGGCAAAAGAGGATTACTGGCTAGAATATCAAGGGGACATTGTCTGGTACAACGAAGTTAAGGAAGAAAAAGGGTCGATCAAATAGCACATGTATTCAAACCGAAATGGCTACAGCGAATAAAATAGTTAGATTATGTAGTTCATGTCGTCAGCCATGTCACAATCTTACTAACTGTCCTAGTGTTGGAGCGAGCACAACAAGATAAACTCACATGTACCTTTGTTGCAATATATAAAAAACAAATTTTATTTCATATTATAAGTTTGTGAGGAAATATCATTACATAAACAATAACACAAACAACTAAAACAATTAAAATACCATTACAATAACTAAGTGATTACAATCATCAAAACAATTTTGAACATATAATGCATCATCATATGAACGTCTCTATCAGTCTTAATATCCACTCATTCACGCACTTCTCCATTTTGGTTGAACGTGGACACAAACCATTGGATTCTTCTAATCCTTTCAACATCTCCAATTTCTCCATCTAACCAATTGTTCAATGTCCGATTAAGACGTTCAAACGAATCTATATTCGAAAGTCGAATCTTTATCGGAGACATGACGACGAAAAAGATTAAATCGGCATTTCGCTTGTGAATATATTCAGACATAGTTAAAACTCAAAAACTTGAAGGAGATTGAAGTTGAATGAAAGAAAATGTGGTTGTAGGGTAAAAGTTGTGTGAAAAATATGGCTAAAGGGCGAGTCATTTATAGAAGAAGTGTCAAAATGCATGCGCCAAATGGCTAGGCGCCACACATGTGATGACATGCATGCGCCCGAAGCATGGGCGTAAAGACATGCATACGCCATCACCCTTGGCGCCTACATGCATTGCTTTTAAAGCATGTGTCAATGATGTTGGCGTTGTTGGTGCAAAGGTAGAATGAATGGAAATATTCTATTAAGAATGACGGCTACAAAACATGATAAAAGTTACAATGATTGTCACCCTATTTATAAGCTAAAACTAGGGTTACTAGAATAGGATAAAATACTAAAATACCCTCTAACAAACTTAGGGGCTAAGAAAATAGTACAACTAAATATGAATTACTTCTAATACCATCCCTTAATTCATATTCCATCAAAACTTGTAACACCAGTTCCATCCCTTAATCTGAGAAATTGATCAGTCTTGATAGCTTTCGTCAGAACATCTGCCAACTGTTTCTGAGTGCTGCAGTGTACAACTTCTAACACTCCCCTCTGAACTTGATGTCTCAGAAAATGATACTTGGTCTCAATGTGCTTGCTTCTCCCATGCAACACTGGGTTTCTGACAAGATTGATTGCAGACTTGTTGTCAATCATCAGCTTCAGAGGTTTGTTTACTTTAACCTTCAGATCCTGCAGTATATTCAGAATCCACACAGTTTGGCATGCAGTAACAGCACCTGCAATGTATTCAGCTTCACAAGTTGACAACGCCACAACAGGTTGCTTCTTGGAACACCAAGAAATGGGACCTCACAGAAATTTGAATAAGTACCCAGACGTACTTCTTCTGTCAACTCTGTCTCCACACCAATCAGAATCTGAATAACTCAGAAGTTCTGACTCATCCTTGCTTCCAGAAGGAAATAATACTCCATACTTCAGAGTTCCCTTGATATACCTCAGAATCCTGACAGCAGCTTGGTAATGGGACCACTTAGGTTTACTCATGAACCTACTAACCATCCCAACTGAATAGCAAATATCAGGTCTGGTATTGCACAAATACCTCAGAGAACCAACCAACTGTTTGAAGGTTGTAGCGTCCACATCCTTTCCATCAGAGTCAGAATCCAGTTTCTGATTTGTATCAGAAGGTGTGACAGCAATCTTACAATTCTTCAGATTAAATCTCTTCAGAAGTTCTAATTCATACTTGAGCTGATGCAAAATAATACCTTTCTCAGAGTATCTGAATTCCATCCCTAGAAAGTATGTCATTTTGCCTAGATCAGTCATTTCGAATTCATTCATCAGAACTTTCTTGAACTTGGCTATCTCCTGTTCAGAACTTCCAGTCAGCAGTATATCATCAACATATAAACATACCAGAGTCATATTTCCTTCAGAAGTATGCTGAACATAGACACCGTACTCCATCTCACATTTCTGAAAGCCTTGCTTCTTGATAAATGAATCAATCTTCTGATTCCAAGCTCTGGGTGCTTGTTTCAATCCATATAGAGCTTTGTATAATCTGTACACCATCCCTTCCTGATTCTTTTTCACAAATCCAGGAGGTTATGACACGTAAACTTCTTCTTCTAATGGACCGTTCAGAAATGCAGATTTTACATCTAAATGCATCAGAGGCCAATTCCTGTTAGCAGCTATTGCAATCACCATTCTGATTGTTTCATGTCTTGCTACAGGTGCAAAGACTTCAGATTAATCCAGCCCAGGTTTCTGTAGAAATCCTCTGGCTACCAACCTTGCTTTATGTTTTCCAATTGAACCATCTGGCTTTAACTTCTGCTTGAAAACCCATCTGACGCTGATGACTTTCTTATCTTTTGGAAGTTCTGTCAGCTTCCAAGTCTTGTTTCTCTCTATAGCATCAAGTTCTTCTTTCATGGCCTTCAGCCAGAGCTTCTGCTTAAGAGCCTCTTCTGTACTTATGGGTTCAGAGTCTACTAACATGGCACACTGAATAACTTCTCCTTCAGAGTCTACTTCAGTGTCTTGCAGCATGTCAAATTCTGCATATCTTCTGGGGATGTTTCTGATTCTTTGTGGTCTCTGAGCTTGTTCAGAGTCTTGAGCTTCAGAGTTTCTAGCTTCAGATGGTTGACTTCCTCCAGAGCTTTGACCATCTTCAGGGGCTGGCATATTTCCAGAGTCTGAATTGCCACCAGAATCTGGATTACCATCAGAGTCTGAGTCATCAGAGTCTGGATCATCAGAGTCACCTTCATCTTCTGAGTCTTCTCCAGAGTCCGAATCACTATCAGACTCAGAATCAGCGTCAGAGTTTACTCCAACTTCAGAAATTCTTAACTCTGACCTTTCTTCAGAAGTTCTAACATCAAAATCAGATTGAGACTTATCCCAATTCCAAAATTCTGATTCCTTCACAATCACATCTCTACTGAATTCAATTTTGTTGGTTTCTGGACAATAGAGCTTGTATGCACCTGTACTGTGGTACCCTATCAGAATCATCACTTTGCTTCTATCATCCAGCTTCTGTCTTCTGGCTTCTGGAACATGTTTATAGCAAACAGAACCAAATACCTTCAGATGACTAACACTTTGCTTATCTCCAGTCCACTTCTGTATTGGAACTATTTCCTTCAACTTCTTCGTAGGACATCGGTTGAGTACATACGTTGCAGTGGCAACAGCTTCTCCCCAGAGCTTCTAAGGAAGTTTCTTCTCCTTTAGCATGCTTCTCACCATATCAAGCAAAGTGCGGTTTCTTCTTTCAGCAAGACCATTGTGTTGAGGGGTATAAGGAGAAGTAACCTCATGCTCAATTCCATTCTCCTCACAGAACTTCTGGAACTCTTTGGAGTTATACTCACCTCCACCGTCAGTTCTAAGAATCTTCAACTTCTGACCACTCTGATTCTCAGCCTTCATTCTGAACTTCTTGAATTCATCAAACACCTCGTGTTTAAACTTAATAAGGGATACCCATGTCATTCTTGTGAATTCATCAACAAATAACACAAAGTATTTATTCCCTCCAATCGATGCTACTGGAAATGGACCACACACATCAGAATGTACAACTCCCAAGGCATGTTTTGCTCTTGGAGCAGTTTCTGACGCAAATGGCAATCGTGGTTGTTTTCCTTCCATGCAAACTTTGCATGACTTTTCAGGCTTCTTAATTGCAGGAATTCCATGTACCAACTTCTTTGAATTCAGATGTTTTAAGCTTCTGAAATTCAAATGACCAAATCTTTTGTGCCACAACTCACTCTCCTTCTCAGCACTTGTTGCACTAAGACATTCTGAGTCTGCAGTTCTGACATTCACCTTGAATGTTCTATTCCTTCCCTGTTCTGACTCCATAATCAACTTCTGATTGCAGTCATACAGCTTCAGAAGATTGTCCTTCATGGTAACTGAAAAACCTTTCTCAATTAATTGTCCCACACTCATCAGATTGCTTCTGATGCCAGGTACATACCACACGTTCTGAATCAATGATGTTTTCCCATTGTTCAGAATCACTCTGACATTTCCCATACCTTCTGCATTAAGGTATTTGTCATCAGCACATCTGATCTTTGTCCTTTTTTCAGAGTCAAAGTCAACCAACCATTTCTTGTTTCCAGTAAGATGATTTGAACAGCCAGTGTCCATATACCACCAGTCTATCAGATCCATATCATCAGATTCAGAGGCCATCAATAGCACAGATTCGTCATCAGAACTTCTGGCTATATTTGCTTCTTCTGATTTTCTCTCCTTGTTTGACCAACAGTCTCTAGCAAAGTGACCAAACTTCTTACAACAGTAACATTGGATCTTCTTCTTGTCATACTTCTCTTTTCCCTTCTGAGCATTCTTTTGTCTATTAGAGGTTGAGCTTTCTGACTTCTGACCACCATCAGATCTTCTCCTGGCTTCTGACTGCTTCTGATACCTCCTATCAGAAGTTGCTTTCAGAGCCTGCTGCTCTACTTCCCTTTCAGAAGTTCTCTCAGTCAAACGCAACTCTTGCGCTTCTAGACTGCTCTGCAGCTCTTCAATTCTCATAGTGCTTAGATCTTTGGAATGTTCTATTGCTACCACAATGTAATCAAATTGAGAGGTAAGGGATCTCAATACCTTCTCCATGATTGTTTCTTCAGAAAGAGTTTCTCCACACACTTTCATCTCATTAGTGATCAGAATCACTCTGGAGATGTATTCAGAAACTTTCTCATTATTCTTCATGTTGAGATTCTCATATTGCTTTCTCAAGGACTGAAGCTTCACCTTCTTCACTGATGCGTCACCACCATAACATCTAACCAGTGTGTCCCACGCAGCCTTTGCTGTCGTTGAATCTGCAATCTTCTCAAACACATTTACATCAACACATTGATGAATGAAGAACAATGCTTTCTGATCCTTCTTCCTTACTTCCTTCTGCGTGTTTTTCTGTTCATCCGTCGCATCTGCTGCTACCGGAACATAACCATCAGTGACAAAATCTAGAACATCTTGAGCACCGAACAGTACACGCATTTGGATCGTCCAACGATTCCAGTTTTTACCGTCAAATACTGGAAGTTTGGTGTTCATGTTGCCGTTTCCGTTCATCTTTCTACCTTGCACAATACACTCAGATTTCTCACACAGTATTTCCCAACCCACAGAATTAAAATTCTGATCAGATTTTGTTCAAGATTCAACACGAATCTAAGAATCCAAATCAAACACACAAGACCTCACGTTCACTCGTGTTTCCCGTGTTTCCCAATGAATCTGAACCGGAGCTCTAGATACCAATTGTTGGTGCAAAGGTAGAATGAATGGAAATATTCTATTAAGAATGACGGCTACAAAACATGATAAAAGTTACAATGATTGTCACCCTATTTATAAGCTAAAACTAGGGTTACTAGAATAGGATAAAATACTAAAATACCCTCTAACAAACTTAGGGGCTAAGAAAATAGTACAACTAAATATGAATTACTTCTAATAGGCGTCTCCTCTTGGTTTTAAATGGATGCGTCAGTTGATCTGACGTATCTGTTTTGAAATGTGGTCATTCTAGTAATTTTTTTGAAATACTGTTATTTTAGAAATTATTTTGAAAAAAGTGGTTATTTAAAAAAAATCCAGAGTTTGTAGTTTTGTTTTGTAAAGATTTGAAACTGAATAATGAAATTGTGAGTTTTGTTTTTGATTTTTTTTTGTTATTTTTCTTTTTGGGGGCATGCCTCCTCGTGCGTAAAAATTTATTTATTTTTGTTATTTTCCGAATAATTTTCTCCTCTTACATATGAAGTGTTAATATCTATGATTCCCTTGAATGAGTATGACCGAAAAATAAATGACCATGTTCAAATTAGTCAATATGAAATATTAAACTTATTTTTTATTGATAAATATACTTGTGTATAAAGTAATATAATATTTTACTATACAATGGTGAAACAAACAATGTCTTATGTCTTGTGTTATATATATATATATATATATATATATATATATATATATATATATATATATATATATATATATATATATATATATATATATATATATATATATATATATATATATATATATAGAGAGAGAGAGAGAGAGTAATTATAGACGTAATCATTATCATATAAAGATTATACCATATCAAATGGTATTCTCAATCATTTAAATAGTAGTGATATATTGTTAGACACTAATCTATGTTTATAATATTAAATAAATTATTTAATATTATTTCCAATGTTACGAGAATCTATGTGGTCATACACGTAAAGACAAATAAACAAAGGATTTAGTAAATTAATAAAATTTATTTATGATTTGTTTGTAACTTCTCATGAACCACATTGTTAATTAGAGAAACACGGTACACCATTAATTGTATAAATGCTTCTATAAATAAAATCCTTATATTAAAGTAAGAGACATTCTTTCAAATATTCACAAATCATAGGTGCCCTACGATTCTGAGTTGGTGTTTTCTATAATACTTTTGTTTATTCAAAACTATAAATTTAGGTGAAGGAATCTCTAGTTGCATATTATGTTCAGGTGTATTGAGTAGAAGTTTATCGTTGGTTTGTGCTCGTAGTCAATATTTTTCAGCAATGAATGGTTATGCACTATAATAATAGACAATCAATTGATCATTAACTCATGATCATTCGTAATGATCTATTGCAATAGTATTTTTTTATTTTATCCGTCGCATTTGTCACAATTTCCCTTCATCAATCCACCAAAAAAATTGTTCTATATTCACCCATATTTTGGGTATGATTCACATTTGGAATTAAAGTAAAAATAAGTTGTCATGACGTAAGGCAATGTGGAATTATAAATAAATCTTTGGCATTAAACTAGAATTGAAAATAAAACAAATCAACTCTAAAATAATTCTATACTCAATTCAATAATTGATTCATTGAACTTAGTTCATATATCAAATAAGTTTAACTTGACACCAAATCTAAGCGCGTAAAATAAACGAGTTTATCTTGAATTATATATAATTGAACTCATTTAATACATATAATTTTTAATTAGTTCATATGATTTTATTTATGTATGTAATAAAATTGATTTAGGCGTAAGAATAATAATGCTCAAATAATGTTTGAACGCAACATAAAAATTCAATCATATATTAAGTTATAAATGTTATTTTAAAATGAAACAATCATCATTAAAAATTAAATTTCATAGTAAAAATATATCATGACTATTTAAATGGTGATAAAATATCCACAACTCTATGTGTGTTATCTCTAAATTTTATTTTTAAAAGGAAAAACACTGATAAAATCTTTAAAGAATAAAAGTATAATCGTCGCAATCAAATTTAAATTCGAAAGTCAATTATACATAAGAAAGGTATTACCATCCTACAACAACCGTTTAAATAACAATTACCTCTAATTAATTTGACAAATTTTCGTCTTGCCTATTTAACCAATTTTTCTTATTTGTACTTAAATTATTAATTTATTAAAAAGAATAAACGAAGTTTAGAATTAATAAATTGTATTCGGAAAGAAAATCGAGTGTTACAACGGACAAGACGTGCGTCTTGCATCCGAACCCTCAAGAGTAAAAGGATGTACGCCCAGTTATTCTATTTTTTTATTCCGAGTTTTACTTATGAGATTCAAAACAACTAAATTGTACAATTTGTATTTTGAGCTCTCAACGATCAAAATATATGTACATCTATTTAATTGTTTTTCATACTATGTGGTTATTAAAGCGAAACCTATAACGACTATATCATGTTCAGAGAGGAAAATGAGTATTTGAACCAATAAGTCCTATGACTTGTGTCCGAACACTCAAGGATTAAGAGGGCATACGTCCAATTAATAGTTTTTGTTTACGAAAAAAAGATGAAATTCAAAATGGCCAAGATGTACAACTCACGTATTTGAAAACTCGACGGTGCATCTATTTAACTCTTCTTTCACAATTTATATTATTAATAGTTTATTTTAAAAATGTGATTTAAGACAAATAAATTGTCACAACTTGAACCCTAAGACTTCAAGTATAAAAAAATTATATCTTTCTTTCAAAATTAATTTGTTGATTTCAATTAACTTTATTCTTTTGTAAAAGTTTTGGTGATAGTTCTAAATCTAATAGGTTAAGAATGAGAAAAGAACATAAAACAATAATTATTACCTTATCACGCAACATACCATCTACTGTGCTATGCATATTTGGTTGTTGAAGCTTGTTCAAGGGTTATACAACAATGTCATGTGAAAGCTGGCATTTGAAAGGAAGACATAGTGAGGTGATGAACCAAAGGACTCAAGATGATGAAAATGAAGCATAGAGAAATAGAAAGAGAAGGTTATGTTGTCTCGATATTGTGTTTTTTTCTCACTCTCTAAAAAATTATGTGCGGCTTCGTTTCTTGTTGTCGCCTCCCCTCCCTATGATGTGGTTCATGTTTATTTTTTTATACCTCCTAAGAATTCAAGGTATGATAATTAACACAAATTGATCAACAAACTGTCAACCACAATAAATTGAAAGCAATACTAAAAATAGAGACCATTCCAAATAATAAACTACACAAAAATACTATTGAGAAAAATTACCAAACACCTTGTGTGCAATTGATTTTGTTTAAAAATTTGCATAGTTTTGTTGATCTTCAAATCCAACCACAATCTAAAGGATTGTGATCAACTCAACAAAACCTTTTTCAAAAGGATTAGCCAAACTTATTGATCGCACAATCGATGAATTCAACAATTTGCAAATGAAAAATAAAAGAGAGAGAGAGAGAGAGAGAGAGAGAGAGAGAGAGAGAGAGAGAGAAAGAGAGTACACAAGAATTATTTTAGGAAGTTCCCCAATTGGCCTCATTATGAGTATGTCTGTCCTTAATTCGAACACAAATTGAGATAACGAAATTAATCTTACTTTACAAAAGTAGTATATAAGAGAAATGTAGCAATCCAATCCTACAAACCCTAAGTTTGATGTGGATTCCAACACTTTCTCTTCCCTTTATCTGAGCTTGATCAAGTAACCCAACAATGCCAGTTTGATCCACCGTCCCACGCTACTCCTTTGTAAGAACCTTTCATTCTTCAAAGTCTTCACTCGATCGGATCCAAATGAATTATTATAACCCAAGATTTACCAATATGATCCACCGTCTCACGCTACTCCTTTGCAAGAACCTTCCGTTCTTCAAAGCCTTCACTCGATCAGATCCAAATTACGTAATCTTGTCCAAAACCTTCAAACCCCTAATTGATCTTGAAGGAAAATCTCAACTTGGTTTTCTTATTTGAAACCCTCAAAGATCTCAAACCAATTTATAATTCAACAACCTAAATTGCATGTTATCAACTCTAATTCTAGATAGCACCCAAACAAAAAATGATCATATATAGTATGCTTGTCTGTATGCATAGAATATAGGTTGAAGATGATGAGAACTCTTTTAAATCCCGGTTTCATGTAGGTTTACTCTAGAACCTTACTAGAAATGATACATGTATAAAGTATTTATATATGTGCAAGTATGAAGCAAAAGGAATGCAAAAGGAATAGAAAACAATGCAAATTTCAAGATTGTTAATGTATGTGTCGACCTATGTAAGTCATGTGTCGGCACATACGATGTATGTGTCGACCTGTAGAGGCGACACGTCAAATTGAAGCTGCAGGCTTTAAAAATGAGTTACATGTGTTGACCTGAAGCTTGTATGTGTCGACCTGTAGAATAATTTTTCTTTTATGTGTCGACCTATAACACATATGTTTCGACACATCGACTACTTTTCACATGAAAATCAGTTTTTGATGAATGAAACCTTTTCTTTGATGCATGAACCTTTTCTAAACCTTTTCCAACATGTTGTTATGTTTCCTAATGCTAAGATGCACAATTAGACTCAGAGGATCCCGTCCAATATACATAAATACTAAAGTATCATAGTTTTGAAATCATACAAAATACATCTAACGGAAAGTTGCACTCACATACTCCCCCTTTTTTATGATGTCAAAACTTGAGACGGTGTATTTCGTGTCTTCATGAAGGCTCCCCCGCCCCCCTAAATGTGTGCATCATAGATTCATAATACACATATGTTTCTCCCCCTTTGACAATATCAAAAAGAGACAAAGCAATTCATTAGCAGTATCACATAGATACACCATATCACAAATATCATATACCATACAAAGGCGTTTGCAAAGAATTAGTATGCACTCACATATCATATATATATATATATATATATATATATATATATATATATATATATATATATATATATATATAATATATATATATATATATATATATATATATATATATATATAGAGAGAGAGAGAGAGAGAGAGAGAGAGAGAGAGAATTTAACACAACATAAATAGAAACTCAATATTACAATATTGTCATTAAAGGCAATACACATTGCATATCCATTGTCTCACATTAAACAAGTAGTAACATTGTCAAGACATAAACTAAAAGCAAAATAAACCAACAAAAATAATGCATGATGACTCAAAATATGAACTCCATGAAAGAAATGCTCCACAAGAAATGTGACTCAAAGACACAACAACTAAACACTTCATCGTCCTCCATGGTCCTTAGGCATGGGCCCCACTCCAAGATGCCAACCTTGTCCATCATTACCAAAGTGATGATCCAAGAAATCACATATTTCTCGGTAGAATTTAGCATAATGTTAATGATTCTTATTTTGAGCAGAGATCGTATGACTAATCCTATCAATCATAGTTGTGTGATTTGCATCCATCTCATTATGCATAGACACAAGCCTTTTCATCACATAAGAAGCAAAGGCTTCAAAATTGGCATCTTGTGCAGTCATGTGCTCTTGTATGAGACGAAATCTCTCCACTTGAGCAACCTCAAAGGTATATCGGCTCCAAGGATCTTCCTCATAATGCTTATCTTGCCTAAGCTGCATGTTTTGAAGCATAGTTATGATGGAAGATGGATCACCAAATTCAACACTAAAGTTATTACCATGAGCATCCTCATGAGCAGTATCTTGTGTAAAAGCATCACCTTGAGGAACATCATGAGAAGTACCAATTGGTTGATTATCCGCCACATGTGTCTCATCAGCTTCATCATCAAACTCAGCAGGATCATCGAAATTATATATATTCCTACCATTCTTGCTCATACGGAAGTAATACATCCAACAACTTTCATCCCAAAGGTATCCCAGGTTGGTTAAGGTACTATGGGAGAAATCTTGAGCTTGACTCAAAGATCTATACTAAAGATTCGACATCCCAATGTTGAAATAGCTCAAGATCTTGGCAATCATCGAAACATAATAGAATGTCGTTCCTTTGTTGCAGTCCTTGATGGAAAACGATTTTGACACGAAGTAATTTTCCCAATTAATCTGAATTTTGTTTAGAAGAATATAGGCAAGATGAATTTCAGCATTGTCAATTCTTGAGAACCCCTCATTATTTGTGCGCAAAACATGAGATACCAACCACATCAAAGTCTTAGAAACCATCTTCAATTGACCAGTTATTATAGGATCATAGCAATCATCGAAACGAGGAGATTTAAGTATCCCATTTAGATTAATTTTCCACTTAATGTCATGATAAAGGTTGGTATCTGTCACCAACGGTTCAACATCAACACCAACAATAATGATTCTAAACAAATACTTCCAAAGATCATCAGTAAACTCATAAACAATGTTACCTATGGTAAACTTGAAGGATGAGCCACGTCTATCGTGCAACCCAGAGTAGAATACACGAATGAGGTCTTCATTGTAGTTGTGTCAAATCTTTAAAAATTAATTGATATGCTAACTCTCAACAAGACTAACAACATCTGGAATGTCTAAGCATCCAGCCACAACAGGTTTCCAAACATATAGCTTCACAACAAGCCGATGTTGGTGTTTCTCTTCAAATTCCTCATTAAACCTATACGAAACGAATGAAAATGGAGTTTCTGGAACTGTAGATGATGTGGTAGCCTTACCATTTCCTTTAGAATCACCCTTGGTTCTTGTAAGCTTAGGGGCCATGGAGAATTTTTCAAACAAAGTTCACACGCCAAGTGTTCGATAGAATGTGTGAACGAGAAGTGAAGATGTTTGAGGGATAAATGATTAACCATAAACCCAAGCCAAAGAAATCGATACAACAATGCACAAAGATGTGAAGGAAAACCAAAAATGAGTTCAAATTTGGAGTTTTTGAGAATTTGGGTGAATGAGGGTTTTAGAAGAGGAAATGAGGATAACAAATGAGAATGCTTAATTGTTTGTTGGAGATTTGAATATGGATGATATATGGTGAAATAATCTAAGAGGAGTTAATTACAATTGAAGTGTTTGCAAGACTCAAGAGGAATTGAACAGTTATGGAGATGAATGCATGTATAAGAGGATAATGAGAAATGAAATGACCCAAAAATGAATTATGAGCTGACCTGCTGGAAGCATGTGCCGACCTGTTGGAAGCATGTGCCGGCCTGAACAGGTCATGAGTTGACACATTCGACACATGTGTCAACACATACTGAAACAAGTTTGAAAAATTCTGAAAATTGTTTTCATGAGCCGACCTATACGAAACACGAGTCGATACATGAGGTCCAAAAATTGAAAAATTTGACACATATGATTTTGGGTTGACCTTGTAAGACTCAAATTGAAACATGCATAACTAGTTTATGACAGACACATGTACATGATCATTTTTCATGATTTTCTAGTCATTAACATGCAAACACAGAAATGTAAGCATACAATAAAAACAGTATAGGAAACATGTGAAGATATTTATAATGAGGTCACTATAAACATGTTAAATTAAACACACAATGGTTGTAACTTGAAATTTTTGGAAATGAACACTTATAACATGTATCAAACACACAATATATCATATACCTTTGAAAAATAAATAGGTAAAAGAAATAACTTACTTACAAAGCGAAAATTGAAATGATATTACCTCGTCATACGAATGACGGAGGACGAACATGCATTCCACAAGAAACTCTCAAACAAAAGTTGGAATAAATGTAAAACATGCCACAAAACCTTTTGACATCAACGTTCTTACCACTTTTCTCTCTGTCAAAGTACCCGAAAGTATGGTTAATGATGTATCTAAGAAGGTTATTTGTTTGATGATCATCCTTTATGGTTGGACTTTAATTCTTGTTCATATCATTATAGTTATCTTGCTCCTCCTCAAGTTTCATTGCCTTACGTCGACCAATCCCTTATTCGATATCCTTGAGTATGTCTTTTGAAGATACACCTATATCATAAAACAAAATACCTTTTCTGACATTTCGCGGATAGGAAACATTAATAGTTATCAACACACTTTTACCACTTAATGAACACTAGTTATTGATCTCCTTTGGTCACACAACTCTTATTCCTTGCCACAAAGTAAATAAAGTAGGGAGATTCCACCTATCACATGTCTTGAGCATACACAAATGAGATCTCATACTCTTTTCACAGAGTCAAGACATTTATCCTGCAAGATCAACAAAAAGTGCTAGGTACCCAATCTTCATTGGATCCTTGAGGATTAGTGAAACCTTTGTTGCATTTAGGCAACCATTGAAAAGCACCTTTAGGAACAAAGAGTCTCCTAAACTTTCATTTTTTTAATAGTGTGGCCTTTCTTGAAACAAAAATGAAAAAAATAAGTTGTGATGAGATGTACTTTTGCTATTTGAATCCTTTTGAACATAGTTATACTTTTTTTATATGAAGGGTTCAAAGACCGTTTAAACTTTGATGGATCAATAGCAATGTAATCTTTGGTTGTAATGCTTTGTCCAATTTAGCTTGAAGAGTATTTACCTCTTTTTCCAAATGTGACAAGTTTCACATCCAAACCATGAAGATTTTTCATCCTCATTCTTGTCTTTTTGAATATCTATCATAGATTGCTTAAGATCTTCCATCTTCTTTTCGGTTTCTAAAACTTTAGCTTCTAGATGTGAAAATATTCTTTTGTTTGAAGCTAATATTTTAAAAGCGTCTACTGGTTCTCTATGTATATTTTCAAAATCTTTTCGTAATTGAGAATAAGATAATTCATTAGTAGATTCAAGCTTAGAATGACTTACATTCTTCTTCTTCTTTTTGTTGGTCATGAAGCAAATCCTGGTCGATTCAACACCTGAACTTAAGCTTTCATCACTTGAAAAAACACTTTCACTCTCCCAAGCAGCATAGGTTATTCTAGACTTGCTACATTTCTTGTAATGACCTTTCTCTTTGTATTTATTGATCATAGGACAATCCGGCTTATAAAGACCAACTTTTCCATAATTGTAGCGTGAACTTCTAAGCTTACTTTTCTTATTATCATCTTCTTTTGTGGAGTTAGATAGCCTTCTAGATTTGATTAGGTTCTTGTCCGAGTGCTTAAATCCATGTTTCCATTTTGAATCTATTGTACCTTTTGACAAACAACCCCATATCTTCATCATCGTACTTCTTATCATCTCTTGTTTCACAATAACTTTGCTCATTTGGTTGAAGACTTTGAACTTGAAGTCTTTAGAGAAATATATTTCTTTTCTACCTCCCTGTCTTTACATTTCTCCTTCTTTATCTTCTTTTCATGCTCTTTTTCATGTTTTTTCAAGCAAGTGAGTTTTTGCTCATGTTCTTCTAGCTTGACAAATAAAGTTGTGAGATCAAGTGTTTTAAGATCATTCGCTTCTTTGATTGCGATAACCTTGGGTTGTCATTCCGTATTAAGACACCTCAAAAATTTATTAGTAGCAATATTATTGGAAATAGACTTACCTAGAGCATTCAACCGATTTATAAGATGTGTGGACCTCTTTAGCATGTCGGCAATGGTTTCACCATGCTTCATGCGAAATAGTTCAAACTCTTGATTCAAGGTATTGATCCTAGCTTGTTTGATTTCATTAGTTCCCTCATGGGAAACTTCTAATGCGTCCCATATAGCTTTGACAGTTTCAAAATGGGAAACACGATAACATTCATCAACACCGAGTGCGGATATGAGAATATTTTGTGCCTTCCAATCATGTGACCATAATTTATTATCATTATCATTCCATTGATCTTCCAGTTTTGGTACGACGACACCTTCACCATTGGTCATTGTAATTTGATTAGGACCATTAATGATGACGTCCCACACACCCTTATCAACTGAGTTGATATGGATACGCATACAAGCTTTCGAATAGCCTAAATTTTCATCGGTAAAAATGGGTGCTTTATTGTACGCCCCTTTAGGCTCGGTAGCCATTTTCTAATAAGAGAATATTGAAGCAAGAAATTAACTAGAGCTCGTGAAACCATTTGTTAGATGATATGCTTCGATCTAGAGGGGGTGAATAGATCAAAAGTTAAAAACTTTAACAAAAATCTGTTTTGAAAATTTATGGCAAGCAAATGTAACCTGGATCGAATCGTCTAACTGAACCGCTATCAAAATTCTCGGTTATGCGTGATTGCAATCAAGGTATGATAATAAGCACAAATTTGATCAATAAACTATCAACCACAATCAATTTAATGCAATACTAAAAGTAGAGACTATTCCCAATGATAAAATACACAAAAATACTATTGAGACAAATTATCGAACACCTTGTGTGCAATCGACTTTGTTTATAAATTTCTATAGTTTTGTTGATCTTCAAACTCAAACACAATCTAAAGGATTGTGATCAACTCAAAAAAATATTTTTCAAATGTTTTTCAAAAAGATTAATCAAATGTATTGATCGCACAATCGATGAATTCAACAATTGGCAAATGAAAAAGAAAAGATATCTATCTATCTATCTATCTCTCTCTCTCTCTCTCTCTCTCTCTCTCTCTCTCTATATATATATATATATATATATATATATATATATATATATATATATATATATATATATATATATATATATATATATATAGAGAGAGAGAGAGAGAGAGAGAGAGAGTACACAAAGATTTGTTTAGGAAAATCCCCAATCGGTCTCGCTATGGGTACGTCTGCCCTCAATTCGAACTCGAATTGAGATAATGAAATTAACCATACTTTGCAAAAGTAGTATATAAGATAAATGTAGCAATCCAGACCTATAAACCTTAAGTTTGATTTTGATTCTAACACTTTCTCTTCCCTTGATCTGAGCTTGATCAACTAACCCAACAATGCCAATTTGATCCACTGTCACGCGTTACTCATTTGCAAGAACCTTCTGTTCTTCAAAGCCTTCACTCGAGCAGATCCAAATTGCATAATCATGTCCAAAACCTTCAAATCCCTAATTAATCTTGAAGGAAAACCCCACCTTGCTTTTCTTATTTGAAACCCTTAAAAATCTCAACCCAATTTACAATTCAACAACCTAAATTTGATGTTACCAATTCTAATTCTAGATGGCACCCAAACAAAAAATGAATATGTTTAGTTTATTTGTGTGTATGCATAGAATGTAGGTTGAAGATTATGAGAACTCTTTTAAATCCTAGTTTCGTGTAGGTTTACTCTAGAACCTTACTAGAAATGATACATGTATGAAGTATATATAGAAGTGCAAGTATAAAGGAAAAGAAATGCAAAGGGAATAGAAAATAATACAAAATCTCAATATTTTTAATGTATGTGTCGACCTATGCAAGTCATGTGTCGGCACATACGATGCATGTGTCGACTTGTAGAGGCAGGCATTAAAAATTAGTTACATGTGTCGACCTGAAACTCGTATGAGTCGAGCTATAGACGAACTTTTCTTCTATGTGTCGACCTATAGCGCGTATGTGTCAACACATAGACTGTTTTTCACATAAAAATATATTTTTGATGCATGAACTTTTTCTAAACCTTTTCCAACATGTTGTTAGGCTTCCTAATGCTAAGATACATAATTAGACTCAAAAAATACCGTCCAATATACATAAATGTTAAAGTATTATAGTATTGACATCATACAAAATATATCTAACGAAAAGTTTCACCCACAAAGATTCTCTTCATTTCCTAAAATAAATGGAAAACTCAATTGCTATAGTTTTATATGTATAAATATAAATAAATATAAGATAAATGTCACATGTCATAAAAATGTGTGTTATTTACACACAAAACTATAGTAATTGAGACAATGGAGAAAAAGAGAATTGGAGAGGATCTTGAACCCAACTTGAGGAGCTATAGATCCAAGATGATGAAAATAAGAATACACAACAATGAAGTGGAGGCCAAGAGGAACATGAAGATTCATTAAGATGAGTAAAATATGTTTATGCTATGTCTTTAATTTTATTATTTTGATAATTATTTTATCTTGGAATCCAATGGTGCTAAAAGAATAAATTTCGGTAGAGTATTAAAACATTATTGTATGCATTTTGAAATAGCTATTTTAGCTCTTCAAGAGACGATATATAATGGTATTAAGGTCAATAATACAACTAAAATATTTAGCTTAATACAAATTTGAGGATTAAGGCTGAAGGGTTCTCTGGGGAGATATGGTTAATGTGGAACATAGCCGATTCACACATTCATATGGTTCAGGAAAATCAACATTTTATCATTGTGAATGTCTGATATGGGGACTCTCAAAACATGTTGTTAATTATGGTATATGCTAGTACTTTAAATATGGAGATACATGAGACCTATCAGGAGATAAAGAGGTTATTTATTTACATCTCAACCCTTTGGATGATGCTCGAGGATTTCAAGAAAATTGTGAGGCCAGAGGAGCAAAAGGAATGTGTTCAGGTGAACTTTTCTAGATGCATTGAGTTTGATAGTTGGATAAATGATTGCCACATGATGTAGGTAACCACTATGAGATCAAGGTTCACTTTGAGGGGACCCCAATAGGAAAGAAGAGATATTGTTTTCTATCTCTCTTGATTGAGTTCTTTGTAATGTTTATTAGAGATTCAAGTACCCATAAGGTTTCACGAAAGTTTTTCAATGTATCCAATCTGACAATGATACTATTATTGTGATGCTGCAAGAAAATCCTACAACCTTTACTAACTGTACCTTTAGATTTGAGTTATTTTAGCTTATGCATGATGAATTGGAAATTGGATGAGAGAAAAATTGATTTATATGGGATATTTGGTTTTCCCTTCGGAAGGTATGACTACTCTTATTAAGGGTTTGGAACAATGGGGTTTTCGGAAATATCTTCAAGCATAAGAAATAGATTGTAGCAAGGTTGAATGGTATTCAATATAGCTTTCAATATGGTCATAGTATATACTTTGAGGCACTATAGAGTAGTCTTTAGGACCAATTGGCTCAAACTCTTTTTCAAGAAGAATGTATTTGGTTTCAGAAGCCCATAGGTAGGTGGATTACGAATAGGAATAGGAACACTAAATATTACTACTCGAAGACTATTGTACATAGAAGAAAGAATTAAAATTGGCCATTAGACAGGAGAATAGATAGTGGGAGTTTGACCTAGAGAAGTTGAAAGAGATATTATGAGGTATTTTCTAATATTTTTTCATCAAGACAAAAAGGCATGGGAGTATATTGTTTTTTTTCTTCTTTTTATCCTAATTATCTGGAGAATCATTAGGTAAGCCTCTTTGTTATCTCGTCTATTGAGGAGACCAATAAGGCTCTGTTTGATATGAGCTCCCACAAAGCTCCATGAGAGGATTGCTTCCCAGTTCTTTTTTACTAGCATTGTTAGGATATTGTAGCACCGTCCCTGCAATATATTGTTAGAAGTATATTGAGTGATCCCTCTCTCATTAGTTATGTTAATAACACTCTTATAATGTTGATCCCTAAGATTGATCAACCAGAACCTCTCACTCAGTTTCACCCTATTTCCATGTGCAATGTGATTTTTAAACTAGTTACAAAGATTATGGTAAACTATGTGAAGTCTCTTATAAATAATATCATCTTGCCACGTCAATCAAACTTTATTTTTGAGAGAAATATTCATCATAGTATTCTTATAGCTCAGAAGATGGTGTTTGCAATTAAAAGAAGGAAAGATAATAAGGTTTTCATGTTGATAAAATTGATTTGGAGAAAACATGTGTCAGATTGAACTAGAGGTTTGTTACTCAATGTCTGTAGAATAAAATTCCCAATGAGTTAATTAACATAGTGTATCATAGTATTAATTCTTCGTCCTTTAAATTTTTATAGAATGGGGATAATCTTGATACCTTTACCTCATCCAGAGATATTCGTCAAGGTGACCCTCTTTCTCCTTATATTTTTTTTGTTATTTGTGTAAATTGTTTGTCGTATATTTTTTATCAGGTTTATGCATGTTATTGGAAGCTTATGCGTGTAGGCCAAGAGGGACCTCATATGTCTCATTTCCTATTTGAATTTGAATTTTTATCTTTGGAGAGGCCATTATACATCATTCTTAGTGTATCAAACATTTCCTATGTCAATTTTGTAAAGCCTCTAACCAAAATAATAATCATGATAAGATTTAAATTTATTTTCCAACTAACATTGAGAGTTTAGGCAAGAGATCATACACCATACAAGATTTAGATAAGCCTCCATTTTGGGGAATTATTTTGGGGAACATTGCCCAAAGGTATAAGCTCTAGAAATATGTTTCAACATATCACTGAGCAAGTTCAAATACGGTTAAGTAGTTGAAATCAGCAGTGTTTAAGCCTAGCTGGGTGAATTATTCTAACTTTAGACAAGCTCTAGATGTCACAAGTAAAACCTAACAGTCCTTATTGAGTGCAACTGATGTGAAAACAATGAAGAGACTTTGGTTCATGTGTTGGGTGATTGCCCTTATGCAATAGAGTTATAGATTTTTCTTGCTCCTCCAAATTAAATTACTCAGTTTTATTCCATTTCCTGCATGGATAGGATCTTATACTATCTTATATAAGATTTTATAAAGTTTCAAGAAATGCACTGGAAGTCCATCTTTATGACATCTGGTTGCTACCTCTGGAAGTGGAGAAAAAAAAAATCTCTTAGGAGAGTTTTTAGTGACATAACAAGCCAACAAAAACAATAATGCATATGGTGAGAAAGATAGAGAATGGGAATCGTATTCAGAAAAGTCTTTTGGTGCCACAACCAAATATCATACATGTTCACTAGAAGTGGCCAGATGACAATTGAATTAAACTCAATTGTGACGATACTTATAAAAATATACTTTCATTTCTTGTTGTGAAGGTTCATTCATAGATTCTTCATGGAGTCGAAAATTGGTGTGTGCGGTGCTCTCACTACTGAATTGTGGGAGATGCTACATGGCTTGAAGCTAGCTTGGGAAGAGAGATTTACAAATATATTGGACAACGGTGTGATAAGTGCAAAATTTACATAAAATACATAAGCATTTTTAACTTAATTCAAAATTAATCCATGAAAATCCCCCAATTTATCATTAAAATAAGATAAAACACTTGTATGAACTTTTTAACTGTATATTAACCAAGTACGGGTAAAAAGAACAAAGAAATCAAAAACAACAATCCAAGTAAGAACAAAGCATCTTCCAAGAAGACATGCTTGCTAAGCAAATAAAATGGTTGCGTTAAGCAAACAATGGCGGCACAAGATGACTTTATAACCAAGCTACTTCACGATTAAGCAACACAACTTGCTAAGGGAAGTTTCAAACTCTCTAAGCGAGGAATGAATGTTCAATGATTCTTGACTAAGTTACTTCAGAGAGAAGAAAGGGTTTGCTTACTAAGCAATAATGGCCTATGCACTAAGCGACGTATGACGGCAGAGCCTATTTGCAGATGAGTTGGATTAAGTTAGAGGAGAAGAAACACAAATGGGATAAGCGAGCTACAAGCCTCACTTAGATATAAGGCCACACCAGATCTCCATAAATATGAGTTCAAGTCAGTTAGTTTAGGGAATATTAGTGGATTTTTGGTGGTTCTGATAAATTTAAGATTTGATACCAAAATCATAACATGAGAGGAAAGGAGCGAAAGGTTGAGGGTGGATGTGTTGTCTGAGGAATCAACATAGATACTCTTCAACATCTTTCTTCTAGATCTTAATTGTAAATCTACAATGAGTAAGCGTACCTAGTTCTCTTTTATTAAGGGTTAGATATAGTCGTCTAAATGCTCATGTATTAATTGTGATCATTGTGTTCTATATAATTCTTCTTGTCTTGTAATATTGATGCATTCTTCGTGTTTAATGCTTGTTTTGAATTATCTACCAAAATCATGTTTTCATGTTTTTTATTTGATATTTGAAAGATATTTGTCATTACTAGATCTAAGTTTTTCATCTACTGGATGCTAAACTATAAAGATAGATTTAGGTTTAGTATCTGCATGAACTATGAAAGCTTAATGTTATCGTATTGGTTACTAGGTTGAGAAATTTTCTATTAAGAAATATGGTTGATTTCACATTGTTGACTTAGACATGAGGTATCACACAAAGCAATGAGTGATAATAGTAGTAGCTTATTACAATTGCATATTATTGATCATGATCTTAAATGAGACTATGTCGATGAAATCTAACTCCAACAAATTTTCTCAGATGTTAACACCAAAGTTCAATTTCTTTTCTATTATTTCAATTTCACAAAAAATAAACTTTGAAAAATCATCCTTAAAATCATATAAACTATTGAAAGGTCTTTGAGTCACAATTAATCCTTATGGAGATGATAAAATATACTTACTTTTGTGCTTGCAACACATGGACTCTAAAATACTGATTGATATGGTGCATTAAGATATTTTGGATGACAAAGTTGCTCAACCTTAGTCCGAAGACTTAGAAATTTCAACCATACTTTGTGTGAAGAGAATCGTTATGTAGATTGACTAATCAATTATAGTCTTAATTTGAATAACAATTAGCTCATCATTATTCAAACTCTCCCAATGAATTATTTGAAGAGCATTTTAGTTGATGATAAAGTTGGGGTCACATTCCCTAGACTAGTTAGACATCTTTTGTTTTCTGTTTTTCTATGGACCATTAGGCCCTATTTTATGCCTTAAAAAATTGGAAATATTATATTTATGATTAAAATAAAGCTAAATAAAGTTGTTTAAATTTTCATATTTTTATTCAAAATTGACTATTTTGTTAAGTTCAAATCTTATAAATCTCATATTTGACGAAGTTATCTCATATTTGACGAACTCTCGTCAACTTTACTATTAGTCTTACATTGGAAAGTATACCTTCCTATACTCTCAATTTCTCCAATATATCAAGTGCACCAACACTCATGAGATGAGATGCATCTAAGAGTTTTGAGAAGTAATGTTTGTTAAAAAAAATTATCATTTGGACAAATATAAATGATATGGTCTTTTTTTTTTAATAATTTTTGTAAACGTTTTTTATTTCATATGATTCAAGCTATAGGTCAAGTTTGAGATAACGAGTTGAACCATTTTTTTTTTTTGAAATTTAGTCAAACTGAGTTCAAGATAAAAGAAAGTTTATGACAAACTTGAGTCAAGTTTTGAATTGGTCTAAATCTAAATAAGTCGAATTGAGCTAACACACATAAAACTCACAAAATATTCTTTAACAACACTCATGAATAAAAGAAAAGTTGAATTCGACGAAACTTAACTCTTATCTCCTTGGCAACTCAAAATAATATCTTTAACCTCTTCCTCCCTGAATGTTGCTACTAATTCTTTAATTTCACTTTCCTTCTTCACAAGCCTAGTCATATATCTAAGTCTTTTAACTCTTTGACATTCTTCTCAATTGATAAATTATAGAGAAAGAAATATTAATTAAATACATTAATTAGATGGTTAATTTTGATTTGAAATTAAAATTATTAGTTAGATTTTTCAATTATAATTTAGTTGGACTCTTGGTATTTAGATCTTTTGTTGAGTTACCTGTTAGATAAAGTTTATAAGTTAAATAGATAATCGTATATGTAATAATTATTGCTCTAATAATATTTAAAGTACTCTCAAAATATTTTAAACTAAATGAACAAGAATATTCATAATTCAATTTATATTCGAGTTTGCATAAGATATATGAAAACTTAAATGTATGGAAGATTGAAATCTAAAATTTTCTATGAAGAGTATAGTTTAATGTTATGTGATTTTTTCAATCCTTGATGGCCGATTTAAAGGCAAAATATTATTGTTTCACAAGGTTGTGACCTTTGATGAAACACATATTTTCAATAACAATTTGTTAGAATAAGATTTAGTTATGTATTTATATCTTGAGTTTTGATGATAACAATATTGTATTTGTGTGAGAACAATTTTGGTACTCTAATGATTTGTTATTGTGTAGCTTTAACAATCAGTTTTGATTCTGAATATATGATATGCAACGTCATTAGTTTCTGAACTATGTCTTTCAAATCCGCTTCTGCGCCAGCTATTAGAAGTTCTGAAAGATGTTCAATATTGCTGCTGCAGTGATTTTTCTGCTTCTGTGTTGACTCACTCATGAAAAGCTTTTGAGGAGACACTATGTTGCTGCTGCAATATTCTCTCGGTTCATGCTTCTGGACATCGCTCTGATTCCAGAACTTCTGAAAAATGGCAAGCTTATGAAGTTGTGTTATGTAGCTGAAGATTCTAAAGATCTCAAGCCAGACGATTGAAGTTATCAAGGTTCTGACTGAAGATTCTAAAGATCTCAAGCCAAACTACTGACACTGTCAAGGTTCTGACCAAAGATTATGAAGTTTTTAAATCCAACTTTATGTTTTTTTTATTTCATGTTTCATCAACTCTCATCAGAAGCCAATGAACTTGAAGATAAGATCAAAATGGAAACATGATCTAATAGTACATAGTACAAATTAAACATCCTTTCCACTACCTGATTTTGTGGGCAAGGACAATACTATACATCACACATGTTACTGATTTTATGGGCAAAGGACAGTACATATTATCATTCATTTCTCATCCAACAGTGGACAGTTGCTCAAATGAGCTTTCCCCATTTTGCCCTCCAACGGTCTTATGATTATGCTATATAAGTAAGACTTTGAGACTTGAAGAAAAATGGCGGTGACACAATATTTTGACAAGCCTATTTCTTTGTGAAAAGCTATCATTCTTTTGTACACAAGTTATTCTTAAAGTATTTGTTATTCATTTGTGTAAAATCTTCTTGTGTAGAAGCATCTTGTAACACACAAAATATTATTCAAACTATTTGTTTGAGTTCTTAAGGTGGTTATCCTTGAGAAGACAAAGAAGGTTGTTCTTTGTGAGTCCTTAAGGAGACTAGGATATAGTTGGATCATTGAGAAGACAAAGAAAGTTATCTGTTGTATTTGTTGTAATCTATTGATTATAGTGGATTAAGTCTTTGTATATAAGGCAAAATCACATTGGCGGATGGACTGGATTAACTTTGAGTTTCAAGTGAACCAAGATAAAAGATACTTGTGTTTTTATCTCTTTGTTATTAACTTGTTAGTGATGTTCTTGTTTTGAAAAAAACTTTTGCTTGTAAAACCCAATTCGAAGCCCCATTTCTTGTGTTTTTCACACCTTCACAATTCATACTAAGTGTTGCAACGTTTCACCTTTTACCTACTATTGCAACATATCACAAAGCATTTCCGTTTTTTATTTAAATAATAACAAATTCAAGCAACAACTACAAAAGATTGGAGCAACGACCACAACCATGTGTGGCGGCTTTCCGCCACGAGCCAACCGAAGGTCAACCACCTGAGTGTTGTCCTATAATGTCGTAAGTAGCTTAATTTATCTTATTTCTTTCGGCCACTAGCGCCTCTACGCCTCTGGTCCTGATGCCGAAGTCGGTGTTGCTAGTCAGGAGAGTGTAAAGATGATAAGTGGCATAAGACTTTAGACCACCACACTTGTTTATGTGACACTTATCCTCTTTACCTCCTTTATTGAGTTAAGTAATGCAACTTTATATAAGGAACACTTTATAAGCAATAAAACATATTTAACTACACAACATTAAGCAAATTTGAGTTCAACGACGACAAACAATTCATAATTGACAACGACAAACAATATTGACTTGAACAATAATCAATATTGAGGTGGACAACGTGACTATGCTTGAAAGAGATGGTGTGATGATGATGGAGTATGGTTGAAAGAAAAACCATAACGGAGTGATAGAACTCAGAAGTTTGCATGATTCTAGAAAAACAAGATTTTTTTTGTATGATTGAGGAATGTTTTAAGTTTTGGTATGACATATTAAAGTTTTTTATTTTTTTTTAAATGATCAATTTGATGCATTTTTTTGAATCAGACGATTTTACAAAATCGATTTTGGTTCTTTGGTTCAAATGATTTTGGACGTTTCAATCCGGTATTTTCGGTTTTATTCCAATTTTAACCCCTAGAGATTTTGAAAGTTTGTTTGGACCAAATTCATCTCCGGTTTCCGATCCAATCAGTTGAACCAGCTGATTTGGTCTGATTTTTAAAATATTGATTAAAGTGAGTTAAACTTTTTATGTGTGATTATTTCTCATATATTGAATGTTCATTTACTAACTTACAAATTTTCTTGTTATTTTGGAATACACTAATGATAATAATGATTATTAATTACAACATTACCCATTTGTGATATAATATAAAGTGTCTATGACACATTTGAGAATATACCAAATGAATAAAGATGTTATTTTATTTTAATTAGTTATATTGTCTTTTATTTAGGTTTCTTTATGTTTCTAGCAAATTAGATATATTATTATATTAATTGGTGTTTTTATTCATGCACTCAAATTCTAATATTAAGTACTCTTACTTTACAGTTCATTTCATTCTTATCAAACAAATTCCATTCTTACACCTTCATTTCCATCCTTTTCATTTTCTCCCATATGCACTCGTCCATTTTATTCCACCAGCACCATTGTTTATACTACATCGGAAAAATTACAAACAATGTCACTCATTTCAAATGCAGAGGTTTTTTAGGATTTAAGATGTTTTAAGAAATTTTAAAAACAATTTCAAAGAGAATATTAAAAAATCATTTCAACAACTTTCTCAATCACATAATGGTTTTAAGGAAAATCTTAGATTATCATCTTACTTTTAAAACATCATCTCAAAAAAAATTGGATTCACTAAAATCATCTCCAAGATCACTTCCAAACGAAATCTCAGACCTCACTTCCGGTAATGTCTACGACATCACTTTCGGTGTCATCTCCAACATCACTTATATTGGAAATTATGAACAATAATTGTCATGGGTGTATTCCAATATGATAAAAATGGGCAAGTGAGTTAATGTCAATAAATGCTTGAAAATAGTCCCACATAGAAAGTGGAGTTAACTTTAAAAACATTTATAAAAACCTTGAAACATAAAACTCACCAAAGGAGGCAAAGAGGATAAGGTGTCACATGGACATATGTGGTGGTCCCAAACACTATGCCACTTGTCACATCCAAATAACCCCTCATCAGTGTTGCCACCAGCGACACCGGATCCAGGACCGGGTCTGAGGGTGTGGGCATAGAGGCACTAGAGGCGGCTTGTAGACGGAATTCACGGCATTAATGAGGCGGTGCTCCGGCGGCCTAGAGGCACTAGAGGCGCTAGAGGCGGCTTGTAGACGGAATTCACAACATTAATGAGGCAGTGCTCGGGCGGTCGGCCTTTGGCTGACATGCTGCGAATTAATTATCATTGCTCCAAGATTTTGGTCGTTGCTTAGTTTGATTTTGAATTCAAAATATACAAAATATCATAAAGTGGTGCATTGTATTATTATAGATGAACCACTGCAACATATGCTGAAAAAGTGTTGTTTCATCTAGAGTTGCAATCTTATGAAACAACAAATGCATGACCTATAAATACATGATTCTGAATTTGAAAATCATTCATTCAAAATCTGCACATCCTCTTAAATATTCCAGACACACTTTCTTACATTCGAGTTCTTCACCTGTCTTGTGCAGACTCGATTAAGAGGCTGAATTATCTTGGGTATTCTTGCTTTCCAACTCTAAGACATCAAAGAGAGTGCTTAAATACTTTTAAGGAAAGTGACTTCATTCACGATTCAACCTGGATCCATTTAATCTTACCGAAATATCTAATAGTCTTAAAAGTATTTACACAATGGCTTCCAACGCTGCAATTTCAAGCATCAAAGTTATGAACCAGGATCTTGTCAAGTTGCATCGCTTTGATGGAACCAACTACACTAGATGGCAAGATAAGATGACATTCCTACTGACTGCCTTGAAGGTTTACTATGTCTTAGATCCTGATTTAACATTGATTCTTGAACCAACCAAAAAAGACTTTGAAGAGGTCAAGAAGGAGCTCAAGAAACGTAAGGAGGACGAACTGCTATGTCATGGACATATTTTGAATACGCTGTCTAATCGCCTCTATGACCTTTATACAGATAATCTGTCTGTAACAAAAATCTAAAAAGCACTCGAGTTCAAATTCAAGGAAGAAGAGGAAGGTATGAAGAAGTTTTTAATTTCTTAATATTTTGATTTTAAATTTATGGACTCCAAGCCCATTCTTACCCAAGGGCATGAGTTGCAAGTCCTGGTGAATAAAATAAAAACAGTAAAAATAGACATCCCTGAGACTTTTCAAGTCGGTGCAATCATTGTAAAATTACCACCTTCTTAGAAAGGCTACAGAAAAAAATTGTTGCACAGTTTTGAGGACTTCTCTTTGGAGAAAATCCAAAAACATCTTTGAATCGAGGAGGAATTGAAGGAGGGGGAGAAATCAGAATATGCGGGTCTTTCTAAAGCCAATGTCGTGACAACTAAAGGAAAGAAGAAACATGATGGCATGAAGAGTTATCTTGGACCAAAAAAGGAACATAACAAGTTCAAGAATTTTGGCGATCATAAGGGTTCGAATATCGGATGTTTTGTTTGTGGAAAACCTGGACACTATGCTCGAGATTGAAGGAACAACAAGTTAAAAACCAAGATCAATGCAGTTCATGCAAATGATGACATAATTGCTACAGTGAGGAAAATTATGGCAATCAAAGGCAAAGTTCAAGGTTGGTGGTATGATACATGTGCTACGGTGCATGTCTCTTATGACAAGGCTGCATTCAAAACCTATTATGAGGCAAATGATGGATAAGAAGTACAAATGGGAAATGAAGTACGATCTAAAGTTGTTGGAACCGGATCATTCGAACTCAACTTCAATTCCGGAAAGAAAGTCACTCTTGTCAATGTGTTTTATGTCCCCTTACATAATGGCTTCCAACGCTGCAGTTTCAAGCATCAAAGTTATGAACCAGGATCTTGTCAAGTTTGATCGCTTTGATGAAACCAACTACACTAGATGGCAAGATAAGATGACATTCATACTGACTGCCTTGAAGGTTTATCATGTCTTAGATCCTGATTTAACACTTATTCTTGAACCAACCGAAAAAGACTTTGAAGAAGTCAAGAAGGAGCGCAAGAAACGTAAGGAGGACGAACTGCTATGTCATAGACATATTTTGGATACGCTATCTGATCGCCTCTTTGACCTTTATACGGATAATCTGTCTGCAACAAAAATCTAAAAAGCACTCGAGTTCAAATTCAAGGAAGAAGAGGAAGGTATGAAGATGTTTTTAATTTCTAAATATTTTAATTTTAAATTTATTGCCTCCAAGCCCATTCTTCCCCAAGTGCATGAGTTGCAAGTCCTGGTGAATAAAATAAAAGCAGTAAAAATAGACATCCTTGAGACTTTTCAAGTCGGTGCAATCATTGTAAAATTACCACCTTCTTGGAAAGGCTACAAAAAGAAATTGTTTCACAGTTTTGAGGACGTCTATTTGGAGAAAATACAGAAACATCTTTGAATCAAGGAGGAATCGAAGGAGGGGGAGAAATCAGAATATGCAGGTGTTTCTATAGCCAATGTCGTGACAACCAAAGGAAAGAAGAAACATGATGGCATGAAGAATCATATTTTACCAAAAAAGGAACATAACAAGTTCAAGAATTCTGGCGATCATAAGGGTTCGAATATCAGATGTTTTGTTTGTGGAAAACCAGGACATTATGCTCGAGATTGCAGGAACAACAAGTTAAAAACCAAGATCAATGTAGTTCATGCAAATGATGACATAATTGCTACAGTGAGGAACATTATGGCAATCAAAGGCAAAGTTCTAGGTTGGTGGTATGATACATGCGCTACGGTGCATGTCTCTTATGACAAGGATGCATTCAAAACCTATTCTGAGGAAAATGATGGACAAGAAGTACAAATGGGAAATGAAGTACGATCTAAAGTTGTTAGAACCGGATCAGTCGACTCAACTTCACTCCCGGAAAGAAAGTCACTCTTGTCAATGTGTTTCATGTCCCCTTACATAATGGCTTCCAACGCTGCACTTTCAAGCATCAAAGTTATGAACCAGGATCTTGTCTAGTTGGATCGCTTTGATGGAACCAACTACACTAGATGTCAAGATAAGATGACATTTCTACTGACTGCCTTGAAGGTTTACTATGTCTTAGATCCTGATTTAACACTGATTCTTGAACCAACCGAAAAAGACTTTGAAGAAGTCGAGAAGGAGCGCAAGAAATGTAAGGAGGACGAACTGCTATGTCATGGACATATTTTGAATACGCTGTCTGATCGCCTCTATGACCTTTATACGGATAATCTGTCTGCAACAAAAATCTAAAAAGCACTAAAGTTCAAATTCAAGGCAGAAGAGGAAGGTATGAATAAGTTTTTAATTTCTAAATATTTTGATTTTAAATTTATAGACTTCAAGCCCACTCTTCCCCAAGTGCATGAGTTGCAAGTCCTGGTGAATAAAATAAAAGCAGTAAAAATAGACATCCCTGAGACTTTTCAAGTCGGTGCAATCATTGTAAAATTACCACCTTCTTGGAAAGGCTACAAAAAGAAATTGTTGCATAGTTTCGAGGACTTCTCTTTAGAGAAAATCCAGAAACATCTTCGAATCGAGGAGGAATCAAAGGAGGGGGAGAAATCAGAACATGTGGGTCTTTCTAAAGCCAATGTCGTGACAACCAAAGGAAAGAAGAAACATGATGGCATGAAGAGTCATCTTGGACCAAAAAAGGAACATAACAGGTTCAAGAATTCTGGTGGTCATAAGGGTTCGAATATCAGATGTTTTGTTTGTGGAAAACATGGACACTATGCTCGAGATTGCAGGATCAACAAGTCAAAAACCAAGATCAATGCAGTTCATGCAAATGATGACATAATTGCTACTTTGAGGAAAATTATGGCAATCAAAGGCAAAGTTCAAGGTTGGTGGTATGATACATGCGCTACGGTGCATGTCTCTTATGACAAGGGTGCATTCAAAACCTATTCTGAGGCAAATGATGGACAAGAAGTACAAATGGGAAATGAAGTACGTGAAGGAGATGGGCGATCCAAAACGCGATGGAATTTAAAATTTTCTCTTTTAGTGATCCTTACGAATGGGCATGATCAGTGATAGAATCTTTACCTCTTGTGACGATTGAAACGTTTGATGCTGGTCTATAGAGCGATCACGAACGTTGAACGATGACAACGCCTCTACTCAGTCCACACGAACAGATTCCTTCAATCTCAGTGCTAGCTACTACGAATGAAGGTTTTGAGTGAGAGAGAGAGAAAACGAAATTGCAACTGCACCTAATGCTTCTGCACAAGGGTTCTATTTATAGAACCACTTGTGTGGGCTACAAGCTAAAAAGCCCATTTAAGTGTATGTGGCCCATATTTTATAATATGCCAAAAATTACTTAAGCGCGTGGTACCTTACCATATTTCGTATTCTACTTAAGTACACCGTACCTTACGATGTTCTACAATTCACTTAAGTGCACCGTACCTTACGGTGTTCCTTAGTTACTCTATCTCTCATCAATCCGACCTTTTGCGTGTGACCCTGTAAGTTTCCGCGGCATTGGCAATTATATTAAATTATGCATTTAACATAATAAACAGTGAGCGGTATCTAGCAACACATCACTGCTACCCAAGACACGAAAATGTCATGTGATTTGACAAATCCTTCTGTGATAATACTTATGTGTATAATTACCCTTTTGCCCTTACGTCTATATTGAACACAAGGCATAGACCGTGTCATCCTTGTCCAGTTCAATATTGGGCCCATGGATATTTATCCTGTTACGCAGGATAGGAAAATTCCATCTAGGTCACTCATGTCCCTTAGCATGCTTCGTGGAGTACCCATCAACTGTCTTTATGGTCATCCAGTTACGGACAACGTTTGATCAGCAACAAGACACTCGACTCTACATCTAGGGTCCATAATGGTTTTAGGTCGAAGGGTGGTATACACCATTATCACCATGAGAATAACTTATGACACTTTGCATAACATTCTATATAGTATTCTCATAGCGGGTCAATCCAGTATAAATATTACTCTTAATATTCATACCTATGTTTAAGACTTGATAACTCCTTATCCATGATCCATGAGATGTGATCATCAATCTATATACATAATAGTCTTTATGCTTTAATGTTATCCCACTTCACAATAAAGCTCGACTATGGATACTTTAAGAATAGTGTCCTTATGTTTAATGTGATCTCATGATTAAGTCACACTTGATACATTAAACGGACTAGCTATTCTAGGGACTTCATTAAACAAACATAATAAAGAAAAAACCTTTTATAATTAATAAATAATTCGATACAAGTATCAAAAGTATTGGCCTTTAGGGCTTACACCAATAGTACAATCTAAAGTTGTTGGAACCGGATCAGTCGAACTCAACTTCACTTCCGGAAAGAAAGACACTCTTGTCAATGTGTTTCATGTCCCCGACATGAATAAAAAGCTTGTTAGTGGGGATTTATTGGGAAAACCGGATATTAAATTTGTTTATGAATCAGGCAAACTGATATTGACCCGTAATGGTGTATTTAATGGAAAAGGATATTCCGCTGAGGGAATGATCAAACTATGTACTACCGACAGTATTATTAATGAAATTTCTAATTCCGCTTACATGCTTGAATATGTTTCTTTATGGCATAATAGATTAGCATATTCTGGTATTGATTCTATGAAGAGACTAATTAAATCTGGATTGATTTCATGTAATATAAATGATTTCACAAAATATGAATTATGTGTTAAATCAAAGATGATTAAGAAACCTTTCAAAAGTGTTGAAAGAAACACAAATCTACCTGATCTTGTACATTTAGATTTGTGCGAATTTAATGGTTGTTAACCTATGGGGGAAATAGATATTTTATTACATTCATCGGCGATTCTTCTAGATACACCCATGTATATCTTTTAAAGCATAAAGATGATGTTTCTAACGCCTTTAAGATTTACAAAGCAGAAGTAGAAAATCAATTAAGTACAGCTATAAAAGTCCTTAGGAGTGATAGGGGCGGTGAATACTTTTCTACTGAATTTGATGAATTTTATGAAGAAAGCGGCATAATATATGAATGTTCTGCACCTCGCACACCGCAACAAAATGGTATGGCCAAAAGAAAGAATCGAACATACCAAGAGATGATGAATGCCATGTTGATGCATTCTGAATTATCCCTCAATTTTTGGGGTGTAGCCTTATTATCCGCTTGATACATAATTAATAGAATTCCTTTAAAGAAAACTGAAATTTCTCCATATGAGGCATGGAAAGGCAGAGCACCAAATATCGGTTACTTTAAAGTGTGGGGGTGTGTGGCTTACTACAAAAACATGGATCCTAAAAGAACCAAGTTGGGTCCTTGAGGGATAAGATATTCCTTTATAGGATATGGACAAAACAGTAAAGCATATAGACTCTTAAATTTAGAGTCTAATGTAATTGTAGAACCCCGGGATGTAGAATTCTTTGAAAGTCTTATCACCAAGGATAAAGTATCAGAGTCGGCCGCAAATAAATAATCTTGTGAAGAAGATTCTTCTTGGATTGTAGAAATACAACCTGAAGGGACTTCTCGAATCATTGAATCATAACCTGAGCCTAGGATAAGCAAGAGAATCCTAAAAACAAAGAATCTAGGACCATACGAAATTGATCCTCAATTTATTTCCTTTTATCTAGTTGAAGGAAATTGCAAGAATTTCCTTCAAACTATTCTGATCATTCTTCAACTAGAGAATGATCCTAAAACTTACAAGGAAGCAATAAATTCAAGGGACTCCTCTTTTTGGAAGGACGTTATCCAAGATGAAATGGATTCAATTGTGTCAAACCACATTTGGGAACTTGTTGACTTACCAAAGGGATCAAGGCCCATTGGATGCAAGTGGGTGTTTAAAAGGAAATATCATATTGATGGTACCTTAAACACTTATAAGGCCAGATTAGTGGCAAAAGGATTTAGACAAAAGGAAGGTGTATATTACTTTGACACATATGCACCAGTAGCAAGGACAACCACAATTAGATTGTTGTTTGCCTTAGCCTCTTTGAATGACCTTATAGTTCATCAGATGGATGTTAAAACAACATTCTTAAATGTAGATCTCGATGAGGAAGTCTACATGGAATAACCAGAAGGCTACATGCTTCCTGGAAATAAACTAAAGGTGTGTAAGCTTACCAAATCCTTATATGGCTTAAAACAAGCACCAGAATAATGGCATCAAAAATTTGATTATGTGATACTCTTAAATGGATTTATTCCTAATTCTTGTGACAAGTATTTATACACAGAGGTGTGAAAAAATACTATAATATTTCTTTGTCTCTATGTTGATGAAAGAGGCTTTGTCAGTGGGTCAGCAATATTGTCAAGTGTAGGTACTCTGCATATTTTCACATCTCCTCTATCTATTATCTCTCGAATGAGGTGATAACGCCTAAGTATGTGTTTGGATCATTGATGAGATCTAGGTTCCTTAGCTTGTGCGATAGCACCATTGTTATCACAATAGAGACCAATGGGATCCACAATGCTAGGAACCATACCAAGTTTACTAATGAACTTTTTTATCCAAACAGCTTCCTTTGCTGCACTTGAGGCAACAATATACTCGGCCTCGATTGTAGAATCGACAACTGTATCTTGCTTTAAACTTTTCTAGCTCATAGCGCCACCGTTTAAGCAAAACACATAGCCAGATTGTGATCTAAAGTCATCCTTATCTGTGTGGAAGCTAGCATCGGTGTATCCAATTACAACCAGCTCTTCCTGACCTCCATATATCAAGAATAAGTCCTTAGTCCTTCTCAAATACTTAAGGATATTCTTGACAGCTACCAAATGAGCATCACCAGGATCAGATTGGTACCTACTCGTTGCACTTAAAGCATACGAGATATCTGGTCGAGTAAATAATATGGCATACATGATAGATCCTATTGCAGATGCATATGGAATCTTATTCATGTGATCCCTTTATTCCTTAGTTGAAGGGGATTGTGTTTTTGATAGACACAGGTCATGTTGAATAGGTATGAATCCTTTCATGGAATCATGCATATTAAAGCGTCTCAACACTTTGTCTATGTACGTACTCTGACTTAGGCCAAGCAGTTTTTGTGATCTATCTCTATAGATACTGATTCCTAATATATAGGTTGCTTCACCTAGGTCCTTCATAGAAAAGCATTTCCCCAACCAAGGCTTTACTTGTTGTAGGGTAGGAACATCATTTCCAATGAGTAATATGTCACCTACATATAATACCAGGAAAACGATCATGCTCCTACTAACCTTCTTGTAGACATAAGGCTCATCTTCGTTCTTGATGAATCCATATTATTTTACTGTTTTATCAAAACGAAGATTCCAACTTCTGGAAGCTTGCTTCAATCCATAGATTGATCTTTGTAACTTACATATCTTTTGGGCTTCTTCAGGTATGTCAAATCCTTCAGGTTGTGTCATGTACGCATCCTCAATAAGATTCCCATTAAGGAAAGTAGTTTTGACATCCATCTGTCATATTTCATAATCATGATATGCAGGGATAGCAAGTAAAATCCGAACAGATTTAAGCATTGCAACTGGTGAAAAGGTTTCATCATAGTCAACCCCATGAATTTATTTATATCCTTTTGCAACCAGTCTTGCCTTATAGGTATGTACCTTACCATCCATGTCAGTCTTCTTTTTGAAGACCCACTTGCATCCTATAGGGTTAACTACTACAGGAGGCTCTACCAAGGTCCAAACCCGGTTTGTGTACATGGAATCCATTTCAGATTTCATGGCTTCTAGCCACTTCTCAGACTCGGGACCAGTTATGGCCTCTTGGTAGGTCACATGCTCATCTTGATTCATGAGTAATACATCACCTTGATCAATTATGAGATATTCATATCTCTCAGGTAGGTGACGTATTCTGTTTGACCTACGCTACTTGAGCAGGTTGCTCTTCCACAACTACTTGTGTTTCCTGCTCTAATCCTCCATAGGTGTATCAATGCTTTGTGATTCTTGAATTTCTTCAAGCTCTACTTTCCTCCCACTGATTCCTTTGGAAATAAAATCCTTTTCTAGGAAAACTCCAGTTCGAGCGACAAACACTTTGCCCTCAGAAGGATTGTAGAAGTAATACCCTCTTGTTTCTTTAGGATACCCCACAAATAAGCATTTGTCAGATTTGGGCTCAAGCTTAGTTGAAATTTTTCATTTCACATAAACTTCGCAACCCCAAATCTTCATGTAAGACATATGTGGTTTCTTACCACTCCATGTCTCATACGGTGTCTTCTCAAAATTTTTGGATGGAACACGGTTAAGTGTGTAAGTTGCTGTCAATAGTGCATGTCCCCAAAAGGAGTTTGGAAGATCAGCGTGACTCATCATGGATTGGACCATGTCTAACAGGTGTAACACCCCAAAATTTGCCCTCCTCATTCATGCATTCACTTTTTAGGTCATTTAGCATTTCATGCCATATTGCACCGCGTCAATCAGAATTCGCTCCAAGAAGCTCGAACATCATCCAGGACACTTTGTGGGTTCTACTTAGACGGTCAGTCAACGCAAGGAATAGACTTGAGGTACTACCAACAGGTCTAATTGGGGCCTATTCACCGTGCAAATTACCATACTTGAAGAAGCAAGAATCGGCTGATGAGCTGTCATGCTCGCTAGGCGAGCAGATGCTTCGCCTAGCGAAGAACACTGTCATGCTCGCTAGGCGAGCAGATCCTTCGCTAGGCGAAGGGCGCGCATTTCAGAAAATATCAGAAAGCTTTGGGCCTCAGCTGACCTCATCCCAAGCCCATTACCCACGAAATCAGTCTATAAATACTGAAGTTTCAGTAGAGGAAGACACTGGGAGTTACACTGGGAGAACCACGGGAGAAAGATCTTGAGAGAAGGAGACCTAGGAATTACTCTGCAGCAACCTTCAGGCAGCTCTGAGGAGTTCACTCCGATTCACACGCTCTTTTGCCTCCGCCTCACGCAAACCTAACAGAGCTTTACAAATCCAGCCGCGCCGTTCGATCGATCTCTCTCATCAGGTATGCCTTTGTTCCTACTACTTTACGCCTTGAATTTGAATATTATGAATGTATGAGGTAACATCAGGTGTTGCCCACGGGTTTATGTTTGTGTATAAATATATGAACAATGCATCGAATGTTTTAATAATTTCGTTTCTAAGATGAATTCCATAGGGTTTGGAGTCCTTAACATCGTGCAGGTATCAACGAAAAATCCAAAACCCGCAGGCCCTCGCTAGCCGCTTCGCTAGGCGAGCCTGTAGCGAAGCTTCGCTAAGCCTTCGCTAGGCGAAGCAGTCGCGAACGTGACAGTATTCGTTTTTTTTGTTCTCTTTATTCTAACCTGTCTTGTGTTTCCATGGCATTGTTTTCTCTTGATTTCATCCTGCTGTTCTAACCCTTTGTCGAGTTTTGTGAGGGCTCACATGGCTTTTGCAGAGACACTCGCGTGGTTTCCCACTTTATTTGTGGGGTACCCCCTGGAGTTTTATTCTGATTATTCGTGTTGACTGATTTCCTTTGACGGTCCAGCTGGAGAGATTTCAGGGTTTCTTGCTCCTTTAACTGCTATAGCTTCGGATCTTTATCCGTGTGGTAATTTTTCCCTTTCTCGTACTTTATCGCTTTCTTAGCTGGAAGACCTCGATAGGAGGCAATAATTGAGCCCCTTGGTGGCATTTTACTTTGAGATACTTGTTTTGTGTTTTGTATTCGCATCCCCACATGTAACGCGGTTCCTTCGTCAAGGACTGCCCGTTTTCCCTCGCGCATCACAAACCCTAAAACCCATAACACACGTTTACTCCTTCTACTACAGGTGAGTAAGTCTCCAAAGGTCGAGCATCCGGTAGATTGCGTAGTAACGTCGTTCATCCAAAACCCATTCCATGACCCCGTAGTTAGCCGAACTACGGCTTGCTCTGATTCTCATTCCAGATGAGATACGTAGGCATAAGACGTGATGTCTTAGCGAGCACACTAACCCCCGACCCGTAGGTCAGCCGAGCTACGAAGATTCTGATTCTCATATTCAGATGAGATACGTATGCAGTGGATACGACATCCACGCGAGTCATTTCTCTTAACCTTTTAGTAAATAGTACATTAGGTAAACTCACACCCTTTAGACAAAAACTACAAAAGTGGATCCCGTAGAGTATTACGGATGCGTAGGGGTGCTAATACCTTGCCTTCGCATAACCGACTCCCGAACCCAAGATTTGGTTGCGAGACCCCGTCTGGTCCTTTCCTTTTTTCAGGTTTACTTCGAGCGTTTCCTTTCCCTCCTTTGGGATGAATAACGCACGGTGGAGACTCTTCTGTCATTCTCTTTCGCCGGTTGTTTTTTCGCACACTGTATTTTTCAGGTTGCGACAGCTGGCGACTCTGCTGAGGATAAAAGAAGTTGACCTCTTGCTGGTCCATCTTCCCTAAGCGAGTCCCTCCTAGCTTTTGTAGTTTGTTTGTTTATTGGGTGTTCATTCTTTTTGTACAGTTATTTATTTACCTGCTTTACCTTATTGCATTGTGTACATATCATTGTTGTATCTGTTGGCCGGCTATGGCTGCTTGGTGATCTTTGTAAGACGAGTTCTATACCCGAACTCGAGTGCACTTAAGATAGGAGAATGGCACAGTCCTGTCAACTTGTGTGGAGTTATTCCTTAGCGAGTTGACTTGCAAGCCCATTCACTTGGTGGAGGTCATGTTGAGATCAATAATGTCACATAAGTAAGTTGTGGTTAGACATTACTTGTTCCAATATAGACCTAAGAAGCCAAGGACCTTAGTTTACCAAACCCATCTTGGCCTATTCGTAGGACGTAGTGCGAAAGTCGTTCAAGTGTAAGATTTGATACGATTGTTACGCGATACTACACTCATAAGAGTCTCTCTTGAGAATATTGTTGGAATACGAGTAGTCGTTCCTCTGATAATATCCGAAAGATGGGATTATGACTATGGGAACCTTTTGTAGAACATGTTTGGCAGGTTTAAACCTTAGTACACTCCTTTTGGGTGGTTCTTAACCTAAACTCCATGCTCGTGACTTGCGACAAACCCTTGATTCATGGTTGATCCGATCAGGTATCCTTAATATCAATGAAACTCGGGTGTTGATAAGGTGTAAACCATAATCCGCCAAAATGGGTGGTTGATATTAAGGATAACATGATCCACCCCATGACCTTTGTTTGGTGTGCTCTTAATTTCTCTCCAGACAGTGCAACCTGACAGATGTTCAAGTAGATACAGCAATCCTGATTGACATGCCACTGCATTGCATTCACATCATCACACCATTTGCATTCATATCATTTAACACATGTTTATCCTTTTCAAGGAGGTTTAAATCTTCTTCTTGATTCTAGTCGGGGTTTTCTTTTTACACTGTTTATCAAATGTGAGACTGGAATCAAAGGGGTAGAATACTTTTGGAAGTGATAAACATGTCATTGCATTTGTATAGTCATCCGCATGTCTTGCATAACAGGTACCGCCACAGTGTTCTCAGTTTGTTTGGTGTCCCACTAGCAGGATAGCTGACTCAGGCATTCACCGATACGGCACCCGGAGGAACCAACAGAGAGTAATGGAAAGCCTACAGGCAGAGCTCGCCGAGATGAAGATTCGCATGAATCAATTCATGGATTTGGTTCAAGGGGTGGCTCAAGGACAGCAGGAGCTTAGATTATTGGTGCAGAGGGATCCCCCTATTACTCAACCGGAGACGTTGGCTGATCCTCCAGCTGGAGAGGCTAATGGACCCAATGGACCGGGGCCTATCCCAATCCTACATGTCACCTCCGGTCAACAACCCATTCAGGATGGTCAGGATGATCAGTTTCCCTTGCTTCAGGAAGACTTTGGCATGGACCCCATGTTTAGGAGATTGGAAGAAAGGTTGAAGGCAGTGGAAGGACAGAATCCTCTGGTAGTAGATGTTGCTGACTTGGGGTTGGTCCCAGGTGTGAGGGTGCCACCGAAATTCAAGGTCCCGATATTCGACAAATACAATGGCAGCTCTTGCCCCAAAACTCACGTACAAGCCTATTTCCGTAAAATGGTTGCATACTCTGATGACGAGAAGCTACTTATGTACTTCTTCCAGGATAGCCTAGCTGGGGCATCCTTGGAATGGTATATGAGGCTGGACAGGGCCCATATCCGTTGCTGGAGGGATTTGGCAGAGGCTTTCGTGAAGCAGTATCAGTATAATGCAGACATGGCTCCGGACAGAACTCAACTTCAGAATCTGTCTCTTAAAAGCAATGAGTGCTTCAGGGAATACGCTCAACGCTGGAGGGATATAGCTTCCCGTGTTCAGCCTCCTATGTTGGAAAAGGAGATGGCGAACATGTTCATGAATACTCTGCCCGGACCTTACTTGGAGCGTCTGGTGGGGTGCAATGCTTCCAACTTTGCTGATGTGGTCTCTACCGGAGAGAGGGTGGAGAATTACCTAAAGACATACAAGATCCAGAGTGGAGGTGGATCCTCATCACGGGTGAAGAAGTCGTTCATTCAGGGACAGAAGAGGAGAGAAGGGGATGCAAATGCCATATCTTCTTATCAGAACAGGGATAACCGGAGGAATAACTTTCAGAATTATCATCAGCAACCGTATGTTGCGGCTGTGACCATTCCAGCTGCAGCACCACTACAACAACAACAACCACAACGTCAACCAGCTCAGTATCAACAGCGGCAGCAACCGGGTAACAGACCCGCTTATCAACAGAGACAAAGGATGATGGACCGGCGTTTCGACACCCTTCCAATGTCGTACGCCCAGTTGCTTTCTAGTCTTCAACAACTACAACTTGTGCAACTGCGCACTCTGGCTCCTCCTGTTGGTAGACTTTCGGTGGGTTACGACGCCAACGCTAGGTGTAGCTTCCACTCTGGGGCACCTGGCCACAATATTGAGAACTGCAAAGCTTTTAAGCACGTAGTTCAGGACCTCATAGATTCAAAGGCCATCGACCTTGCGCCAGCTCTGAATGTCGTCAACAATCCCATGCCCCAGCATGGTGGTGCGAACGTTAACATGATAGAGGGAAAAGCCAAGTCCATTAAGGATGTGTTGAAGTTGAAGACTCCATTGTTGGTTATCAAAGGATGCTTGCTGAAGGCCGACGTTTTCCCCGGTTGTGGGAAGGGTTGTTTGGATTGTGCTACTCAGGGCGGAGGTTGTTTGAAGCTATAGCAAGGTATCCAGGCCTTGCTCGACAAAGGTACCCTCCAGGTTGAGGATTTGTCTGTCCAAGAGTCTGTGGAAGGGGTTGAGAAAGAAGGGTTTGAAGATGCTGCTGATGAATTCGCAGATGTTGTTCCTACTGTTTCTGTAATCCATAATGATGTAATTGAACTTAATTCCGATGTCTCGGATGCTTGCATTTCAATGAATGAGATTTCTGAGTACGGCTGTGATATTGCTACTATCACTATTTTCTACCCAACTAATCAGATCAGTGCGCCAGAAGCGCAACCCGTGCCACCAATGCGACGATCTACTATGACCATCACAACCCCTGGTCCTTTACCTTTCACCAGCGAAAGGGCCATTCCGTGGCATTATGGGGGAAGCGTGTATACGCACGATCATAGGGTGGAACGGCCACTGCAAGTAGAAGAGGGTCAGAAGCCTGAACTTGACGGTCCCGTAGTGGATAATGTCGGTGGAATCAGCCGATTCACCAGGAGTGGTAGATTGTTCTCACCACCGGTTACCCAAGCTGATAATGCTGATGCTGTGGCGAAAACCAAAGGCAAGCAAGTCGTGAATAAGGGTACCTCTGCACTCCAGGATGGTTCTGAGCCCATTTTTGCAAAGGATGTGGACGAGCTTCTGAGAATCATAAAGAAAAGCGATTACAAGGTAGTCGATCAGTTGATTCAGACTCCGTCCAAGATATCCATTCTCTCACTCCTGTTGTGTTCAGAGGCACACAGGGAGGCACTTCTGAAGGTTCTTAATGCTGCATATGTACCTCAAGAGATCTCGGTAAACCAACTAGAAGGGGTCGTTGCCAATGTGCATGCAAGCAACGAGTTGGGTTTCACCAATTCTGACTTGACACCAGCCGGACGCAATCATAACAAGGCTCTACACATCTCGATGGAATGCAGAGACACCGTGCTATCGCATGTTCTGGTGGATACAGGCTCCTCTCTCAATGTGCTACCCAAGAGAGCCCTGTCGAAGTTAGAAGTAGAGGGTTTGGTCTTGAAACCTTCAGATCTTATTGTGAGAGCCTTCGATGGCTCTAAGAGATCGGTGTTTGGAGAGGTAGAATTGCCAATTCTGATTGGATCACAAACCTTCAACACTGTCTTCTACGTGATGGATATCAGTCCTTCCTACAGTTGCCTGCTGGGTCGTCCTTGGATCCATAATGCTGGGGCAGTCTCTTCAACTCTACACCAGAAGATTAAGTTTCCGGTCAACGAACGAATTATCACCGTCTGTGGTGAGGAAGACATCCTGGTCAGTAACCTGTCTACGTTCAAGTATGTAGAAGTAGAAGGTGAAATTCATGAGACTCTGTGTCAGGCTTTTGAATCAGTTCAAATCAAGGATGCAGCTCCGGTGGAAGAGGTTAAAGCGGGTGCCTCTATCTCATCCTTTAAGCAGGCACGGGCCGTGGTGGATTCAGGTGTTGCTCCCGGTTGGGGGCGTCTGTTGGAATTACCAATGAAAGAAGATAAGTTCGGGATTGGATATCAGCCAACTCTGACTTCTACAACACTTCAGGGGCCGATCACTTTCTTCAGTGCTGGCATCATTCAGTATGGTCAAGTCTCTGCAGTCGACGAAGATGGGGATAGTGATTGTGACATTGACAACTGGGTGCGTCCGAGGATCCCGGGTGAAGTCATCAACAATTGGTATTCTGAGGAGATTATCCAAGTCACTCTTCTTGAAGAGTAATTTTCTTTGTTTATTCATGCATATCCAAGTCTTACGTTCCGCCCAGGGCGTAATGACTCATTGTAGGGCCCATCTATGTGACACTTGCATTTTTTATTATAAATAAAGGACGTATTTTTGCATTCAAATATTTCGTTCCCTGTCTTTCTATTTTTGCAGTTTTTCAAAATAAAAAAAAATGGCAATGTTTTGTTTAGTTTTCACTTCTTGTTCACACTCATAAGCACATACCATCACTCATGCAGATGCACAACACCGGATCCTATTGATAACGGTTCTGCTATGGCTCGCTTCGACTTTGAAAATCCAATCTTTCAAGCTGAAGAAGAGGGTGATGAAGACTGTGAACTCCCTGAAGAACTTACCAGGTTATTGAAACAGGAAGAAAGGGTCATTCAACCGCATCAAGAGTCTGTTGAAGTAATTAATCTCGGCACCGAAGACGCCAAGAGAGAAATCAAGATAGGGGCTGTTTTGGGAGACGATGTGAAGAAAGGGCTGATTGAATTGCTGCAAGAATACGTTGACATCTTCGCCTGGTCTTATCAGGACATGCCTGGGCTGGACACAGACATTGTGGTACACCGCTTGCCTCTCAAAGAAGGTTGTCCTCCGGTCAAGCAGAAGCTCAGAAGAACAAGACCAGAGATGGCTGTCAAGATAAAGGAAGAAGTGCAAAAGCAGTTGGACGCAGGGTTTCTAGCAGTCACCAATTATCCGCCATGGGTCGCAAACATCGTCCCAGTACCTAAGAAGGATGGAAAGGTACGGATGTGTGTCGACTACCGGGATCTGAACAGAGCTAGCCCTAAAGATGATTTCCCATTACCTCACATCGATGTTTTGGTGGATAATACAGCTCAGTTCTCGGTATTCTCCTTCATGGATGGCTTTTCTGGCTATAACCAAATCAAGATGGCACCAGAAGACAGGGAGAAGACAACATTCATAACCCCATGGGGCACCTTCTGCTACAAGGTGATGCCGTTTGGTCTGAAAAATGCCGGAGCAACATATCAGCGAGCGATGGTGACTTTGTTCCATGATATGATTCATCATGAAATCGAGGTTTATGTGGATGATATGATTGCCAAATCTCAGACAGAAGAAGAACATTTGTTGAATTTGCAGAAACTGTTTGAGCGTTTGAGGAAATTCAAACTGAGACTTAACTCGAACAAGTGCACTTTCGGGGTGAGATCGGGAAAATTGCTGGGTTTTATTGTTAGCGGAAAAGGGATTGAGGTGGATCCCGACAAAGTAAAAGCGATACAGGAAATGCCAGAGCCAAGAACAGAGAAGCAAGTCAGTAGTTTCTTAGGGAGGTTGAACTACATTGCAAGGTTCATCTCTCACCTAACAACCACGTGTGAGCCAATTTTCAAATTGCTGAGGAAAGATCAGGCTATTAGGTGGAATGAAGATTGTCAAAGGGCTTTCGAGAAGATAAAAGAGTATCTACAGAAACCTCCGATCCTTATACCTCCTGTTCCTGGGAGACCTCTGATAATGTACCTATCAGTGACTGAGAACTCGATGGGGTGTGTATTGGGACAGCATGACGAGTCTGGTCGAAAAGAGCATACCATATACTACCTTAGCAAAAAGTTTACCGACTGTGAAGTCAAATATTCGCAGCTTGAGAAAACTTGCTGTGCTTTGGCCTGGGCTGCTCGCCGACTGAGGCAGTATATGTTGAACCATACTACCTTGTTGATTTCTAAGATGGATCCAGTGAAATACATATTCGAGAAGCCAGCTCTCACCAGAAGGGTCGCTCGTTGGCAAATGATTTTAACAGAGTATGATATTCAGTACACGTCACAGAAGGCCATCAAAGGTAGTATTCTGTCAGACTACCTTGCCGAGCAGCCGATTGATGATTATGAGCCGATGAAGTTTGAATTCCCTGATGAAGACATCATGTTCCTCAAGATGAAAGACTGTGAAGAGCCAGTTGTGGAGGAGGGACCTGATCCAAACGAAAAGTGGACTTTGTTGTTTGATGGGGCTGTCAATGCTAGAGGAAGTGGAATTGGTGCTGTCATTACAACTCCGAAAGGTGCCCACATGTCTTTCACCGCTCGTTTGACTTTTGAGTGCACAAATAATGAAGCTGAGTACGAGGCCTGTATTTTGGGTATTGAGCAAGCCATTGATATGAGAATCAAGACTCTGGACATCTTCGGAGATTCAGCTCTGGTGATCAATCAAGTAAATGGTGATTGGAATACTCTCCAGCCCACTCTGGTCCCCTACAGAGACTACACGATAAGACTGTTGACTTTCTTCACAACAGTAAAGCTGTACCATATACCTCGTGATGAGAACCAGATGGCAGATGCTCTTGCTACTCTATCCTCCATGATCAAGGTAATTCGTTGGAACCATGCTCCCAGGATCGATGTGATGCGCCTTGACAGGGCCGCGTATGTGTTTGTTGCTGAACTGGTAGTCGATGACAAGCCCTGGTATCACGATATCAAGTGCTTTCTGAAGAATCAAGAGTACCCTGCAGGGGTATCCAACAATGACAGAAAGACTTTGAGAAGATTGGCAGGCAATTTCTTCTTGAACAAAGACGATGTGCTGTATAAGAGGAACTTCGACATGGTTTTGCTCAGATGCGTGGACAGACACGAGGCGGACATGTTAATGCAGGAAGTTCATGAAGGTTCCTTCGGTACTCATGCCGGCGGACATGCAATGGCTAAGAAATTGTTGAGAGCGGGTTATTACTGGATGACCATGGAATCAGATTGTTTCAAGTATGCTCGGAAGTGTCATAAATGCCAGATTTATGCTGATAAGGTGCATGTACCGCCGAATCCTCTGAATGTGATGTCTTCGCCGTGGCCGTTTGCCATGTGGGGCATTGACATGATTGGAAAGATTGAGCCGACTGCTTCCAATGGGCATCGCTTCATCCTTGTTGCCATCGACTATTTCACCAAGTAGGTCGAGGCAGCGTCGTTCGCGAATGTCACCAGACATGTGGTTGCCCGTTTCATCAAGAAAGAAATCATTTGTCGCTATGGGATTCCCGAAAGAATCATTACTGATAATGGTTCTAATCTCAACAACAAAATGATGAAGGAATTGTGTCGGAACTTCAACATTCAGCATCACAATTCTTCCCCTTACCGCCCTAAGATGAACGGCGCTGTTGAGGCGGCAAATAAGAACATAAAGAAGATTGTGCAGAAGATGGTCGTCACGTACAGAGATTGGCATGAGATGCTACCTTTCTCCTTGCATGGGTACCGCACTTCAGTACGTACATCGACCGGGGCAACCCCTTACTCCCTGGTGTATGGTATGGAAGCAGTCCTACCTGTTGAAGTGGAGATTCCTTCTCTAAGAGTCTTGTTGGATGTCAAGCTAGACGAAGCTGAATGGATTCGGACAAGGTTCAATGAGTTAAGTCTTATCGAAGAGAAGCGAATGGCCGCCATTTGTCGTGGGCAGTTGTATCAGAGTCGGATGAAGAGAGCCTTTGATCAGAAAGTGCGTCCTCGTTGTTTCCAAGTTGGAGATCTAGTTTTGAAAAGGATCCTTCCTCCTCAGACAGATCACAGGGGCAAGTGGACTCCTAACTATGAGGGACCGTATATTGTCACCAAGGTTTTTGATGGTGGGGCCTTAATGCTTGCAACTATGGATGGTGAAAACTTCACTTCCCCTGTGAACTCAGACGCAGTTAAAAAATACTTCGCATAAAATAGACCCGCTGGACAGTAAAAAAGAGTAGTCCAGGCAAAAAATGGGCGTCCCGGCGAACCAAGAAAATGAAAAGGTTCGGGCAAAAATTAGGGACAAAAAAAAAAATTGTACACCCGGTAAGTTGAAAACCTGAAAAGGCAACTTAGGCAAAAATGGGTATCCCGGTGGATTGAAAACCCGAAAAGGGCGATCCAGGCAAAAGTTAGGGATTAAGCGAATGACTGCGTTCTGAGTAGTTCTGAATCTCATCTCGTGCCAATGACTGGAAATTTTCGAAAGGTAGGAAACAGTCCAATCACCTTCTCAGAAGGCTGATCATCTGGAGGATCTTGAAGACGGGCAAGTCATAGCAGAATTGGAACCCAATAGAAATCCATTTCACATTGCCATTAGATTAATTTTTGTTTTTATCTTTTGTGCGATTACCTCTTTCCAGGGATTGCTTCCTAATGTATCTATTCAGAGGCCATTCAATCAATAAAATCATGTTATTCAGTATATCTCTGTTTTCATTTTCATTTTACTGTTTTATTTGCAAAAATGACGTCCGAATTTTTGATAAACATTGCATCATGACACATAAGGGATTTACAGGTACATGCTTAATAAACATTTAAAATTGCTATAAATTTTAAGCGCTTTGGATCGTCTATTCAGAACAGATACCCTCGGGGCATTTCCTTAAAATCCCCTGCGGATGATCGTGAATATCTTCCCCAGTGAAGTCACCAACAGACAAATTCGATGTCTTATCCCTGCAGAGCTGATCAGAGCGTTGGATTCCTCAATCCCCAGCAGGTTCTCACCATTGGACTTCCTCAAGCGGTTGTTTCAGGACATACACTCCCCAGCGGAGTTGACAGTGCCAGACTGTATCTTCCCAGCAGAAGTTGCTGCTCCTTAGAGTTCGATGCCAGATCGATAACCCCAATGCCAGATCCATGGTTTCTTTCCTTGAAGCAGAACCTCGGTATCGTATCAGTGTTTGCTCTCCCTGCTGAGTCATCTCTCGCAAATCGTGGTTGCCAGAACCATTGTAGCTTTCCTCAGCAGCAGGCTTCCAATGCCATTCTTTTCCCGATCAGAGTCTCGGTATGGCCAGAACACCGCATGGCTAGTCATCTCCCCACAGAGTTCATTGTGGTGTGTATCTCCAGCAGCCTGGCCAGAGCCCAGAGGATGGTAATCATTTCCCCAGCAGATCCCCTTGCCTCGGCTTGGCATTCTACCCAGCATTTTGCATCCCTGCATGTAGAATCATATTGCATTGCATCCTTCCAAATCGCGTAGCATTTCCATTTTCATGGAGCATTACGCCATTGAAAAATTCAAACATACGCATTGTAAGCATAAAACATTCTCGGTATCCCAAGTGATAAGCTAGAAGTTGTTTCCAGTACTCAGACTGAAGATTGTTCATGACTTACCTTCGTTATCCCCAGCAAGTGTCATTGGCCCATGCGCCGCCTCTATCATCATTCTCTATCTCTGCCGATACTGACAGGCATGAATGTTCCGGTATCCAGACCGAAGTGGCGTTCAGGCCAGTTTTCCGATATTCAGATCGAAGAAGTTTCCGACGATCGGGTCGATGCAACTTGTGGCGTTCAGGCCAGTGTTCCGATATTCAGATCGAAGTGGCATTCAGGCCAGTTTTCCGGTGTTCAGACCGAAGTGGCATTCAGGCCAATGTTCCGGTATCCAGACCGAAGTGGCGTTCAGGCCAGTTTTCCGATATTCAGATCGAAGAAGTTTCCGACGATCAGGTCAACGCAACTTATGGCATTCAGGCCAGCTTTCCCAGTATCCAGACCGAAGTGGCATTCAGGCCAATGTTCAGGTATTCAGACCGAAGTGGCATTCAGGCCAGTTTCCCCAAGTTCAGATCGAAGTCATCTCCAGTATTCAGACTGATGAGCGGCATTCAGGCCATGGTTATTTCTGTGTTACCATTTATTTTGGTATCCAGGTTAGCATTCTTTTTCGGTATTCAGACTGACTCTCACCGTACCAGACGGATTCTTCTTTCAAGGAATTGTTACTTCACTTCACTTCAGTGCAAATTTTTGGGCTTCTATTGTATTCAATCCCTTGATACCTCGAAAGTGCGAAAGCCGCCGCTATCTTCTTTTCGGGTCCCCAGTTGATTGAATAGGGGCAGCTGAACACCCCAAAATTTGCCCTCCTCATTCATGCATTCACTTTTTAGGTCATTTAGCATTTCATGCTATATTGCACCGCGTCAATCAGAATTCGCTCCAAGAAGCTCGAACATCATCCAGGACACTTTGTGGGTTCTACTTAGACGGTCAGTCAACGCAAGGAATAGACTTGAGGTACTACCAACAGGTCTAATTGGGGCCTATTCACCGTGCAAATTGCCAGACTTGAAGAAGCAAGAATCGGCTGATGAGCTGTCATGCTCGCTAGGCGAGCAGATGCTTTGCCTAGCGAAGAACACTGTCATGCTCGCTAGGCGAGCAGATCCTTCGCTAGGCGAAGGGCGCGCATTTCAAAAAATATCAGAAAGCTTTGGGCCTTAGCTGACCTCATCCCAAGCCCATTACCCACGAAATCAGTCTATAAATACTGAAGTTTCAGTAGAGGAAGACACTGGGAGTTACACTGGGAGAACCACGGGAGAAAGATCTTGAGAGAAGGAGACCTAGGAATTACTCTGCAGCAACCTTCAGGCAGCTCTGAGGAGTTCACTCCGATTCACACGCTCTTTTGCCTCCGCCTCACGCAAACCTAACAGAGCTTTACAAATCCAGCCGCGCCGTTCGATCGATCTCTCTCATCAGGTATGCCTTTGTTCCTACTACTTTACGCCTTGAATTTGAATATTATGAATGTATGAGGTAACATCAGGTGTTGCCCACGGGTTTATGTTTGTGTATAAATATATGAACAATGCATCGAATGTTTTAATAATTTCGTTTCTGAGATGAATTCCATAGGGTTTGGAGTCCTTAACATCGTGCAGGTATCAACGAAAAATCCAAAACCCGCAGGCCCTCGCTAGCCGCTTCGCTAGGCGAGCCTGTAGCAAAGCTTCGCTAAGCCTTCGCTAGGCGAAGCAGTTGCGAACGTGACAATATTCGTTTTTTTTTGTTCTCTTTATTCTAACCTGTCTTGTGTTTCCATGGCATTGTTTTCTCTTGATTTCATCCTGCTGTTCTAACCCTTTGTCGAGTTTTGTGAGGGCTCACATGGCTTTTGCAGAGACACTCGCGTGGTTTCCCACTTTATTTGTGGGGTACCCCCTGGAGTTTTATTCTGATTATTCGTGTTGACTGAATTCCTTTGACGGTCCAGCTAGAGAGATTTCAGGGTTTCTTGCTCCTTTAACTGTTATAGCTTCGGATCTTTATCCGTGTGGTAATTTTTCCCTTTCTCGTACTTTATCGCTTTCTTAGCTGGAAGACCTCGATATGAGGCAATGTTTGAGCCCCTTGGTGGCATTTTACTTTGAGATACTTGTTTTGTGTTTTGTATTCATATCCCCACATGTAACGCGGTTCCTTCGTCAAGGACTGCCCGTTTGCCCTCGCGCATCACAAACCCTAAAACCCATAACACACGTTTACTCCTTCTACTACAGGTGAGTAAGTCTCCAAAGGTCGAGCATCCGGTAGATTGCGTAGTAACGTCGTTCATCCAAAACCCATTCCATGACCCCGTAGTTAGCCGAACTACGGCTTGCTCTGATTCTCATTCCAGATGAGATACGTAGGCATAAGACGCGATGTCTTAGCGAGCACACTAACCCCCGACCCGTAGGTCAGCCGAGCTACGAAGACTCTGATTCTCATATTCAGATGAGATACGTATGCAGTGGATACGACATCCGTGCGAGTCATTTCTCTTAACCTTTTAGTAAATAGTACATTAGGTAAACTCACACCCTTTAGACAAAAACTACAAAAGTGGATCCCGTAGAGTACTACGGATGCGTAGGGGTGCTAATACCTTCCCTTCGCATAACCGACTCCCGAACCCAAGATTTGGTTGCGAGACCCCGTCTGGTCCTTTCCTTTTTTCAGGTTTACTTCGAGCGTTTCCTTTCCCTCCTTTGGGATGAATAACGCACGGTGGCGACTCTTCTATCATTCTCTTTCGCCGGTTGTTTTTTCGCACACTGTATTTTTCAGGTTGCGACAACAGGGTTCGATTTCTTCTCTCAGATACACCATTCCATTGGGGTGTTCCAGGAGGAGTAAGTTGGGATAGGATCCCACACTCTTTCAGATGGTCATCAAACTCTAGGCTTAAATACTCACCACCTCGATCTGATCGAAGAGTTTTAATATTCTTACCTAGTTGGTTTTGTACTTCATTCTTGAATTCCTTGAACTTTTAAAAGGACTCTGATTTGTGTTTCATTAAATACACATAACCATATCTACTAAAATCATCAGTAAATGTGATGAAGTACTAAAAACCTCCTCTGGCTTGTATGTTTAGTGGTCCACATGCATCAGTATGTATGAGGGCCAAAAGATCATTAACTCTTTCACCTTTTCCTGTGAATGGAGACTTTGTCATCTTTCCAATTAAACAAGATCTGCATGTCTCATATGATTCATAATCAAAAGAGTCCAAGAGTCCATCCTTATGGAGTTTGGAAATTCGTTTCTTTTTTATGTGGCCTAATCGACAATTGATCGGGAAAATAGCAAGTGTACTATTTTACCGATGTAGTAATAAAAGGAATTATCCTGAGTATCGATCTCGAGGACTGCGTAGGAACTATCAGTGTTGATAATGATTCAATTAAACAAAATAACCTTAGGTTGGTAAGTGAAGAGTGAATTTGCTTTGTAAAATATAAAGGCAAAATAGAGATTTTTGAATGCAGAAACGTTAAACATGCTAGATCAAGGGTGTATGAATTGCTCTGAAATAAACTTAATCCTTATTTTATGATATCTATGTTCGAATGATTCAATATGGTTCTCAAGAGAAGTTTCCCCTAATTCCTTAGCCAGAAACCATTAACATTCAATTTTAAATCCCAATTCCTTAGCCATTCAAAAGAATATTAATCCCATGTATGAATATCAAGAATTTTCCATCATCACTATTAGATCCTCATTCCTAAGAGAAATTAGCGATGTTGTTATACACATAGTGATAAAGGGATTTGTCAGACCTCCTTTACCTCCAATTCAATACCTAATTTTCCAATACGGCAAGCATTACACTCGTGCTATAACAAATTGATTTCATAAAAACATAGACATTCATAACATTGTAGGAAAAAGGTTCATTACAAAAGCAATTCAGGGACACCCCCCTAGCATTGGGGGGTTTAGCTCATGATAATATTCAAAGAAGGTACAAATATAAGATTAGACATTACAAGAGATTAGATAGCTTCGATCTTCAATTGCTTCCGCGCTTGATGATCTCCGTTCTCCAAAAATCTTGATTCTCTCGTCCACTCTGTTCCGTCCTTTGTTTGTCCTTCCATTAGGTCTAAATAGTGTGGTACACATTGCAGCCAGGCCAAAAAGTCAAAAATGCCCTCCGGGATCACTTACATGAGTGAAAACAAGAAATCAGAAACTTCAGCGCACCTGCCAACACGGGCCGTGCCAGGCAACACGGCCGGCCGTGTCAGCCCCCTGGTTTTTGTATGGGAAAAAGGTTTTCTTGCAGCACGGGCCGTGTCAGGAGACACGGGCCGTGTTTGGCTCCAGGAATTTCCTTCTATTTTTATTTCTTTTTCTTTCACTCTTCCACTGTTGCCTTGGCACTTCCGACTCTTCAACTACTTCTGAAACATGCACAATACCATGGAAACGACATAAAACGCATCTAAAAACTTAAATTAACACCAAAAGCAAAATAAGCATAAATCTACTCAACTATGAAATACTTAAAATTTAAACACTAAAACTCAAAATAAAGGGTTACCACATTGATGAATTTTGGCCGAGAACATGATGAAAATCAAGTAAAATGGTGACCGATCAACAATGCCAAAGGTAAGTTGGATTTAACTCATTAGGTTTCATTCTTTTAGTATTAATGTTATAAATAGACATTTCAAGATCAAGGACATATAGTCCATTGTTCATTTATGCAATAGCATAGAATATATCATTCAAATAAATGCAACAATTATTCTTTATTATAAATGAAAAACCAAACTAGTCCAAACAAGAAACGGAAATAATATTCCTGCTAATTGCAGGTACATAATAACAGTTCTCTAACTAAATTATTAAACCACTAGGTAAAGTCAATACATAAGTTCCTACGGCTAAAGCAGCAACCTTTGCTCCATTGCCAACTCGTAGGTCAACTTCACCTTTTGCCAAATCTCTACTCCCTTTTAGCCCCTGCACATTTGTACAAATGTGAGAACCGCATCCAGTATCTAATACCCATGATGCAGAAGTAGATAAATTAATTTCAATAACAAAAATACTTGAAGTTGAAGTCTCTACTCTATTCTTCATATCTTCCAGGTACTTTGGGCAGTTTCTCTTCCAGTGTCCGGTCTTACCGCAATGGAAGCAGGTGCCTGCCTTTGCTATGCCCCCACTAGGTTTCAACGCATCAACAGTGGGTCTGGGTTTGGCAACTTCCTTTCCTTTCCCTTTATCACCCTGCTTGGTGGGTCTTTTGTTCTATCTCTTTCCATTTCCGATCATCATAATGGACTTCCCTTTTAACTTCAGATTCTGCTCAGCAGTTCTTAACATGGCTAGCAGGTCAGAAAGAGATTTGTTCATATCATTCATATTGAAATTTAGGACAAATTGACTGAATCTATCTGGCAACGATTGCAAGATCAAATCAGCCGCAAGTTCCTTTCCGAGGGGACAACCCAACCTTTCAAGGTTTTCCACATACCCAATCATCTTGAGCACATGGGGACCTACAGGGGCTCCCTCAGCTAACTTGCCTTGAAAAGGGGTTTTTGAAACTTCAAACCTTTCATGCCTTGCTTGCTCTTGATAGATCATCTTCAGGTGTTCAATCATATTGAACACTGCCATGTTCTCATGTTGCTTTTTCAACTCTGAGTTCATGGTAGCTAGCATGAGACAAGCAGTTTCATTGGCATCATCGACATGCTTCTTATAAGCATCTCTTTCTGCCTTATGTGCAGAACTAGGAGGTTCCTCTTCAGGAACAGGTTTCTCGAAGACATACAACTTTCTATCATGTTTGAGGACAATCCTCAGATTTCGGTGCCAATCCAGAAAATTTGTCCCAGACGATTTTTCCTTGTCAAGGATTGATCGCAAAATGTTGTTAGAGGTGTTTGTTGTCATGGTAATCTACATGAAATTAATGAAAATATAAGTATCACTAACATATTTAATTAGGCCTTTAATTAAATATGCTCCCACTATTTTACTCAAAACAAATGATCCTCACCATTTGATTCGGAAAATCCCGTTGGAAGATTTTCTAGTGGGTCGAGATCCACATTTCACTTTGTTTTAAGTCCGCGTAGGCGGATTACACAAAACTAGGTTATTTAGGTAGGAACTCCTTCCAATTGTATCTAATACAACTCTCGAATATTTTAGTTTGGTGAATAACTCCTTATTCCAATCCATCACATGGATCATTTCCAACTCTTGTTTCTAAACACATATAATCTTATTATAATTTGTTTAGTTAAGTTTGATCCATTGTTTTAGCAATTGGATATTACAATTATCCCATCGCACCTTACTAATATAGAACATGCACCTCGCGTAGGCGAAACCTACATTATCTGATACTAGTCTTGATGAGTGCTAAAACTTGGAAAGCATAAACTTAATATTTAATTTGAGGGAATTTGCAATTATTCTAATTTCACTGGCTTATTTATCATATAAATCGTCTCTCACATGCATCAACATACATTCACATGCATCAACATACATAATGAAATAGTTATGGCCCCTAGCGCAATTGTTCTCCCAAGCCAATGAGAGAACCTAAGCTAACCTAATAACGATCTAAGCTTCTCTAAGCAAGATCTTCAAGGTTGTCCTCCTTTGATATTGAATTCTTCTTTTTCTTCATAACATTACATTACATAAAAGAAACTCGTTTTACATACGAGGGAGTGAGATGAGAAAAGAAGTTACATTAAGAGAAAAAGGAGGCACGACACGCAGGTCGTATTTTAAAATCCCAAAACAGAATAAAGGAAAACTAAGGCCATAACCGATCACAAGACAATAATAATAAACACATTATTACTATTAATTTTAATTCTTTGATTAATTAAAACCAAATTAAATTTTGGCGACCGATCACACTATGCAGAGTTAGTCGGGGTCCGCTGCCCGGTCACAAAACAGAAACACCGAGAATTATGACTCTGTGAATGTGACGACCGTCACAAAGCATGTTACGACCGTCACGTCCAGCTTGTGACGACCGTCTCAGGCCCATGACAAACGTCACGCGGCCAAAATCAGCGCTTTGAAACAGTCAACAGACGTGATCCAACAAGCCCTCAATTCACAACTCTTTGACAGCACAACCCTTGTGCCGTCACTAACCCTAATGCACCAATATCAGACCGTCAAACACACCTCGATTGTTGATTCAGTATGATTGATCAACAGGTCATTGCTTCACCATACTAATGTCGGATTCCGAAGCAAATGACCATTGATCGCTCAAAGGAAAACAACCATTAAGTGTTTGAATGAACGAAACAAAAACAGTATATCATATATACCATATTTTGCATTAGGATTACTTATATCATATATATAACTTGATCGATCTCAATTGTGTAACCTATGGACGATCGATGTATCGCTGCTTCACCATACTAATGTTGGTTCCGAAGCATAATCAACATCAATCATCCAAATCGTACACACATGATGCCAAATTTAATTACTCGTTTATTCTTTGATTCATTCTGTCTTTTAATCATATCAATACAGAAAATAAACAGCTATCAGATGCATGGTTTCGTAAGTGGCTCTAATACCACTGAAGGAGATGGACGATCCAAAATGCAGCGGAATTTAAAATTTTCTCCTTTAGTGATCCTTATGAATGGGCATGATAAGTGATAAAATCGTTACCTCTTGTGACGATTGAAACCTTTGATGCAGATCTACGGAGCGATCACGAACGTTGAACGATGACAACGCCTCTACTCAGTCCACACGAACGGATTCCTTCAATCTCAGTGCTAGGTGTTGCGAATGAAGGCTTTGAGTGAGAGAGAGAGAGAGAGAGAGAAAACTAAATTCCAACTGCACCTAATGCTTCTGCATAAGGGTTCTATTTATAGAACCACTTGTGTGGGCTGCAAGCTAAAAAGCCCACTTAAGTGTATGTGGCCCATATTTTATAATATGCCAAAAATTACTTAAGCACGTGGTACCTTACCATATTTCGTATTCTACTTAAGTACACCATACCTTACGATGTTCTACAATTCACTTAAGTGCACCGTACCTTACGGTGTTCCTTAGTTACTCTATCTCTCATCAATCCGACCTTTTGCGTGTGATCCTGTAGGTTTAAGCGGCATTGGCAATTATATTAAAAGGCCTTCATTATGGTAGTTTCCCTACCATACTAGAAGGATATACCAATGCGAGTTGGATATCTAACGTTGGAGATCATAAATCTACAACTGGATGGATATTTACACTAGCTGAAGGAGCAATTTCTTGGAAGAGCAAGAAACAAACGTGCATTACTCTTTCGACCATGGAATTAGAGTTCGTGGCTCTCGCTTCCACTGGTCAAGAAGCAGAATGGTTGAGGGATCTTCTGTTGGAAGTTCCATTGGCTAAAGACAATGTTCCAAAGGTGATGATACACTGAGATAGCCAAGCCACTTTAGCTAGAGCATTCAGCAAAGTGTATAATGGAAAGTCTAGGCATATAGGACTTAGACATTCGTTCGTGAGAAAATTGATTAAGGATGGAATCATTTCACTCACCTATATACGAACAAGTTATAATGTCGCCGATCCATTTACTAGGCCACTGGCCAGAGACTCAGTAAAAACAACCTTGAGAGGCATGGGGTTAAATTCCTTGAATAAGAGTTCCAACAGCGGTGATAACCCAATCTTATGTTAACAAAACATTAACTTCAAGATTCAATAGGTAACAATAAGTCATTGATTTGGATGTAAGTCAGGCATTGGGTAATAATGTTGACTATTTTAAATAGAGGGTTGAGGTTTTCAAAACCTCTTAATGAAGTTCATAACCGAGGAAAAGTATCTCGTGGAAAAGGATACAAAATGAACTTCACCTATGTGAATTTCGAGATGGCGTCGTCTCAAAGTGAGAGTTGGAGTTTCTCTCATGGAAAATTCATGAAACAGGATAGCATTGGCCATAAATAAGTGTTAAGCGAGATATGTAGAGGAAGAACCTTTAAAGAGTGTGTGTAAGGTAACGTCAGTCTAATCATATGGATTAATGGTTTAAAAGCATTACTACCTAATATTCTGATTAAACTTTGCATTATCCTTACTAAGGTTAAGTTTTAAAACGAAAGATATCCAACTGTATTAACACTCTTTATATCTCATTTTCTGGAATTAGTTTTGTCATTATTAGAATAAGTGGGGGAATGTTGGAAACTATGAACAATAATTGTCATGAGTGTGTTTCAATATGACAAAAATGGGCAAGCGAGTTAATGGCAATAAATGCTTGCAAATAGTCCCACATAGAAAGTGGAGCTAAATTTAAAAGCATTTATAAATATCTTGAAATATTAAACTCACCAAAGAAGGCAAAGAGGATAAGGTGCCACATGGTTTAAAAGCATTGCCACATGGAGATGGTTTAAAAGCATTTTTACCTAATATTCAGATTAAACTTTGCATTATCCTTACTAAGGTTAAGTTTTAAATCGAAAGATAGCCAACTATATTAACACTCTTTATATCTCATTTTTTGAAATTAGTTTTGTCATTATTAAAACAAGTGGGGGATGTTGGAAATTATGAACAATAATTGTCATGGGTGTATTTCAATATGACAAAAATAGGCAAGTGAGTTAATGGCAATAAATGCTTGCAAATAGTCTCACATAGAAAGTGGAGCTAACTTTAAAAGCATTTATAAAGACCTTGAAACATTAAACTCACCAAATGAGCCAAAGAGGATAAGGTGTCACATGGACATATGTGACGGTCGCAAGCACTATGCCACTTGTCACATCCAAACAACTCCTCGCTAGTGTCGCCACCGGCGGCACCTGCTCCATCTCTGAGACCGGGTCCGAGGGCGTGACCATAGAGGCGCTAGTAACGGTTTGTAGGCGGAACTTGAGAACTTAGGCACGACGCATTTGAGCAATCGGGCTATTCGTGACGTTAATGAGGTGGCGCTCCGGTGGTCGGCCTTCGGCCGACATGCTGCGAATTAATTATCATTGCTCCAGGATTTTGGTCGTTGCTTACAATTTGATTTCAAATTCAAAATATACAACACTTCATGAAGTAGTGCATTGTATTGTTATAGGTGAACCATTGCAACATATGTTGAAAATGTGTTGTTTCATCAAGAGTTGCAAACTTATGAAACAACACATGCATGACCTATAAATACATGATTATGAATTCGAAAATATTCACTCAAAATCTATACATCCTCTTAAATATTTCAAACACGCTTCCTTACATTCGAGTTCTTCACCTGTCTTGTGAAGACTCAATTAAGAGGCTGAGTTATCCTGAATATTCTTTGCTTTCCAACTCTAAGACATCAAAGAGAGTGCTTGAAATACTGTTAAGGAAAGTGACTTCGTTCACGATTCAATCTGGATCCATTTAATCTTACTAAAATATCTAACAAGTTATGCCTTCATCTCAGACTTTAATATCTCTACCGAAGTCATTCAATCAAGCAACACCTTTGTGATTTAAAATTCCATACACCTGTGGCACATATGATATATCATCGGAACCACCAAACTTGCTACGGAAACCACTAAATCCATTACCGGAACACCATATGTACCACCTTCGTCACTACCAAGGTTAAAAAAATAGTCTGTGACCGCGAAAATGACCGCAGTAAAACGGTATTGGTAGATACCTATACCGCTATCACTATTTTTATGTTGCGATACATACCTATACCGCTATCACTATTTTTATGTTGCGAACAAATATAGTTAATTTACATCGCGACGACTTCAGTCAGTATTGAGACACCTATACTCTTTGAAACTATAAAAATCTTTATGCAACTGCAATCGGTTTTTAAAATATTGATCTCTACCATCAATCAATATACTATAGTTATGGCCACCATCAAAACCATCAGACCAATTATCGTCATTTACAGTAACTTTTTAAAAGTCTTTTTTATTATTTTATTTTATTTAGATTTCTATGCAAAGAAACATGTATATGTAATAGAAAAAGTGAAGCGTTGAAAAAAAGTTATGTTAGTTTGAACTTTCAATATTCCATTTATTTTTAAAAGATAAATTTTAGTTATTAAATTATTTAAAAAAAATAAGGAGAAAGAGAAAGAATTATATTGTATCTTATATTTTATTTTTATTTTTTTGTAATATTGTATCTTATATTTTATATTTTATTTTATTTTTTGATAATATTATATTTTATATTTTATCAAAAATCACCTTATCCATATGCAACATTTAATGGACATAAGATAAAATAAATAAATAAATAAATAAAAATAATAATAATAAAAAAACCAAACCTACCTTGCACCTTGCAACTTTTATACGTTTTAACAATTAAAGGCTTTTTTTTAATTGAAATCAGCCTTTGTTTGATGTGCCACTATTTAATAATGAAAGGTCTTTTTTAAAAGATATCATATATAATTTTAGAAAACATCCAAAACTTTAAAAATGAATTTTAATATTTGGAAATGCATCTCCAAACACATCCTAATACATAATCAATATAGATTATTCGAAGTGACACTTTATTATTTAATTCTTTTATTCCAGTTTTATTCTGAAGATATATCTTCGAAATATTTTCACAATTACATTTCCGTAACACAAACATATCGGTAGCAGAACAAAAAACATGTAATTTTCCAAAATAAAATTAAGATTCATTAAATAAAATAAAATTAGAAATACATTGATCATTTCAACATAAAATGCAACATTACTTCGATATCCAGGTTGATGCTTCAACATCTTCGCAATGCAGTGTAAGCAATACAGTATGAAATAAAATGATTTTTACCTGAAATTTTATCTTCTTTTGTTCCGGTCGATGTGATGAACCACAAGATTGAAGATTTGAAGTGAAAAAATGGATTGAGAATTCAGGAATTTTTGGTAAGGGTTTGTGTCGGAAGACAACAATGATTGTGTGATTATGCATATTTGTCTTTTATCGGATTATTTCGAAGATACATCTCCGAAAATATCTGACATACATAAGTGATAGAATATTTCAAAATTCTGCTCAAACTTCCGGAAATGTGACTCCAGAATTTCTATTGAACTGATTAATTATGAATATATTATTTAAAATATTCTGAAAATGCATATCTAAAATAAGATAAATTCAATTTATAGAGCATCACTCATAATGACTTTGTGTCATGTATGTTATGTGTATGTTAGGATGCGTCCGAAAATATATCTTCGAAAATTAAGAAATATTTTAGTATTTCCCGTAGGAAGCATATAGATATATAGATATAGTGAAATCCTCTTAAAAGATTATTAATTAAACTTTTTGAATATTATTTAGCTGGGCTTTTAATAGATAGGTCTTTTGTTGATTTATTTATTGGTTATATAACATGATATAATTCAACCATAATATCATTAATTTAATATAAAAATAATAAATTAAAAATATTAATTAAATGATGAAATTAGAAAATAAAATTTAAAATTATACTAAAGGATAAATATAATATTTATTTTAGGGTAGATTATTTTTAAAAAAAATATAACACTATTTTAAGACGGTTAAGACGGTGGTTTATTAGATAATCAATTGAATTCTCAAAAATATTTTTGATCAATTTAGTCTTTTAAATTATTGACAAGATGATCATAAAGAATTCGTATGAATCTAACGACTGTATTAACATAGTTTCATATATTTACGATCAAAATGGTTGGTTGCTAATAAAATTAACAAAAATTCCAAATGAAGTTGTTTATTTGATGTATCTGTACCAATCAAATTTGTTCTTGATAGAGTTAGAATAACATAAAGGCCCAAAACTAATACTTGCTTAAGCAGCCAGTATGTAATCTTAAAAAATAAAAATTTAAACGTTAAATCAAAAGAAATCATAGATTGTAACCCAAACAAAAATTGTCCAAAAAAATTAAAATATAATATACCATTAAAAAATAAAAAGACTAGAGATTTATATCTGCCAAGGAAAAACATGAGCCGAGATTGTATTGGAGAAGTAGAGCCCATATACATAGCTTCGTGTTGTTTTCTTTTGGACTTTTGATTGGACCTATTATTTGAGGTTTTGACTTGCCACCCCATATTTGAATATGGGATCCTATAGTTTCATAATTTCATAATTGTTTTTGGCAAAAATTTAAAACAAGTTTCCGTACAAAATATATGATAGGCAAATTAAATTTTTTTCTACAAACTAAATTTTCGATAATGTATTTATAATTTTTGGTATATCGAAAATTTTGAAATTTCCGTGAATTTGCAATATTACCAAAAATTCCAAAAGTACCATGTTATACCGGAAATTTCAACCAAAGTGAAACTTACGGTATGTTAATTTGTTTAAAATTTTAAATGCTCAGGATTTTACCGATAATTTTGGACGACTATGATTGCATAAACCGTTTTATGTGGTCCATAATGAATTACAAATTGTATTAATAAGGGTCACCTGTTGTTTGAGAAAAATATCTTTAAATGTCTCTTCCTAAATTTTGATTAAGACAGAAGTGTACTTCAACGGAGCTTCACCTCCTATAGAGTTTCGACTTTCGGATGACACCACATCTCTCGCCGCCTTGACATCTAAATTGAATGAATTGTTGCATAATACCGAAAACAGAAATGTGAAAAGATCGAGTTTCGTGAAGATTTGATTGATATTGATGGAAGAGTGAAATAAAATCTTATTTAGTTGAAGACCATTGAAGATGTGAAAGACATGTGGAGGTCATTTTGCCGTATGTTAACAAAGGGGCCGATCGAGACAAATGCTAAGATTTTAAGGTCTATCGACGACTTAATTAAGATGATGAAACGTCTAGAATCATCTCGTAGTGTATAGGTTTTCTTATTTATTACAGTTTTCTTAAGTTATGTAATCCATTGTGAAATGTTAATTTATGTTCATGTTACATCAATGGAAGATAAAATATATTATCTAATAAAAAGTTATGATAAAGATGTTTGAGTAATGTTACATCTAATATACAAATAATACATAAAGATAATAATAATGTCTAAATAGGTGCCCCACGAGCTATGTGTGCAACCCGAGATAATCCAGTAAAAACCTTTCCATTTGGGTTTACCAAACCCATGAGGTTATCCATAATAATTGTAATCATCTGGAGGTGTTGCTGGTCATCAGCCACGACTGGAGGTGTTTACGACGGTGGAACGTCATCGATAGGTACCCTAAAATCATAAGGCCCAACATCATTTGTATGCTCAACACGTGGGATGATGCGAGGGTGTGATACAAAGAGATACCACTCCAAGTAACCATCCTCGCACTACGAGGCATGTTGAACCCTAACTGCTCAACCTCTAATGGCACGACCAAAGCTGATGATGTTACTCTAAAACCACCTGTCAATTTTCGAAGATGGAATATACATATATGATCATGGGATACTCTAAACATAACCATATTTTCGTATACTACTTAGACAAGTGTCTATTGACCACCACATATAACCTGAATATAAAGAAGAGTCATCAAACTCGCGGTGGACTCTGTGATTAGTGTATGTTATCTAGATAACATCATCTACACTAATTACATCAAGCCTCCTCTTGTATTCCACAACGCCACCAAGATGTGACTGTTTGGCCCTCCATCTCCTCGCCCATGGGCCCACACAAGGGAATGATGCACCCTCCTATCATAAATGGTGAGGAAATGCTCATATATTCAGCACTGATATCATAACACAGACAAAACAAATAATAATTAAGAAATGTTGTTCATAAAAATTAAATAAGAACTCAACAACAAAAAATAATTTCAAAGAATACTTGTAATAGACTCAAATAACCAGCAAACTGTTTGGTCTCAAATGTTATTGCCACTCTAAATGTTGTATATAGGATGGTTAACCAGTGCATTTTGATGCACTTTCTTATACCATTATACTTAGAAAACTCTATAGTTTATTCTAATTTTTTTTACTATTTTAATGTGTTTTTATATTTAAGTTTATTTCTGCCTTTATTTTATTTTCGTACTTTATTTTCAGCTTAAACAGCTAATTGATACATTGTCATTGTGCAGACCATAACTTGAGTTTTGAGAATCAGATTGATGCGTTTCAATATGATTTTGAAAGCTAGGAGAAAGAGCTACAAGTTTTATGTTGAAGTCAAAAGCTGATTCGGAGTGCAGAAGGATCAAATAATTCGTTGAAGTCAAAAGCTAATTCAGATTTTCGCAGCTACAGTAATCCTATTTTTCTGCATTCACGAAAATTAGAAGCTTTAGACGAATTCATGGAGAACTAATCACCTAAGGTTGATCTGTTGTAATCGATTTTTACTGATACTTTGAGGTTATTTAATTTTCAATAAATTTTCTTTTCCCTTTCAATATTTTGTTCTATATCTTGTATTCGTTATTCAAGTTCTATAGAATATGTGTTGATTAATTTTGATTGATATATATTCCGTAACCACGTTTGCTTAATTCACGTTTGCCTAATCCGTTTGCTTAATTCGGATTTTTTTTGCTTAATTCATGAATTAGGAACACATATCATATATTAGTATCAATGCGCTTGTTATTATTAGTATAATCGAAAAGGGATTAGAATCTGCTTAGGGCATGAAAATTATAATAACCAATGATAAGTTAGGAAACTGAATTAGTAGATCAACTTATTTCATAATCACTTATTTCATAATCACTTATTTCATTATCACGTTTTATAAGCATTTATTCTCAATCGAATCTAAACCCCCTATTTCGTTTTATTATTTGGTTAATTTTGCCAAGAGTCTTTGCGATACAACTCGAGGTGTCGCTTCTTGTTTACTACATTTTTTCTAAACTCGTTTTTGACCCATGTACGACAGCGAGTTAAATTGGCGCCGTTGTCGGGAACTCTTGTCAATTTTAACCAATACTAGAGTCATAGGTGTTGTGTTTCAGCATTCTTGCCCTAGCATTCTTGCGTTATGCCATTTTCGCGTTTTAGTGTTAAAAAAATCAGTTTTTTGGAAAATCGTCTCAGATTAGTCGGATTTTTTTCCGATTCATTAGGAGAAAAATCAAGGATCAAAAGCCTCTATTTAGAAACTAAATTAAGGGCGCCCCAATAAAAATATGAAATTCCTTATTTTTCTCTTTATTTTCCGTTTTAATATTTTTTTTAAAATCCGAAAAACTTTGTGGAGTACTATTTTGATTTTATTTGATTTATAGTGATATTTCTAGATTTTATTTTATTTTATTTTAATCGTTTTTCCTTATTTCAATTGTTTTTGCTTATTAGGGATATTGTCGATATTTTCTTAGTTGTTGTTGCATTGTTGAATTAGATGTGTGTTTTCTCATTCTTTGTTGACTCTGATTTTGAGTTTAACACAGTTGATCAAATAACTCTGAAACAACTTGTTTCCCTTGATATTAATTATAATTCTTTATGTATTTAATATCCTGTTGTTGTTATACCTTTCAAATTGAAATCTAGTTTAATACACTTGTTGCCAAGGTTTAATGGTCTTGCAGGTGAGGATCCGCATAAGCATATGAAATAATTCCAGGTTGTGTGCTCTATACCTTTGAGACCTGAAGGAATCACAGAGGATCATATCAAGCTCAGAGCATTCTCGTTCTCACTTCAAGGAGCTGCAAAAGATTGGTTGTATTATCTTGAGTCGAAATCTGTCACAAGCTGGAATGAACTAAAAAGAGTTTTCCTAGATAGATTTTTCCATGCCTCAAGATCTGATTCAATCATAAAAGATATATATGGTATTATACATGTTGACATGGAGTCATTGACCGAATATTTGGGGAGATTCAAATAGTTAGTGTCGAGTTTCCCTCAACACCAGATTTTTGAACAATTGCTAATTCGATACTTCTATGAGGGATTTCTACCAATGGATAGAAACATTTTATATGATGCTCGTGATGGAGCACTTGTTGATAAGACTCTAGTTGTTTCCAAAGCCTTGATTGAGAACATGTCACTCAACTCCTAACAGTTCATAACTAGAAATAATTATGGGGTCCAAACAAAGGATATGAATAAGATTTAGGCTTCTTCTTCAACATGGATTTAGAAACCAGACTTGATGAGCTTACTTATTTAATGAAACAATTGGTAGTGGCTAAAGCTTAAACAACAACGTTGTGTGGTATTTGTACTTCTCCTGAACACCCGACCAATACATGTCCTGTTCTGCAAGATGAGTCGATCACTGAGTTGCCTTAAGCATCCACAACAAACCTTTACAATCAAGGCAACAATCAAAACATGTAAAACATTCCTGACCTATCCACTAACAAGTACCATCCCAATTGGATGAACAATCCAAACCTTCAATATGGGAATCCATAACCTAGCCAACAATAGTTGATGTTACCATTATCACCAACACAAAACACTCCACTAGTAGTAACTAGTTCTGGACCTTCACTAGAGGACTTTGTCAAGCAAATGAATGTAAATAATATCCAATTTTAGCAACAAAAAAATATAGCATTCAGAATTCACAAACACGGATTGGACATCTTGCCACTTCAATGAATTCCATGCAGCAAGTTCAAGGGTCGAACCAGCTACCTGCCTAAACAGTAGTGAATCCAAAAGGCCCTAATGTGAGTGAAATTTCCTTGAGATCTGGAAAAAAGTGTTAAATCGATTAAGCCAGTCCCAGAAAAAAGTAAAAATGATGTTTAGCTCATGCTTGATTCTGAAGTTGTTATTGAGAAATAGTATGTATCACTAATTCCTTTCCCGCTGAGAGTTGTGAAAAATAAAAAGTTGGATGAGGAAGATAAGGATAAATAGATATTGGACATATTAAAAAAGGTGGCGGTGAACATTTCGCTTCTTGATATGATTAAGCAAATTCTAAAATATGCTAAATTTCTTAAAGACTTATGTACTCACAAGAGGAGATTGAAAGGGAATGAGAGAGTGAATATGGGAAGAAATGTTTCTGCCTTCATTCAGCCTAAAGCAATTGAAAAAGATATAATTGAACAAAATGTTTCGGCCCTTATTAAGTCTAAACTTTTACCTACCGGTTCAGCCCTCAATCAGGCCATGCCACATAAATGCAAGGACCCAGAAATTTTTTCTATTCCATGTACCCTTGGAAATAGTAAATTCGAAAATTGCATGTTAGATTTTGGAGCTTCTATTAATTTTATGCCTACTTCTTTTTTTAACAATCTTGATCTTGTTCCTTTGCAGCATACAAGTCTTACTATTCAGTTGGCAAACAGGAGCAATGCTTGCCCTATTGGAGTAGTGAAAGATGTGCTTGTTTAAGTTAATGACTTAATTTTTCCTGTTGATTTTTACGTTCTGGACATGTATGGAGAAATAAATTCAAGAAGATCACCAACCATTTTGGGCAGAACGTTCAGGAAAACAACGAAATAAAAGTTGATGTAGACGATGGAACCATGTCTATGGAATTTGGTGATGTTGACGTGAAAGTCAAAAAAATTTATGCTATGAAACATCCCTTGGAAGAGCATTCAGTTTTGCAAATAGAATTTATTTCTGAAGTTGTTGATGAAACTTATTCTGATTTGGTTTCAGCTAATTTTCCAATTTTATCTGGTTTTGATGATATTCGTTGATTCTAAGAGTTGGCAGCAATTTTGGTAAAACAAAGGGTGTTCACAAGATGTCATGTGGGATGTCTTAACATGAGATATCTTATGTACCTGCTGGAGTTAAAGAAGATATGCAAGCAGGATTGTTTCAGAATGCCACTTACAATGCCAAGGCTTCTGATATTGGATGTACCTGCTGGAGCTAAATTGGAAGACATATGATGCAGGATTGTTTCAGTTGACATACTCATTGTCATGGTAACTGATATGGCTGTACCGGATATGAAAGGAAACTGGATTATGCAGGATTTTTCCAGATGTCAAACCCGATGTCATGACATCCTGTACACAGAACATTCAGTATGAATGTCTGGTGTTTTGTGATTGCACAATTGGTGGCAATCATTGGTTGATTGAAGATATGGCTAGCTGGCGCAATCTATCAGGGATATCAACCAGATTTGTTTATTTTCCAAGGAGATCTTTACAGCTGATATGAAAAGATTTAATTGGAAAATATATTTAGGGTTTTCAAGCTGTCCAATGTTTCTATAAAAAGGGACTCAGAAAACCTGATTGAACACACAACCAAGACTGAGCGAAATTTAGAGAGAGAGCTAGGGTTTGTGTCTGTAGGTCATTCAAGTCATCCATAGATGATTGAATTAGACTGATTTGTCTTCTTGATCAAAGCTTTGAAGCAAGATCAAGAGTGTGTCTTCTTGATTGAAACTCTGAAGTAAAATCAAGAATATTGTAATTGAAAAGTATTTTCTTTTCACAAGGGATTGTTGTTTAAGATCACGGGTTTGTGATTGTAAGGGAAGTGAGTGGGTTCTCATATCTAAGAGTGCTTAGGTAGAAATTGCACGGGTAGAGATTAGGTGAGAAAGACTGTAACTTGTTGAAGTGTACGGATAGTCTTTGAACTAATTCTATTTTAGTGGATTTCCTTCCTGGCTTGGTAGCCCCCAGGCGTAGGTGAGTTGCACCGAACTGGGTTAACAATTGCTTGTGTTGATTGCTTTACAATTCTGTTTATTATCCATTGTGTATTAACAGATATTAGTGTTGTGACATTACCTTCGACATCTTATATCTGATATCAGAATTTCAATTGGTATCAGAGCAGGCATCCTGCTCTGGCTCTGGGTGAGATCTAGGGAGAATACTTTCTGGTACAATGGATAGGGATGGAGGATGTGTTCATAGGCCACCAATTTTGGATGGTTCTAACTATGACTATTGGAAACCAAGAATGATTGCTTTTTTAAAATCCCTTGATAACAAGGCGTGGAAAACTGTCTTGACAGGCTGGGTGCATCCTGTTGTTACTAAAGAAGGAGAAGCCACCACTGAGAAAAAGCCTGAGGAACAATGGTCCAAGGAGGAGGATGACCTAGCCCTTGGGAATTCTAAAGCTTTGAATGCCATCTTCAATGGAGTGGACAAGAACATCTTCAGATTGGTAAATAATTGTGAAATAGCTAAAGATGCTTGGGACATTCTCAAGACCACTTATGAAGGCACATCCAGGGTGAAGATGTCTAGACTACAGCTACTCACCTCCAAGTTTGAAAACTTAAGGATGAAAGAAGAAGAGAATATTCATGAATTTCACATGAGTATCCTTGAAATTGCTAATGCCTCAGGAGCCCTGGGAGAAAAGATGACAGATGAAAAACTGGTAAGAAAAATTCTCAGGTCACTCCCCAAGAGATTTGCTATGAAGGTAACTGCCATAGAAGAGTCTCAAGACATCTCCAACATGAGGGTAGATGAGTTAATTGGCTCCCTCCAAACCATTGAGATGGGATTGATTGAGGGAACTGAAAAGAAAACCAAGAGCATTGCCTTTGTTTCCAACACAGAAGAGGAAAACAGTCAAGATATGGATAAAGAATGGGCCAATGAAGTTGCAATACTGGGGAGACAGTTTAACAGATTGTTAAAGAAAATGGATGTCAGATCCAAGGCAAATGTCAAGAACATCTCGTCTGACATCAGTAAATCCAACAATGCTGGAAGAAAAGCAAGAGCAGATGAGAAGCCCAAAGAAGGAAAAGAGGTTCAGTGATATGAATGTGATGGGTATGGACACATCAGGTCTGAATGTGGGACCTACCTTAAGAAACAGAAGATGAGCCTTGCTGCCACATGGTCTGATGAGAGTGACACTGAAGAGGCTGCAAATCTTGTGACTGCTTTGACAGGAAGATGTGAATCTGATGAAGAGTCAAGTGATGGTGAAGTAACCTTCGAGGAATTGGCCTCTACCTACAGAGAACTGTGTCAGAAAAGTGTTGAACTGAATAAACATTCTTTAAATTAAGAAAAGGACATAACTCAACCTGAGAATGAGAAGGTAGAATTCTTGGAAACCATCTCCAAATTGAAAACATAAGCTGTGGCTCTAAAGGTCAAGCTAGAAGAAGATCAACAAGTTGAGAGCCAGAAGATAGTCCAACTGGAGAAAGAAAAAGCAGAACATGTGGAAACTATCCTCAAGCTAAAGACTGAAGTTGTGCTCTTAAACTCAAGACTAGAAGAAACAACCAAGTATGTAAGGATGCTGAACAATGGATCTGACTCCTTAGACAAGATTCTTCAGACTGGACAAGTCACAGGAGTCAAATCTGGATTAGGGTACCATAAAACCAACGCTGAAAGTAGCTACACTGGCTGCAAACCTCAAGCTAAACCTAAATGCAGCAATAGTAAGAGGAGTTCCAAGATGTCACATCATATGTCACACCATCAGAAGAAAGAACAGCAAAAATATAAACACCAAAGATGGAGATGTCATTACTGTGGGAAATTTGGACACTCAAGGGCCTTCTGCTATAAGCTATATGGTTACCCTACCCACCTTCATCAACACCATCAGAAGAGAAGACATCAGTATGGCAGACACCAAAGATGGAGATGCCATCACTGTGGGAAAGCTGGACACTCTAAGTCTTCCTGTTATAAGCTGTATGGTTATCCTAGCCATGGGCATCAACAGATCCACTATCATCCCAGACCCAAATGTTACAGGCCTATCAACAAGAAGCAATGGGTTCCTAAGACTAATGTCACAAGTCTAATGGCTCTCAAAGAAGAATGATATTTTGATAGTGGATGCTCTAGACACATGACTGGGAACTCAGACTTGATAACTGATCTTCACCCTCATGACTTAAGCTATGTTACCTTTGGTGATGGAGCTAAAGGTGAAATAAAGGGGATATGCAAGCTTGAATGTCCTGGAGCTCCTAAACTTGACAATATTCTTCTGGTCAAGGGCTTGACTTCAAATCTAATAAGCATCAGTCAGCTAGGGGATCAAGGTCTGAGTATCATCTTCACTAAAACTGAATGTCTGATTATGAACAAAGACAGTGAAGTAATTATGAAAGGAATCAGAACCAACAACAACTGCTACATGTGGAGCTCTCAAATGGATAATCCCTCTAAGATGAGTACAGTTGCAAGAAGAATCATCAAGGGAAAAGAAAAGTGTCAGGTAAGGATGCTAATAGCTAACCCCAAGGAAGAAAAGGTCTTGATGGCACAAACACCTGAACACATGACTGGTGGTATGAAGACTGAAGTCAGTAAGAGCGTTGCTGGAACTAAGACACAAGGAACTATGTCAGTTGAAAACAACAATGCTCAACCAGGGTGGATGAAATTGCTGAGAATTATTTACAATGTCACACTCGATGCTATGACATTGTATTATGACAACCTGACTGCAAAGGACTTGCATGAGGAAAAGGGAAAATTATGGGCGTGTTTTCTTGAGAAAATATGGCAATTAATGAGGAGTGGAAAAGGCAACAAGAATATTGGCTGCCCAATAAAAAGAAAAAGCCACATTACTAATGAACCATCTCTTAGTATTGGAAATAGCACACTCTTCCTGAACACAATCAAACTCCTCAAAGAACCTCTGCTAGGGCAAAGAAAGTTTTCTCAAAAGTTCAACAACATATCTCAACATCCGTCAACATCTAGCTCAAAATCCTTTCATACTAGAACTTCCTCCATAGAATTTTTAGATGAAGATTTGATGGAAGTAACTCCTCTGCGTATGATACCAGGTAACGTTCCAAGCTCACCTTCCATGGCTAAAGCTAAGCAAGGTAACACTCCTGAAAAATCACCTGATAAAGAGGACATACACTCTACTGATCGCATCATAAGAAACCTAGTTACTAGCATACTGAACGAAGAGCATGGAGTTAAGGACACTTTTACCCCTCTGTCCAGAAGGGAACCCTCACCTGAGGTAGAAAGCCAAGCTGAGAAAGATGAAAACTCATCTAAAACTGCAAAGGAAGCAGCTGCTGAGGGTCTGTGTTCTCTTGGAAAAAGCTTACCTAGTATGTCCCCTGATACTGCTCAGAACATTGAGGAAGAAGGGTCTGAGGAAGAAGATGACACGTTGGTCAGTTTTGTGAAAACAAGTGTAGCTAATAGACTGAGAAAGAGGAAGAGTATGGCTGAGGTAAGGACAACTAGGAAAGAGAAAAGGGTTACTGGTATAGGTCCCTCCAAATCTTGGAGTAAAGTAGAGGTCAGGAAGAAGAAAGACAGTGAAAGTTCTGAATCTAATGAGGATGTTGAAGACGATGTTCCAGACATCTCCTCTGTTAAAAGGAAGCCTATAAAGAAGTCTCCAAACAAAGTGGTTGCTGTTCACCTTGACAATATCTCGTTTCACGTGAAAGGTGGTGCTTCCAAATGGAAGTTTGTGACTCAAAGAAGGGTAGCAGTTGAAAGAGAATTGGGAAAAGAAGCAAGTGAAGTAAAGGAAGTCATGGAGTTAATTAAGACAGTTGGTCTTATGAAAACTGTGACTGCTCTGCCTCAGTGCTATGAGGGGTTGGTCAAAGAATTCATTGTGAATATTCCTGAGGAGCTATCTGAAAGTAGCAGCAGGGAGGGCTGTAAAGTTTTTGTTAGGGGTAAGTGTGTGAAACTTTCACCTACTATTATCAACAAGTTCCTAGGGAGAGGAACTGATGAAGGAGTAGATCTAGAGACCACAGACAATGAGGTCTGTAGAATTATTACAGTTGGCCAAGTTAAGGAATGGCCTAGTAGGAAACACCTATCAGCTAGTAAGCTCATTGTGAAATATGCCATTCTGCATAAGATTGGTTCAGCAAATTGGGTACCTACTAATCACATATCTACCATCTCCATTGCTCTTGGGAGGATCATTCATGCCATTGGAACTAAGATAAACTACAATTTTGGAAAGTTTGTGTTTGATCAAACCATCAAACATGCCTCCACCAATGCTGTAAAGTTGCCCATTGCATTCCCATCTATCATTTGTGGCATCATCCTGAGTCAACAACCAGGAATCCTGAGTACAAGTGATATTCCAAGCAGGAGAAAGACCCCTCTATCAATTCACTATAAGCTTTTCGAGGGTAGTCATGTCAATGATGTTGTTATAACATCTGCCAGAAGGGAACCTGCATCTCAAGGGAGCCTAATTAAGCAATTAAAAGATACCTGCAAGGAATTTGAGGAAGGTATGAAGGTGGCCAAGACAAGAAAAGAAGCTTTGGAAGCTCTTATCGGTAGCCTTGAAAAGGAGGAGTTAGAGAAAGCTGGAAAGGACTCAAATGCAAGACCTAAATCTCAGTCCAGTTCTGGAAGCTCAGAAGATTTTGAAGATGAAGATGAAGGTGAAGAAGATACTTCTTCTTCTGATTAATGGTTCCTGCCTGTATTAAAGACCTAGGGGTGCTGGAAGGGATGGTGGAAGTTGCTGCTGTTGGGAAAGCTGATGTTCCTTCTGTTTTTTGTATTTTGTGGCAGTCCTTATGATGCCTGTTATATAATATTTAGGGCTCTTAATGAGTTCCTTGGATTTGTTCATTATCTCAGCTGTCTGCTGTGTATAATGATGTTGTGTACTTCCTGAATTTTTGTTTTAACATGCTTAATGTTATAACATTTGTTTTAAACTTTCTCTGCTAGACTAATAGACATTTATTTTGTCTGATTGGTCACCTTTGGTCAATTTTGACTAAAAAGGGGGAGAAGTGCTTGATGTGGAAGTTGGTTGTGGCTGAACAGAAGTACAACTATTATTGGAAGAGGTGCATAGGTGCTGATGAAAAGGTGCACAGGTGTTGATGTTATAGCAGATGTCAGTGTGACATTCTGGCTGGTACAGATGCTGGAGTTACAGTAGCTGTTTTTGGTGAATGCACAGATTTAAGGGGAGAAGAAGTACCCTGGTGCATTGTGCATTTGTGTGTCTTACTAGTTGCATCCATAACTAGTAATTCTGATTGTTACACAGATTTAGGGGGAGGAGAAGTACCCTTGTGCATATGTGTATTACTAGTAGCCATAGCTAGTAATTGTTTTGCTTCTGCGGCTGATTAAACTATTGTTATGTGGTTTAACTGCTGATAGTTTGCCTTGTGAACAAAAAGGACAGATATATGTTTTAGCCAAAATTTGCCAAAGGGGGAGTTTGTTGATTCTAAGAGTTGGCAGCAATTTTGGTAAAACAAAGGGTGTTCACAAGATGTCATGTGGGATGTCTTAACATGAGATATCTTATGTACCTGCTGGAGTTAAAGAAGATATGCAAGCAGGATTGTTTCAGAATGCCACTTACAATGCCAAGGCTTCTGATATTGGATGTACCTGCTGGAGCTAAATTGGAAGACATATGCTGCAGGATTGTTTCAGTTGACATACTCATTGTCATGGTAACTGATATGGCTGTACCTGCTATGAAAGGAAACTGGATTATGCAGGATTTTTCCAGATGTCAGACCCGATGTCATGACATCCTGTACACAAAACATTCAGTATGAATGTCCGGTGTTTTGTGATTGCACAATTGGTGGCAATCATTGGTTGATTGAAGATATGGCTAGCTGGCGCAATCTATCAGGGATATCAACCAGATTTGTTTATTTTCCAAGGAGATCTTTACAGCTGATATGAAAAGATTTAATTGGAAAATATATTTAGGGTTTTCAAGCTGTCCAATGTTTCTATAAAAAGGGACTCAGAAAACCTGATTGAACACACAACCAAGACTGAGCGACATTTAGAGAGAGAGCTGGGGTTTGTGTCTGTAGGTCATTCAAGTCATCCATAGATGATTTAATTAGACTGATTTATCTTCTTGATCAAAGCTTTGAAGCAAGATCAAGAGTGTGTCTTCTTGATTGAAACTGTGAAGTAAAATCAAGAATATTGTAATTGAAAAGTATTTTCTTTTCACAAGGGATTGTTGTTTAAGATCACGAGTTTGTGATTGTAAGGGAAGTGAGTGGGTTCTCATATCTAAGAGTGCTTAGGTAGAAATTGCACGGGTAGAGATTAGGTGAGAAAGACTGTAACTTGTTGAAGTGTACGGATAGTCTTTGAACTAATTCTATTTTAGTGGATTTCCTTCATGGCTTGGTAGCCCTCAGGCGTAGGTGAGTTGCACCGAACTGGGTTAACAATTGCTTGTGTCGATTGCTTTACAATTCTGTTTATTATCCATTGTGTATTAACAGATATTAGTGTCGTGACATTACCTTCGACATCTTATATCTGATACCAGAATTTCAATATTTACTCATATGATGATTGTACTAACACTAACCTTTTTGTTGTTTGTGTTGAGATTGATTTTGCCTTCCAGGGTGACAGTGTAAACACAATTGTTTATGCAGTTGAAGCTCTTGACAACCCGTCTTCCCCAAACATACCGTCCATTGAGTAACCACCTTTCTTAGAGTTGAACCCACTTCCTGAAAATCTGAAATATGCTTATTTAGAGAGGAATAAAAAACTCATGGTTATAATTTCGTCTAACCTTGATCTTGTTCAAGAAAATAAGATTTTACAAGTTTTGAAGAAGCATAAGAAGGCGATTGGGTGGACCTTGGCCGACATACCAGGTATTAGCCCATCCATGTGTATGTGTATGCTTTTGCTTGAAGAGGGAGATAAGGTAGTAAGGCAGCCCTAAAAGAGGCTTAATCCTTTGATCCTTGATGTAGTGAAAAAATAGGTAACCAAACTCTTGCAAGCAGGTATCATATATCCTATTTCTGACAGTAATTGGGTAAGTCTAGTGCAGGTTGTACCTAAGAAATATGGACTCACAGTGGTAAAAAATGAAAAGAATGAACTTGTTACCACTAGAGTTCAGAATTTCTTGAGTCTATATTGATTATATGAGATTGAACCAGACCACTAGTAAGGATCACTTTCCTTTGCCATTCATTCATCAAATGCTTGAACGAGTAGCTGGTAAATCACACAATTGTTTTCTTGATGGTTTTTCAGGTTACTTTCATATCCATATTGCACCAGAGGATCAAGAAAAGATAACTTTTATGTACCTTTTTGGTACATTTACTTACAGGAGGATGCCATTTGGCCATTGCAATGCTCCTGGCACATTCCAGCGATGCATGATTAGCATTTTTCTGAATTTATTGAAAACTGCATGGAAGTGTTTATGGATGATTTCACTGTTTATGGTTCTTCATTTGATGCATGCTTGAATAGTTTGGAGTTGATTCTAAAGAGATGCATTGAAACTAACATTGTTTTGAATTATAAAAAATTCCATTTTATGGTTGAGCAGGGAATTGTTTTAGGCCATATAATCTTTGAAAAAGTAATTGTAGTAGATCCTGCTAAGATTGATGTGATTTCTACAATGCCTTACCCATCTTGTAATCGCGAGATTCATTTTTTTCTTGGCCATGTAGGTTTTTATAGGTGTTTCATAAAGGATTTCAACAACATAACTCTTCTGGTGTCAAACTTGTTGAAGAATAATGTCACTTTCAACTTTGATGACAAATGCAAAAAGGCGTTTGATTTCTTGAAGAAAGCATTGACCTCTACTCCCATCATCCAACCTCCTGACTAGACCTTCCCTTTTGAGATATAAACATCTAACTATGCAGTGGGAGCGATCCTTGCACAAAGGGTGGAGAAGGCTGCCCATGTCATTTATTATGCTTCTAGGACTTTAGATTTTGCACAGTCTAATTACATCACTACTGAAAAGGAACTTTTAACTATCATTTTTGCTCTTGATAATTTTAGATCATATTTGCTAGGTGCCAAGTTGTTGTTTTTACTGATCCTGTAGCTTTGAAGTATCTTTTAAAGAAACCAGAAGCAAAATCGAGATTAATTCGGTGGATATTGTTGCTCCAAGAGTTTAGTGTTGAGATTAAAGATAAAAGTGGAGCTGAGAATCTAGTGGTTGATCACTTAAGAAGAATAGAGAGGGATGAAGATCCTTCTCCCATTCAGAATGATTTTCCATATGAGCATCTTTTACAGTTGCATGGAGTAACTCCTTGGTTTGCTGATATTGTTAATTATCTTGTTGTTGGTGTTTTTCCTGCAGGTGCATCTAGGACACAAATTCACAAACTCAAGAGTGATGCAAAATATTATGTGTGGGATGATCCATATCTATGGAAATTTGGCAGCAATTAAGTTATTAGGAGGTGTGTCCCCGACTATGAGATTGAATCTATTTTGCATCTTTTTCATGCTTCTCAAGTAGGGGGACATTTTGGTCCTCAAAGGACTACAAGAAAAGTCATAGACTCAAGTTTCTATTGGCCCACTATTTTTAAAGATGCTTATGAGACTTATCACACTTGTAAAGAGTGTCAGATAGCAGATACAACCATCACTTGTAAGAGTGAAATGCCTTTGCAACCTATGCTTTTATGTGAGGTGTCTGATGTATGGGTGTCGCACCCCAAAATTTGACTTTGGCTTTGTTGACCACATCTTGATTAATCTCGTTGTCTCGTATTCATCTCAATTTCTTAAACTTCGCGTGACAACTGGTTTGATTAGGTTTTGTGTGTTTTCGTTGTTTACCGTGTTGTATTTCGTTGTTTTAGCAAAACCTGGCCGATATCGTTGCCTCGTATTTATCTCGCTTATCTCTTTTGTGCGTGGCATCGCTTCGATTAGGTTTTGTGCGTTTTTATCTATTTAATTGCTTGTTTGTCGGTATTTTGACTGTATTTCGAATATATTAGAGTTTTCGTATTGTCCGATTATTTGTGATTGTGTTTGTCAGTGTTTTCGTGATGTCGTGTTGATTTTATTATTGCCTAGGGTTGTTTATTTAATTACGTGTTGTGCCGTGTGATTTAATCGAGTCTGTTTGAGTCGTGTTGTTGATTTTACTGGTTTATTGGTTTTATCAATTTGTCTATTTTGCTGTGCAAATTGTCATCATTTTTATCGCGTTCGTGTCGCTCGATTTTATCGTATTTTAATCGTGTGTCGTTTAATATTATTTGTGCTTAATATTAATTATGTTTAGTTGTTAATTAGTTTATTTAATTAGGATTAATATTATATTAGTTTATTATTATTATTATTATATAATATATAAATTATATTATTAATTTATGTTAGATATTTTTTTAGGTTTCCTATTGTTTAAGTAATCTAAATATATATTATTAATTTATGTTAGATATTTTTTAGATTTCCTATTGTTTAAGTAATCTAAATATATATTATTAATTTATGTTAGATATTTTTTTTAGGTTTCCTATTGTTTAAGTAATCTAAATATATATTATTAATTTATGTTAGATATTTTTTAGGTTTCCTATTGTTTAAGTAATCTAAATATATATAAATAGATGTTGTTAGTAAGAAAAGGAAAAAAGGAGGTGGATCAGTAAGAAAAAATGTGTGGTGAGAGAAACAGAGAATTGAAAAGAAATATTTTTCCAAAAGCATTACCGTATTTCACTTGTTCTTCATTTTCGGTAACCCAAAATCGTCCCGATTATTCACCGAAACACAAAACCGATTTCATATCTTTGAAGTTCGTTGAGTCCAGATCACAAATATCCAAGGTTCATTTCATTCCGGCGTCGTTTCACCGATCAAAAGCGACGTTGAAGTCAGGTACTCACGAAGGCAGCCAGCACTGCGTCGGTGACGGTTTCCAGCTTTCGGTCGATCATTTGGACGATCAGAAGTTCATCCTCTTCACACAAGGTAATATTCTTCACTTATCTCTGAAATCGGCAAAGTTCCGGCTTGCCGACATGTGTTTTAATATATTATTTATCTATATATATATATATATATATATATATATATATATATATATATATATATAATATATATTATTTTTGTCTATTATATATCAAATAAATAAATATATATAATATTATATATATATAATATATATATATATATATATTATCTTGTATATATATATATATATATATATATATATATATATATATTTTTTGTCTATTATATATTATTTGTCTAAATGTACATATATATTATTTTTGTCTACTATATATTTATTGTCTAAAATATAAATATATATATATATTATATATATATATATATATATAGAATATATATATATATATATATATATTATATATAATATATATATATTACTTTTGTTTACTAAATATTGTTTATCTTTTATTATTATTTTGCATATATGTTTTATTTAAATGTTAGTTAAATTAATCATTTGTTTAAATGTTTATTTTAATTAAATGTTTATTTATATCAAATGTTTATTTTGTCTAAAGTAAATGTGTATATTGTTTTTTTTATATTGTTTATGTTGTTACTAACCGTTTCGTTTCAGTTTCAGCTCGATTAACTCCACTAACTATTCGTAATACTAACTATTCATAGCTAACTGTGTTGTAATAATTTACTTTCTCGCATTTTTTATTTTCTATATTGTGTGTTTAATCGTATTGTTCACGTTTTATGTTAAAAAATCGAAAAATCCAAAAAAGAGAAACCCGATGCGATTCCAACGGTCGCCGTTTAAGAAACCCTTTTCACACACTCATAAGCTTACTCTTGGGCTTTCCTGTAATGAGCCCATTTATTTATTTCTTTAGGGTTTAGGCTCGTTCAAATCTAAAATCAACAAAACAGACTTTCCCCTTTTCTTTTGGGAGAACTACGTGGATTCTGATTTCTCCATTGCGCCTTGGAGATACGTAGGCATGAAGTCTACGACTTTATCGAGTCCAAAAACAATAAAATCAAGTTCTTTTCTCATCTCCCCAATCAAACGATCAAAGTGAAAAAAGCAAAGCATTCACATAAACATAAGCAAAAAGGTTCCTGTGGAGTACCACAGATGTAGAGGGTGCTAATACCTTCCCTTTGCATAACCAACCCCCGAACCCGTAACTCTAAAGGGATTTATCGTTATTTTTCCCTTCCTCTTTTTGGATAAAATAAAAGACGGTGGCGACTCTTGCATTTAAAATATTTTTCAAACGGGTTAAGTTCAATCAATACTTAATCTCGTGAAAAATCCCGCCGCGACAGAATGGCGACTCTGCTGGGGACTTACATGATTAAACTTATTTGAGGGTTTAGCCTATCTTTGCTTATTTATATGTTTGCTTTGTGAATATTTGCTAAATTGTATTGTTTGTAATGTTTGTTATTTTGGGTTTTGGGGGATACTTGTGATAAATCCTATACCCGGATTTAGGGCACATTTGAGATAGGATGGATGATAATTCAGGTTGACTTGATAGGAGACAATCCTTACCGAGTTGACTTGAGCCTTTGTCCGCTTGGTGGAGGCCTCTTTGAGGGTGATAGTGCTAAACAAGTCATTTGTGGGGCATTGTTGCTTTCGACGGGCCCGTGAAGCCAAGGACCTTAGTTTACCTTTACCCCATCTTGGCCTTACTTAGGATGTGATGCGGTGACCACTTCGGACCAAAAGTCTGGTTTGGTTGATACACGATATCACACTCAAGCGAGATTCTTTTGAGAATAATATTGGAAAGCGAGCAGTTGCTTAACCCGGTATTATCCGAAGAAGGATCCATAACCTTGGGAACTTTTAGAACCCGTTTGGCAGGTGAATCTTAGAACTTATCTTGGGGCTTTGTCCTAAACTCCATGCTGGTGATGAACTTTGAGCCTTGTATTGTTTGACCATGTTTGTGTTTGTTGCATTCATGCATGACATGCATTCATTCCCATCATTTCAACCTTTGTCCAAGGAACTTAAAGTGAGGATTGCAAATATTGCAGGAAACATGGATTTTGGACGGAGAAGTGTGAAAAAGTACAATCTCATCAATCCAAAGATAGATGAACTAAAGAAACTGGTTTCTTCGATCGCAGATCCTATTGGTTTCAGAGACAGATATGGGGCACTTATATCTTTATTGACACTTAGGATGGAAGAAGGGTTATTGCAGACATTAGTACAGTTCTATGATCCAGTCTATCACTGTTTCACATTCCCAGACTATCAACTCATGCCTACATTGGAAGAGTATGCCCAATTGCTTCACATCCCAGTTGCTGATACAGTACCTTTCTCTGGTTCAGAAAATTTACCCGAGCACAGTTCTCTTGCAAAAGTGTTGTACATGAAGAAGTCAGAATTCAAGAATAACTTCACCACCAAAGGAGGACTTCCAGGTTTCACTGCCAAGTTCTTAATGGGGAAGGTTTCTTATTTTGCCAGTCAAGGTTGTGATATTATTGTGGAGCATCTGTTCGCCTTGTTGATCTACGGTTTGTTACTATTTCCTAATATTGAAGGTTTTGTGGATTCATATGCTATACGCATCTTCCTAAGTGGTAATCCTGTTCCAACTTTGCTCGGAGACACCTATCATTCCATCCATTACCGTACTTTGAAAGGAGGAGGAACCATAGTCTGCTGTATACCGTTACTCTACAAATGGTTTGTCTCTCATCTTCCTAAGTCAGCTACTTTTTGGGATCGCAAGTCAGGACTTCAGTGGTCACAGAGGATTATGTCTCTTACCTAGTCAGAAATCTGCATGGTATAGTAGAGTTTTAGACGATGTGTAGATCATTGATAGTTGCGGGGAGTTCCCCAATGTGCCCCTCATGGGCACAAAGGGAATCATTTCTTATAATCCAGTACTTGCTAGGAGACAACTCGGTTACCCTATAAAGGACAAGCCTCCTAACATTCTTTTAGAAGGTATTTTCTTGAGGGATAACGAGGAGGACCCTACTATGAAAGAGAGAGTAGTAAGAGCTTGGCATCGTGTTTGTCGCAAAGGGAGACTTGAATTGGGTAAGAAAGATTGTACCTCCTATGAGCCGTACCTCCAGTGGATCAGAGCCAAAGCTATACAGTTGAAAATGCCATACCCACATCATGATCCTATCAAACCCGCTCCGTTGAAGACCCCCTACCTTCCGCTAGATGAAAAAGAAGAACTCCAAGCCACCTTGGAGAGGGTCAAGAAAGAGAGAGACGCTTGGAAGGATAAGGCCCAGGTGCTCGAAATGGAAAATGAAGAACTTCAGAGACAGTTAAAGGAGCAGAGTGGAGAAGATCGTGCAGGTAAACGTCCAAGGGTGCAAGAGGATTTATTTTCCTCAGGCACAACAGATTACTCCCAGATTCCACAGTCCTCAGGTGCATGGAAAGGTCTTGTAGACAGTTTGGTGAAGGAGAAAGCTTTTATGCAGAAGGCCTATGAAGAAAGAATTGAGAGACTTGAAGGACAACTCCTACTTGTTTATGCTCGTCCTGATGACATATGTCCTTAAATGGTTTTCTTGGTTGTATTTTGGGTTGATAACTTTGTATATTTTGATAAAAATGCTAAAAATGAAAATTTTTGTTTTGTTATCAAAAATGTTTGCAATTCTATCTTTTCCTTCACTTAGAGTTCCTTGAAAAATCATTCATTTTGCATATCCATGCATCACGTGCATACAGGTTGTCTGTCTTGGTCCAGTCTTCTAACAGTTGCTTCCCGCCAGCAGATCCATTTCAAGCTGACGCATAATTACAACACAAGAGCCAACTACAAAAGAAGAATGGAGATAACAGATAACGAGAACCGAGAATTGAAAGCTCAGGTTGACCGCCTTTCTGCTATGGTCGAGACATTGATAGAAAATCAAGCAGCCCAAGCTGCTCAACTTCAAACAGCACAAGCTCAGGTTGCCGAAGCACAAGATGCACAGATCCAGGCGCAAGCACAGGCAGCAGAGATGCGCAACCAAATGTTAACCGCCCGTCTACAAGCAGAGGAAGCCCAGGCTAGGGCTCAAGTTCATAATTCAGGACAGACTTCGGCACAGAATCAACCTCAAATTCAGAATCAGACAACAGCAGCACCCGTCACTACAGTCATCGCTTCAGAAATCAACGCTGTCCCAGTCACTTCTGTTACCATCACAGCATCCCGTCCTTGGGAAATACCCAGGGATCTTAGTCAAGATAGATATCAACAAGAGTTCGTTCCACCAAATGCTCCTGTCTTCACTAATGTGCCTCCCGTTGTTCACTATACTCCTCACCTAAGAGAACCTGTCTATCACGGCCCTACCCCAAGTGAGGATCCTGGTCTCAATGATAGAATGGATGAATTCCAGGATCAGTTTGCGGAATTACAAAAAGAGATAAAAGCTCTTCGTGGGAAAGAACTGTTTGGCAGAGATGTAAATGATATGTGTTTGGTTCCAGACGTAAGGATGCCAGCAAAATTTAAACTACCAGAATTTGAAAAGTACAAAGGAAGTTCTTGTCCACAGACCCATTTGGTTATGTACGTGCGAAAGATGTCAATGTACACCAACGACCAAAGGATGCTCATTCATTGTTTTTAAGACAGCCTTACCGGTGCAGCTTTACGCTGGTATATGGGATTAGACAGTTCTCAGATCAAGACTTTCAACAATTTAGGCGAGGCCTTTATCAAACATTACAAATACAACCTTGATAATGTGCCAGACCGAGATCAGTTGAGGTCCATGCAACAAAGAGAAAAGGAGACATTCCGTGAATACGCGCAAAGGTGGCGCGAAATTGCAGCACAGGTTGTTCCACCTATGGAAGAAAAGGAGATGACGAAAGTGTTCTTAAAGACTCTTGATACTTTTTATTACGAGAGGATGATTGCAAGCGCTCCTACAAACTTTACTGACATGGTAAACATGGGAGTCCGTTTAGAGGAAGCAGTTCGAGAAGGGCGTCTAGTCAGAGAAGGAAGTTCATCTTCAAGCGAGGCAAAGAGGTACGGCGGTTTTATGAAAAAGAAGGAACAAGAAACTAATGCTGTGTCCTATAATCATCCAAGAAGGATCAATTATCCTTACCATCCGCTCCAGTTCAAGTCCAATACCCTCAGCAGCGTACCAACCGCTTCCAACAGAATACTCAGTATCAGCAACAACATCAACCTCAACAACATCAACATCAGTTACAACAACGTCCACCACAGCAACAAAGAAGAACCAATTTTGATCCAATTCCGATGTCATATGCAGAATTGTATCCAGCTTTGATCACTAAAAACCTTGTGCAACCACAACCACGACCTCCTGTACCAGAAGTGCTACCTTGGTGGTACAAGCCAGAGGTATCTTGTCCCTTTCATCAGAATGCTCCAGGTCATGACTTAGACAACTGTTTTGATTTAAAGTTGGAAGTACAAAAGTTGACAAGAGCAGGTATCCTGACCTTCAAGAGCATGGGTCCCAATGTGAAGGACAATCCAATGCCAAGTCATGGTCCTTCATCAGTGAACAATATAGAAGTTTGTCTCAATGAACAACGTGTTACGAAGATAGAGGAGATTCGACAGTCTTTGGTTGAAATTCATTTTGTTTTATGTGCTCATGGTCTATTCCAACATGACCACCAGATCTGTGGTACATGTTCAGTCAATTCAAGAGGTTGTAGAAAGATTCAAGATGATTTGCAAGGCGTCCTTGATCAGGGTTTGATTCAGATTTCTAGACAAGTGAGTTCTCCAGAATCACAAGAACAAGAGGTGAATGTCATCATTCCTTGCTTCAACATTCCAGAGAAAGTAGAGATAACTTATCATCCGAGGGAGCCAGTGGTGATTTGCCCTCCGGGCCCAATGCCTTACACTTCAGATAAAGCGGTCCCCTACCGCTATGCAGCAACTATTATTGAGAACGGTAAAGAGGTCGAGATTAAAACCTTAGCCTCAGTTACCAATATCGCAGCAAATAGCCGAATGACGCGCAGTGGCCGCGTGTTCGCTCCGCCGGTTATCCCAAGTAGAAATGTTGAGAAAGATCCAGTAGTCGTGGTACCAGTGACAAGAGAAGCAGAAGGGAAAACAAGCAATTCAACCCTTGATAAAGAAACAGATGAACTACTTAGAATTATCAAGCTCAGTGACTACAAAGTGGTAGATCAGTTGCTACAGACACCGTCAAAAATCTCGATTCTGTCCTTATTATTGAATTCAGCTGTCCACAGAGAAGCACTACTGAAGGTGCTTGATCAAGCCTTTGTAGAACAGGATATAACAGCAGAGCAGTTCAACAATGTTGTAGGCAGCATCACTTCGTGCAATGGCTTAGGCTTTTATGATGAAGAACTGCCAGAAGAAGGAAAGAATCACAACTTCGCTCTCCATATCTCAACCAATTGTCAAGGGGATTCTTTGTCTAATATCCTAATTGACACCGGTTCATCTCTGAATGTCATGCCCAAGTCTACCTTGGTGAAGCTAAAGTACAAAGGGGGGCAAATGCGGCACAGTGGAATTATTGTGAAAGCGTTCGGTGGATCAAGAAAATCAGTCATTGGAGAAGTTGATTTGCCTATTGGTATTGGACCACATGTATTCCAGATCACTTTCCAGGTTATGGATATAGTGCCAGCTTATAGCTGTCTGCTCGGACGCCCATGGATTCATGAGGCGGGTGCCATTACATCCACGTTACACCAGAAGTTAAAAATTTTCAAGAATGGGCAAATAGTGACGGTTAATGGGGAGCAGGCTATGCTGATTAGCCACCTTTCATCGTTTAGTGTGATAGAAGCAGACGAAACGGCTGTTCAAACTCCATTTCAGGCCCTGACCATCGATGATTACAAGAAAAGTGAAGGTTCAATCGCGTCATTCAAAGACGCCCAGCAGATTGTCAAGACAGGTCCTACAGAAATGTGGGGCAAGGTGATAGAGTTGCCAGAAAACGTTAACCATGCAGGATTAGGCTTTGTTGATGGAAAACAAGTGCAGACTTCAGTGGTGCGACCTTTCAAAGATATCTTTCACAGCGGTGGGTTTATCAACATGGTAGCAGTTGAGGAGGATACTTTTGAGGGAAAGACAGAAGACGAAGGCCCCAGATTTGTGACACCAGGAGTAGTTATGAAGAACTGGACCGCAGTTGACATCCCACATTGTGTCCACATATCAAAGTAATTAAGCTTTTCAGTTTTCAAAAATCTTCCGCTTTAGCCCAAAGCGCGAAGCATTAATTTTGTAAAATGGGCACTTTTGTCAAAAACGTACTATCCATGAAAAAGATCTTTTGTGTTCCTATACACTTGTGTCCTTTTATCTTTTCAGCTTTTTCGGAAAATGGTAACACAAAAAAAAAAACCTTAAAAAGAACACATTTTTGCATGTCATGGTCAGTCCTCTAAAAACAATTGTTTGTACAGGTTACTTAAACCCGTTGAACACAATGACATCATGCCCTCTCCCAACTTTGAACATTCTGTATTCGAAGCTGAAGAGGAAGAGTGGGATGAGATTCCAGAAGAGGTCGCCCGCCAGCTTGAAAATGAAGAAGACACTATTCAGCCATACAAGGAGCCTTTGGAAACAGTCAACTTGGGTTCGGAAGAAAATGTGAAAGAAGTCAAAATTGGAGCATTGTTATCCCCACAGGTCAAGGAGCAATTGATCAGCCTGTTGAAAGAGTATGTAGATGTGTTTGCTTGGTCTTATCAAGATATGCCTGGTCTCGACACTGACATCGTAGAGCACAAGCTACCTTTGAAGCCAGAATGTCCACCGGTCAAACAGAAATTAAGAAGAACACATCCAGATATGGCCGTCAAAATTAAAGAAGAAGTTCTGAAGCAAATAGATGCTGGTTTTCTTGCCACTTCAGTGTATCCAGAGTGGATAGCAAATATTGTGCCAGTTCCTAAGAAGGACGGGAAGGTACGAATGTGTGTCGACTATCGTGACTTAAATAGAGCAAGCCCAAAGGATGATTTCCCCCTGCCTCACATTGACATGTTGGTAGACAATACATCAAAGTTTGACATATTCTCCTTCATGGACGGATTCTCCGGGTATAACCAGATCAAAATGGCTCCCGAAGACATGGAAAAAACTACCTTCATAACACCATGGGGAACATTCTGTTATCAAGTAATGCCGTTTGGGTTGAAGAACGCAGGTGCTACTTACCAGCGAGCCATGGCAACGCTCTTTCACGACATGATGCACAAAGAGATTGAGGTTTATGTGGATGACATGATCGCGAAGTCTCGTTCAGAAGAAGGTCACTTAGTAGATCTATTGAAGTTTTTTCAATGATTGAGGAAGTTCCGTCTTTGCCTCAATCCGAACAAATGCACATTTGGCGTCAGGTCAGGTAAACTCTTGGGCTTCATTGTCAGCCAAAAAGGCATTGAAGTTGATCCAGATAAAGTAAAAGCTATCCAAGAGATGCCCGCACCAAAACCAAAGGCAAGTGAGAGGTTTTCTAGGACGATTGAATTACATATCCCGGTTTATTTCTCACATGACTGCCACTTGTGAACCTATCTTCAAATTGCTGAGAAAGAGTCAGAATTGTGTTTGGACAGAGGATTGTCAGAAAGCATTTGACAGTATCAAAGAGTACCTCATGGAGCCTCCTATCTTGTTACCACCTGTTGCTGGAAGACCGTTGGTTATGTATTTGACAGTGCTTGAGAATTCTATGGGCTGTATTCTGGGTCAACAAGACGAAACTGGAAAGAAAGAGCATGCCATTTACTACTTAAGCAAGAAATTTACTGACTGTGAATCACGATACTCCTTACTCGAGAAGACATGTTGTGCATTGGCTTGGGCTGCTAAGAGATTAAGGCAGTATATGTTAAGTCACACCACTTGGTTGATATCCAAAATGGATCCAATCAAGTACATTTTTGAGAAGCCTGCACTCACTGGTAAGATTGCAAGATGGCAGATGCTGTTATCAGAATACGACATTGAGTATCATACCCAGAAAGCTATCAAGAGCAGTGTGTTGGCTGAGTACCTTGCTCACCAACCCGTTGAAGATCACGATGATAATGAGGATGAGTTTCCTGATGAAGATGTCATGTTCCTAAAATCCAGAGATTGTAAAGAGCCACTTCCTGAAGAAGGACCTGAACCAGATTCTCAATGGGGTTTAGTATTTGATGGAGCTTCCAACGTTTATGGACATGGAGTAGGTGCAGTCATTATCACTCCAGAAGGTTCTCATATTCCTTTCACGGCAAGAATTTGCTTTGAATGTACAAACAACATTGCTGAATATGAAGCCTGTATCATGGGTCTTGAAGAAGCCATTGACCTCCGCATCAAAAATCTTACTGTTTATGGTGACTCAGCGTTAGTTATCAATCAGATCAAAGGAGAATGGGAAACACGCCACCCTGGCTTGATCCCATACAAAGACTATGCAAGAAGATTGTTGACTTTCTTCACCAAGGTTGAATTGCATCACATTCCTCGGGATGAGAATCATATGGCGGATGCTCTAGCTACGTTGTCTTCAATGTATCAAGTGGGTTTTCCAAACGAAGTACCCAGAATTGTGATCAAGCGACTTGATAGACCATCACATGTGTTTACAGCTGAGGCCAGTTTCGATGATAAACCATGGTACCACGATATCAAGCATTTCCTTCAGACTCAGGAGTATCCTCTTGGAGGAACAGAAAAAGATAAAAAGACTTTGAGAAGATTGTCAGGCAGTTTCTTCCTTAATCAGAATGTGCTCTATAAGAGGAATTATGACATGGTCTTACTCAGATGTGTTGACAAAAAGGAAGCAGAAATGTTGATGAAGGAAGTTCACGAAGGGTCCTTTGGTACTCATGCAAATGGCCACTCTATGTCAAGAAAGATGTTGAGAGCTGGTTACTACTGGTTGACCATGGAATCAGATTGCTACAAATTTGTAAAGAAGTGTCACAAATGTCAGATCTACGCTGATAAGGTTCATGTACCACCAACCTTTTTGAATGTGATTTCTGCTCCTTGGCCATTCTCAATGTGGGGCATTGACATGATCGGTATGATTGAACCCAAAGCTTCCAACGGACACCGTTTCATTCTCATGGCAATTGATTACTTCACCAAATGGGTGGAAGCAGCTTCGTATGCAAAGGTGACAAAGCAAGTGGTGGTCAGATTCATCAAAAATAATCTCATTTTCCGATATGGCATTCCAAACAAGATCATCACTGACAATGGCTCCAATCTGAACAACAAAATGATGGATGAATTATGTGAAAGTTTCAAGATCGAGCATCACAACTCTTCTCCTTACCGTCCCAAGATGAATGGGGTAGTTGAAGCTGCAAATAAGAATATCAAGAAGATCATTCAAAAGATGGTTGTTACCTACAAAGATTGGCATGAAATGCTGCCTTTTGCACTACACGGATATAGAACATCAGTCCGTACTTCAACTGGGGAAACCCCATTTTCACTTGTATACGGTATGGAAGCTGTGTTACTGATAGAGGTTGAAATTCCATCAATGAGGATACTAATGGAAACTCAGTTGTCAGAGGCTGAATGGTGTCAAAGCAGATACGATCAGTTGAATTTGATTGAAGAAAAAAGAATGACTGCCTTGTGCCATGGACAGTTATATCAAAAGAGAATGAAGCAGGCATTTGATAGGAAGGTTAAGCCGAGAGAATTCAAAGAGGGTGACCTTGTACTCAAGAAGATGATACTATTTCACAATGATTCTAGGGGAAAGTGGACTCCTAACTATGAAGGACCCTATGTTGTCAAGAAAGCCTTCTCAGGCGGTGCTTTAATTCTTACAAACATGGATGGTGAAGAGCTTCCACGTCCCGTGAATATAGATGCAGTCAAGAAATACTTCGCCTAAAAAATGAAAAGAACAGCTCGCTAAGTTGAAAACCCGAAAGGGCGGCTTAGGCAAAAATGAGCGTCTCGGTGGACTGAAAACCTGAAAGGGCGGTCCAGGCAAAAATTAGAGACATAAAAAACAAAGAAAATATTATCCCGGTAGATTGAAAACCCGAAAGGGCAATCTAGGCAAAAGTTAGGGATTTCAGGGAAGTAACTGCATAACAGAGACAAGATCATTGAAGTATCAGAATATTTTCAACAGTTCTCCAACTTTCTTAAGGCTGCAATACAGGTTTCAAAAGTGGAAGAGAGAATGATGTCATTGTAGTTCAACGTACCCTTTTTCCACGAAATTACCATTTTCCAATTTGTAAAGATATATGGAATCATGTTGTTGGCTGATTACCATCCTATCAAATCAATTTGAGCCTTTCTATATTTCTTGGCACTCTTAATTTTCATTTCAATTTACGAAAGTTCTTTTACTTTGACAGATATGTTTTGAAACAAAAGTTTGAATTAAAAACAGTTTTTGAAAACTATAAAGATTATTTACTTGATTTGTGGACATCAATAAAAGGATTGAGACATGCGGTCCCAGTAATTCTAAAATCATGTGATTCCAACTAGACATGTTCATGTTACTATCCTCATATGTATATGATGAAAAGATCTCCACAGGTGTCTTGGCAGTAATATTTCTCCAGCAGAGGTTGTGATTCTGGATATCCCCAGTTTTGCTTCCTAGTTTTCCTCAAGAGATCATGCAAGAAATATTTCAAGAATATTGTTCCCTTCACTTGGAGCATGAAGACTCCCCGGTTAATTGATCATGAAGACTTTGATCCAGGTTTTAAGTTACAGATTTGGCCTATGGGATTACTACAGGTATTTCCCCAGTAATTTATTAAGGAGGGATCAGCAATGTCCCCAGCAGAGGATGAGAAGGAAGCTTTGATTTCCCCGAGCAGGAGTAATACAGAGGTCTCCATCCCTCAGCGAGTGAAGAAAGTTGATATTCAGAAACTACAGGGAATCTCCTGTTGTTCTCTGTCCATTCAATAGAAGGATATGTCTCCTCCTTAGTAATGTTTTGTAGTAAAGAAGAGTGTGTTGCATTTTAAGCAAATTCAAGAATTACAGGATTCCTCCTGAATTCTCATTTACATTCAAAGGTCAGACATCACTGTTCCCCGGAAGAGTCTCCTAGAGGAAAGATCTCGTAACCAGATATCAGACACCATAATCCCCTGCAGAGTCTTCAGATACAGAAAGTCTCCATGATAATTAAAGCAAAAAAATCAAGGATGGATTTCCCCTATATTCTTATTCCCTGGAAAGATGCCACCTATCCCCAGCGAACTTTATCCCCAGCGGAGTCTTCCAGAAGAATGATCCCTTCTGCATTATCAACAAATTCAAGAATTGCAGGACTTCTCTTACAATATCATCTTATTTCCAGAGGATAACACCTTGTATCCCCAGCGGAGTCCTCAGAAAGGTCCAATCCTCATATACCTCATGAATTCAAAAAACCACAGGGAATCTCCTGTATTTTTGAAGTAGAAGGCATCTCCATTCTTCTACAGAAACCTCAGCAGAGACGAACTTTTCATAAGAAGCCTGATTGTTATGCTCAAATACAACTCCCCAGCAAGTCTTTGTACTACTCCTCAGCGAATCTCAGTACAAATCTCCAACAAGTTCCTGTATAACTCCTCAGCGAATCCTTGTGCAACTGTTAACATTTCCAGTTATTCCTAGTTTTGTCTGTCTATCATGCATTCATTACTAAATATTCATACATATCTGTGACATATCATGCTTGCATTCATATGCACCCTTTTGCTTTTTTATGTCGTGGGTTGGGTCAATCTCTCCATGTAGAGTATCCCCATAAGCAGCAAAATACCTTTTATTAATCTTGTTCCCCACAGAGATCTATGCCTCGTGGATGATGGTTGTTTCAGTTGTAAATCCTGATGAGTTCATTCCTCTTCAGTTGAAGTCTTGTTTGACCGATTCATTCTAGTTCTATCCTAGTTTGAACTTCGTATCTCCAGATAATATTCAGAAATTGCCAGTAAAAGAAGGCAACAATATAGTCTTTGTGACTCTCATTCAGTAAAACAGACATGACAGATATTGTGTCCAAGTCCTTTATACCTTCATCTTTGAGTTGGTACCCGTTACAAACTTGAGTTACCTACATCCATGAGTGGTAACCTTTGTTATCCCTCAGATAAATTAATTACTATCTCCATCTATGAGTTGATAACATCCTCACAGAAAGTTCCATGGTTCTACCTGCAACTTTGAGCTGGTAGCGTGCTTTCGTCTTTGAGTTTAGCACAGATTCCTTTTGATTCCACCTTCGTCTTTGAGTTGGTGAAGTACCTGCAACTTTGAGCTGGTAATATGCATTCATCTTTGAGTTCGCACATTTTTTTCTGTGATTCCATCTTCGTCTTCGAGTTGATGGAGTACCTTCATCTATGAGTAGGGTATGTTTGATCCTTGTTGAACTGATAGTGTGCTTTCATCTTTGAGTCTGCACAGATAACTTCTGATTCCATATTCGTCTTTGAGTTGATGGAGTACCTTCATCTATGAGTTAGGTACATTTTGTCCTTCCACCGTCATCTTTGAGTCGGTAATGATAAACATCTCCAGGAGAATATGTTCTAAATTCTTTTAAACACCTTTGTCAATGAATCGGTGGTTGCCTTCAACTTTGAGTCGGCATTTCTCTGTCTACCTCATCAATGAGTTGGTAGTGTGCATTCAACTGTAAGTCTGCACAATGATCCTTAGATCTGATTCTTCATCTACACCATCATCAATGAGTTGGAATTTGATTTCCCTAGCAGTGTTATTATCAATCTTTTGAAGCTTGCCTTCAACTTTGAGTTGGCATGTCCTGTTTACCTCATCAATGAGTGGGTAGTGAGCTGTCAACCATGAGTTAACGCAGTTCGATTCTTATTATGCCCTTGTTATACCTTCATCCTTGAGTTGGTATTCATCTTTTCTGTTACCTCCATCTTTGAGTTGGTAATGTACTGTCACATCAGTACTCTTGTTATATTGATCTTTTCCCACTTTCATCTATGAGATAGTGATGTATCGTCAGCATTGAGTCGATATCTCTTTTCCTCCTATTTTCCATCTATGAATAGGTAGTGAATCTTCCCCAGCTGAGTATTCTCAGTGTTTACCTTCATGCATTGAGTCGGTGTATGTCCTTCCCCAGTAGAGTTTGCACTCCTGTGTCTCTGTGTCTGTCTGTCTTTTGCATCATGCATACATGCATTTGCGGTCAAATTTTGTGGCGTTTGTCATATTTAATTACCTTACGCCATTCGATAGCCTCCGGCTATCTGGCCTAAGTTAATTAAATAGGGGCATCTGTCGCACCCCAAAATTTGACTTTGGCTTTGTTGACCACATCTTGATTAATCTCGTTGTCTCGTATTCATCTCAATTTCTTAAACTTCGCGTGACAACTAGTTTGATTAGGTTTTGTGTGTTTTCGTTGCTTACCGTGTTGTATTTCGTTGTTTTAGCAAAACCTGGCCGATATCGTTGCCTCGTATTTATCTCGCTTATCTCTTTTGTGCGTGGCATCGCTTCGATTAGGTTTTGTGCGTTTTTATCTATTTAATTGTTTGTTTGTCGATATTTTGACTGTATTTCGAATATATTAGAGTTTTCGTATTGTCCGATTATTTGTGATTGTGTTTGTCAGCGTTTTCGTGATGTCGTGTTGATTTTATTATTGCCTAGGGTTGTTTATTTAATTACGTGTTGTGCCGTGTGATTTAATCGAGTCTGTTTGAGTCGTGTTGTTGATTTTACTGGTTTACCGGTTTACTGGTTTATTAGTTTTATCAATTTGTCTGTTTTGCTGTGCAAATTGTCATCATTTTTATCGCGTTCGTGTCGCTCGATTTTATCGTATTTTAATCGTGTGCCGTTTAATATTATTTGTGCTTAATATTAATTGTGTTTAGTTAATTAGTTTATTTAATTAGGATTAATATTATATTAGTTTATTATTATTATTATTATATAATATATAAATTATATTATTAATTTATGTTAGATATTTTTTTAGGTTTCCTATTGTTTAAGTAATCTAAATATATATTATTAATTTATGTTAGATATTTTTTTAGGTTTTCTATTGTTTAAGTAATCTAAATATATATTATTAATTTATGTTAGATATTTTTTAGGTTTCCTATTGTTTAAGTAATCTAAATATATATTATTAATTTATGTTAGATATTTTTTAGGTTTCCTATTGTTTAAGTAATCTAAATATATATATATATAGATGTTGTTAGTAAGAAAAGAAGTGGTGGATCAGTAAGAAAAAACGTATGGTGAGAGAAACAGAGAATTGAAAAGAAATATTTTTCCAAAAGCATTACCGTATTTCACTTGTTCTTCATTTTCGGTAACCCAAAATCGTCCCGATTATTCACCGAAACACAAAACCGATTTCATATCTTTGAAGTTCGTTGAGTCCAGATCACAAATATCCAAGGTTCATTTCATTCCGGCGTCGTTTCACCGATCAAAAGCGACGTTGAAGTCAGGTACTCACGAAGGCAGCCAGTGTAACACCCTTCTAAAATACCCCAATAATTAATTAAAACAACAAAATATGAATCAGAGTAGATATGCAATTTCAGGGTGTCACACTTGACACTTCACACCTTTCACCAAAATAACTTGTCATGCTCATTTATTCATCAAAATAAAACATTGCATAATTCGCAGCGGATAGAAATCTAACAACATGCAAACCATGTAACACATTACATGTAAAATCGTTCAACAACCAAAAATGAAAACAAAGTAAAACATCCCGTCCCGATGTTACATATACCAGAGCATGGCCCACTAAGGAACTACACTAGACTCCAAGCACTAGCTTCTACTCAATCACTGCTCGTTACCTGAAACATAGTTGTAAGGGTGAGTTCCTCAATCGATATAATAAGCATTATAAAATATCATGTAATGTTAAGTAAATTAACACATTCATCACCCTAATCATATCACACATTCAGCAACGGCAACATCAACTCATAATCATACTTAACACCAACACAAAACACACGTATAATATTGGAATACATCCATTCATATTATACGCCATACATACATTATGAAATGAGACTCCATGCATGCGGTACCGACTATTCGTGAACACATAGTTCAACCTCACCGATCAAACCCAGATACGGCTACCAAGCTCACTAGTCCCACTCATTTGAGACCTAGTGACTCACTCACTAATTCCTCACCATGGGAATTAGCTACCACCATAAAGGCTATGCTATGCACGCTAAATCACCTAGCATGCAAACATCAACGACAATCCACAATGGACATATGCTCACACTCTAAGCCATAAACAGTCCATCCACAATTGCATACATATAGATATATTCACAGCATTATGCATACCATCATACATCATCAGCATATTTATCACAGAATCCTATCATGTCATGCCAAATAATAAATCACAGTATTAGCACACTCTACTAATACCTATACTGCTCAAAACCACGGGAAATGATCCCTACTATATCATACATGCAATATATCATTCACCAATATAGGCCAATCATCAAATATGTACACATAATTCCATTCCAAAACGTACACAATATTTAAATATCAATTTTTCACTTTTCAAACAGTGTTAACCTGTTAACGCATTTGGTTAACCTGTTAACGCAAGACAGAGTACAATTTTTACAGTATTTCAACAGTGTTAACCGGTTAACGCCCTGGGTTAACCCGTTAACGCAAGACAGAATACAAATTTAACAGTTTTTCAACAGTGTTAACCGGTTAACGCCCTGGGTTAACCCGTTAACGCAAGACAGAATACAATTTTAACAGTTTTTCAACAGTGTTAACCGGTTAACACCCTGGGTTAACCGGTTAACGCAAAACAGAAAGCTGTTTCTGCGCTAACAACAAACAGAATGCAGAATTACCCGCATTTTTCGCCGTTGGAGGACTTCCGGACCTCTGATTTCGATTCCGTAAAAAGCTATACGTCTAGGAAATTACGACTCACCCAAATATAGATTCATTCACAGTTTTAACATAATTTATTCATCACAATTTCTAACCTTATTACATCTAATTCCTACGAATTTTCTTCAATTATAAACCCATATCTCATTCATCCATAAGTTTACAATTTGCAGCATTCATCATCCTAATTAGAGTCAATTCAATGGCTTATTACTACCCATTACATGTTAACCCATAATGCCCATTAAACGACGATAAACCCCCCTTACCTGAGTTAATCCGGCAAATCCTTTAACTTCAAGCTTTTCCCTTCTTCAACCCTTTTTCTCTTGCTCTTCCTTTTTGCCCTTTTTCCACTTTTTAGTCGCTTCTCTGTTTTCACGTGAAAAACCCTTTTTACTAAATGGGACTCTTTACTGATTCCAAAAATCGTTCCAATTCCAACTTTATTATTCCAATAATAATAATCCAATAATATTCCAATTATTTAATTAAATTAATAAATATACTAATAATAATATATATGAATGGTTTATCTTTTATTTTGAAAAATAATACCCTCTCATTCATATTGTCATCATAATATACTATTAAACTTAAATTAAATAATTATCATTTTTTTATCGGGGTGTTACAACTCTCCCCCACTAAAAGAGTTTTCGTCCTCGAAAACATACCTCAAGCGAATAACTCTGGATAAGACTCCTTCATTTGACTCTCAAGTTCCCAAGTCACATTGCCACCTGCTGGTCCTCCCCAAGCTACCTTTATCAAAGCAATCTCTTTACCCCGCAACTGCTTCAACTCTCGATCCTCGATCCTCATAGGTGATGTTTCAACAGTCAGGTTATCTCTCACCTGTACATCATCTACTTGGACCACATGCGACGGATCAGGAATGTACCTCCTCAACTGAGACACATGAAAAACCTCATGCAAATTCGCAAGTGACGGCGGTAAAGCGACACGATAGGCTACCTCCCCTATCCTCTCCAAAATCTGATAAGGACCAATAAATCGAGGTGTCAACTTCTTCGACTTCAAAGCTCGACCAACCCCAGTTATCGGAGTAACACGAAGAAACACATGATCTCCCTCTTGAAACTCAAGTGACTTCCTCCTCTTGTCGTGATAACTCTTCTGACGACTCTGAGCAATCCTCATCTTCTCCTGAATCATCTTAATCTTTTCCGTAGTTTGTTGAACAATCTCCGGTCCAACCACAGCACTCTCACCGGACTCATACCAACATAAAGGTGTCCGACATCTCCTACCATACAAAGCTTCAAACGGTGCCATACCAATGCTCGAATGAAAACTATTGTTGTAGGTAAACTCAATCAAAGGTAAATAACAATCCCAAGCACCTCCCTTTTCCAAACACAAGCCCTCAAAAGATCCTCTAGTGACTGAATCGTCCTCTCAGTCTGACCATCAGTCTGCGGATGATATGCAGAACTCAATCTCAGCTTAGTTCCCAAAGCCCTCTGCAAACCTTCCCAGAACTTCGATGTAAATCTAGGATCTCTGTCCGAAACAATACTCGACGGAATACCATGCAAACTTACAATTTTCTCAATATACAACTCAACTAATCTCTCTAACGGATAATCCATTCTGATCGGAATGAAATGAGCCGATTTTGTCAATCTGTCAACAATCACCCAAATAGCTTCAAAATTCTTAATTGTCCTCGGTAAACCAGAAACAAAATCCATACTGATACTATCCCACTTCCACTCTGGAATAGCCAACGGTTGCATTAGCCCAGACGGCTTCTGATGCTCAATCTTTGACTTCTGACAAGTCAAACAAGAATAAACAAAACTCGCAATTTCTCTTTTCATTCCCGACCACCAAAATAACTTTTTCAAATCATGATACATCTTCGTAGCCCCAGGATGAATACTCAGGCCACTACGATGTCCTTCCTCAAGAATACTCTTCTTAAGTTCGGTAACATCCGGAATACACACCCGATTACCAAATTTCAAAACACCATTCTCATCAACTCTGAATTCACCACCTTGACCTTGATTCACTAGAGTCAACTTATCAACCAAAAGCACATCGGATTTCTGACCCTCTCTAATCTCATCCAGAATAATACTCGTTAACTTCAACATTCCCAATTTAACACTATTGTGAGTACTCTCACGCACCAAACTCAAGTCTCTAAACTGCTCAATTAAATCCAATTCCTTAACCATTAACATAGACATATGCAATGATTTCCGACTCAATGCATCAGCCACTACGTTTGCTTTACCCGGATGGTAATTCAAACCAAAGTCATAATCCTTCAGAAACTCTAACCATCTCCTCTGTCTCATATTCAGCTCTTTCTGATCAAACAAATACTTTAAACTTTTATGGTCACTGAAAACCTCAGATCTTGACCCGTACAAGTAATGCCTCCATAACTTCAGAACAAATACCACAGCTGCCAACTCTAAATCGTGTGTCGGATAGTTCCTCTCATGAACCTTCAGTTGTCTCGAAGCATAAGCTACAACCTGCTTATTCTGCATCAAAACACCACCCAAACCCAACAATGAAGCATCACAGTAAACCTCAAATGGTTCCGACGGACTTGGTAATATCAGAATAGGAGCAATAGTTAACCTTCTCTTTAACTCTTGGAAACCTTCTTCACATTTTGAGTCCCAAACAAACGCTTGCCCCTTTCTAGTCAACATCGTCAATGGTAACGCTAACTTAGAAAATCCATCAATGAATTTCCTATAATAACCTGCAAGTCCAAGAAAACTCCTTATCTCAGAAACTGACTTCGGAGCTTCCCACTTAGATACCGCTTCTATCTTAGAAGGATCAACAACAACACCACCTCTTGAAACCACATGACCAAGAAAACTAACCTCTTCTAACCAAAATTCACACTTGGACAGTTTAGCAAATAACTTCTTTTCTCGTAGAACTCCTAAAACCACTCTCAAATGTTCAGCATGCTCCTCTTGAGATTTCGAATACACCAAAATATCGTCAATAAACACCACAACAAACTTGTCTAGGTACGGATGGAAAATCCTATTCATATACTCCATAAATACCCCAGGCGCATTAGTCACACCAAAAGGCATTACAGAATACTCATAATGTCCATACCTTGTTCTGAAAGCAGTCTTCTGAATATCCTCAGTTTTCACACGTATCTGATGATACCCCGATCTCCAATCTATTTTGCTGAACACACTCGCACCAACCAACTGATCCATCAAATCATCAATCCTCGGCAAAGGATACCGATTCTTGATCGTCACTTTATTCAGTTGCCTGTAGTCCACACACAACCTCATAGTACCTTCTTTCTTCTTAACCAATAACACTGGTGCGCCCCACGGTGACACACTCGGACGAATAAATTTCTTATCCAACAGATCTTCCAGCTGACTCTTCAATTCAGTTAACTCAACAGCAGACATACGGTACGGAGCCATCGATATCGGCCTAGTACCAGGTACCAAATCAATCGAGAACTCAACTTCACGCTCTGGCGGTAATTCATTCACTTCTTCAGGAAACACATCAGGAAAATCACACACCACGGCTAGATCGCAAATCACCAGTTTATCTTTAGCCTCCAAAGTCGCTAACAGCATAAACAACTCTACCCCATCTGCTACTGCCTCATCATAGGGAGTGTAATACTTCGACAACTCTGTGAACTTAGCAGCATACTCAGTAACAGACCGGTTGCCCTGCTTCAATTCTAAGAACTCTATCTCTTTCTTTCCTCTGACATCCTCTGGAAAGTACTTCCTCAGGAATCTCTCTCTGAACACCGCCCAAGTGATCTCAGCACTCCCAGCAGCTTCCAACTCAGTGCGGGCAGCAACCCACCAATCATCTGCTTCCTCTGACAACATATGCGTACCGAACCTGACCTTCTGGTTATCGGCACCCTCAGTCACTCGGAAGATCCTCTCGATCTCCTTCAACCACTTCTGAGCACCATCTGGATCGTATGCTCCCTTGAACATTGGAGGATTGTTCTTCTGGAACTCACTCAGTTGACGAGCAGCTCCCAATCCCACAACATTCGGATTCCCTCCAAGTACTCCAGCTAGCATACCCAGAGCCTCAGCAATCGCAGCATCGTCTCTACCTCTTCCAGCCATCTCTATTCTGAGTTAATCCAACAAGCTAAAGCAATAAGTACTGATAGGGTTACACAACACCTATCACATACAGGGAAACAGAATAATTACGACTCGACTCGACCGACTATGCTCTGATATCACTAATGTAACACCCTTCTAAAATACCCCAATAATTAATTAAAACAACAAAATATGAATCAGAGTAGATATGCAATTTCAGGGTGTCACACTTGACACTTCACACCATTCACCAAAATAACTTGTCATGCTCATTTATTCATCAAAATAAAACATTGCATAATTCGCAGCGGATAGAAATCTAACAACATGCAAACCATGTAACACATTACATGTAAAATCGTTCAACAACCAAAAATGAAAACAAAGTAAAACATCCCGTCCCGATGTTACATATACCAGAGCATGACCCACTAAGGAACTACACTAGACTCCAAGCACTACCTTCTACTCAATCACTGCTCGTTACCTGAAACATAGTTGTAAGGGTGAGTTCCTCAATCGATATAATAAGCATTATAAAATATCATGTAATGTTAAGTAAATTAACACATTCATCACCCTAATCATATCACACATTCAGCAACGGCAACATCAACTCATAATCATACTTAACACCAACACAAAACACACGTATAATATTGGAATACATCCATTCATATTATACGCCATACATACATTATGAAATGAGACTCCATGCATGCGGTACCGACTATTCGTGAACACATAGTTCAACCTCACCGATCAAACCCAGATACGGCTACCAAGCTCACTAGTCCCACTCATTTGAGACCTAGTGACTCACTCACTAATTCCTCACCATGGGAATTAGCTACCACCATAAAGGCTATGCTATGCACGCTAAATCACCTAGCATGCAAACATCAACGGCAATCCACAATGGACATATGCTCACACTCTAAGCCATAAACAGTCCATCCACAATTGCATACATAATAGATATATTCACAGCATTATGCATACCATCATACATCATCAGCATATTTATCACAGAATCCTATCATGTCATGCCAAATAATAAATCACAGTATTAGCACACTCTACTAATACCTATACTGCTCAAAACCACGGGAAATGATCCCTACTATATCATACATGCAATATATCATTCACCAATATAGGCCAATCATCAAATATGTACACATAATTCCATTCCAAAACGTACACAATATTTAAATATCAATTTTTCACTTTTCAAACAGTGTTAACCTGTTAACGCATTTGGTTAACCTGTTAACGCAAGACAGAGTACAATTTTTACAGTATTTCAACAGTGTTAACCGGTTAACGCCCTGGGTTAACCCTTAACGCAAGACAGAATACAAATTTAACAGTTTTTCAACAGTGTTAACCGGTTAACGCCCTGGGTTAACCCGTTAACGCAAGACAGAATACAATTTTAACAGTTTTTCAACAGTGTTAACCGGTTAACACCCTGGGTTAACCGGTTAACGCAAAACAGAAAGCTGTTTCTGCGCTAACAACGAACAGAATGCAGAATTACCCGCATTTTTCGCCGTTGGAGGACTTCCGGACCTCTGATTTCGATTCCGTAAAAAGCTATACGTCTAGGAAATTACGACTCACCCAAATATAGATTCATTCACAGTTTTAACATAATTTATTCATCACAATTTCTAACCTTATTACATCTAATTCCTACGAATTTTCTTCAATTATAAACCCATATCTCATTCATCCATAAGTTTACAATTTGCAGCATTCATCATCCTAATTAGAGTCAATTCAATGGCTTATTACTACCCATTACATGTTAACCCATAATGCCCATTAAACGACGATAAACCCCCTTACCTGAGTTAATCCGGCAAATCCTTTAACTTCAAGCTTTTCCCTTCTTCAACCCTTTTTCTCTTGCTCTTCCTTTTTGCCCTTTTTCCACTTTTTAGTCGCTTCTCTGTTTTCACGTGAAAAACCCTTTTTACTAAATGGGACTCTTTACTGATTCCAAAAATCGTTCCAATTCCAACTTTATTATTCCAATAATAATAATCCAATAATATTCCAATTATTTAATTAAATAATAAATATACTAATAATAATATATATGAATGGTTTATCTTTTATTTTGAAAAATAATACCCTCTCATTCATTTGTCATCATAATATACTATTAAACTTAAATTAAATAATTATCATTTTTTATCGGGGTGTTACAACTCTCCCCCACTAAAAGAGTTTTCGTCCTCGAAAACATACCTCAAGCGAATAACTCTGGATAAGACTCCTTCATGTGACTCTCAAGTTCCCAAGTCACATTGCCACCTGCTGGTCCTCCCCAAGCTACCTTTACCAAAGCAATCTCTTTACCCCGCAACTGCTTCAACTCTCGATCCTCGATCCTCATAGGTGATGTTTCAACAGTCAGGTTATCTCTCACCTGTACATCATCTACTTGGACCACATGCGACGGATCAGGAATGTACCTCCTCAACTGAGACACATGAAAAACCTCATGCAAATTCACAAGTGACGGCGGTAAAGCGACACGATAGGCTACCTCCCCTATCCTCTCCAAAATATGATAAGGACCAATAAATCGAGGTGTCAACTTCTTCGACTTCAAAGCTCGACCAACCCCAGTTATCGGAGTAACACGAAGAAACACATGATCTCCCTCTTGAAACTCAAGTGACTTCCTCCTCTTGTCGTGATAACTCTTCTGACGACTCTGAGCAATCCTCATCTTCTCCTGAATCATCTTAATCTTTTCCGTAGTTTGTTGAACAATCTCCGGTCCAACCACAGCACTCTCACCGGACTCATACCAACATAAAGGTGTCCGACATCTCCTACCATACAAAGCTTCAAACGGTGCCATACCAATGCTCGAATGAAAACTATTGTTGTAGGTAAACTCAATCAAAGGTAAATAACAATCCCAAGCACCTCCCTTTTCCAAAACACAAGCCCTCAAAAGATCCTCTAGTGACTGAATCGTCCTCTCAGTCTGACCATCAGTCTGCGGATGATATGCAGAACTCAATCTCAGCTTAGTTCCCAAAGCCCTCTGCAAACCTTCCCAGAACTTCGATGTAAATCTAGGATCTCTGTCCGAAACAATACTCGACGGAATACCATGCAAACTTACAATTTTCTCAATATACAACTCAATTAATCTCTCTAACGGATAATCCATTCTGATCGGAATGAAATGAGCCGATTTTGTCAATCTGTCAACAATCACCCAAATAGCTTCAAAATTCTTAATTGTCCTCGGTAAACCAGAAACAAAATCCATACTGATACTATCCCACTTCCACTCTGGAATAGCCAACGGTTGCATTAGCCCAGACGGCTTCTGATGCTCAATCTTTGACTTCTGACAAGTCAAACAAGAATAAACAAAACTCGCAATTTCTCTTTTCATTCCCGACCACCAAAATAACTTTTTCAAATCATGATACATCTTCGTAGCCCCAGGATGAATACTCAGGCCACTACGATGTCCTTCCTCAAGAATACTCTTCTTAAGTTCGGTAACATCCGGAATACACACCCGATTACCAAATTTCAAAACACCATTCTCATCAACTCTGAATTCACCACCTTGACCTTGATTCACTAGAGTCAACTTATCAACCAAAAGCACATCGGATTTCTGACCCTCTCTAATCTCATCCAGAATAATACTCGTTAACTTCAACATTCCCAATTTAACACTATTGTGAGTACTCTCACACACCAAACTCAAGTCTCTAAACTGCTCAATTAAATCCAATTCCTTAACCATTAACATAGACATATGCAATGATTTCCGACTCAATGCATCAGCCACTACGTTTGCTTTACCCGGATGGTAATTCAAACCAAAGTCATAATCCTTCAGAAACTCTAACCATCTCCTCTGTCTCATATTCAGCTCTTTCTGATCAAACAAATACTTTAAACTTTTATGGTCACTGAAAACCTCAGATCTTGACCCGTACAAGTAATGCCTCCATAACTTCAGAACAAATACCACAGCTGCCAACTCTAAATCGTGTGTCGGATAGTTCCTCTCATGAACCTTCAGTTGTCTCGAAGCATAAGCTACAACCTGCTTATTCTGCATCAAAACACCACCCAAACCCAACAATGAAGCATCACAGTAAACCTCAAATGGTTCCGACGGACTTGGTAATATCAGAATAGGAGCAGTAGTTAACCTTCTCTTTAACTCTTGGAAACCTTCTTCACATTTTGAGTTCCAAACAAACGCTTGCCCCTTTCTAGTCAACATCGTCAATGGTAACGCCAACTTAGAAAATCCATCAATGAATTTCCTATAATAACCTGCAAGTCCAAGAAACCTCCTTATCTCAGAAACTGACTTCGGAGCTTCCCACTTAGATACCGCTTCTATCTTAGAAGGATCAACAGCAACACCACCTCTTGAAACCACATGACCAAGAAAACTAACCTCTTCTAACCAAAATTCACACTTGGACAGTTTAGCAAATAACTTCTTTTCTCGTAGAACTCCTAAAACCACTCTCAAATGTTCAGCATGCTCCTCTTGAGATTTCGAATACACCAAAATATCGTCAATAAACACCACAACAAACTTGTCTAGGTACGGATGGAAAATCCTATTCATATACTCCATAAATACCCCAGGCGCATTAGTCACACCAAAAGGCATTACAGAATACTCATAATGTCCATACCTTGTTCTGAAAGCAGTCTTCTGAATATCCTCAGTTTTCACACGTATCTGATGATACCCCGATCTCCAATCTATTTTGCTGAACACACTCGCACCAACCAACTGATCCATCAAATCATCAATCCTCGGCAAAGGATACCGATTCTTGATCGTCACTTTATTCAGTTGCCTGTAGTCCACACACAACCTCATAGTACCTTCTTTCTTCTTAACCAATAACACTGGTGCGCCCCACGGTGACACACTCGGACGAATAAATTTCTTATCCAACAGATCTTCCAGCTGACTCTTCAATTCAGTTAACTCAACAGCAGACATACGGTACGGAGCCATCGATATCGGCCTAGTACCAGGTACCAAATCAATCGAGAACTCAACTTCACGCTCTGGCGGTAATTCATTCACTTCTTCAGGAAACACATCAGGAAAATCACACACCACGGCTAGATCGCAAATCACCAGTTTATCTTTAGCCTCCAAAGTCGCTAACAGCATAAACAACTCTACCCCATCATGCTACTGCCTCATCATAGGGAGTGTAATACTTCGACAAATCTGTGAACTTAGCAGCATACTCAGTAACAGACCGGTTGCCCTGCTTCAATTCTAAGAACTCTATCTCTTTCTTTCCTCTGACATCCTCTGGAAAGTACTTCCTCAGGAATCTCTCTCTGAACACCGCCCAAGTGATCTCAGCACTCCCAGCAGCTTCCAACTCAGTGCGGGCAGCAACCCACCAATCATCTGCTTCCTCTGACAACATATGCGTACCGAACCTGACCTTCTGGTTATCGGCACCCTCAGTCACTCGGAAGATCCTCTCGATCTCCTTCAACCACTTCTGAGCACCATCTGGATCGTATGCTCCCTTGAACATTGGAGGATTGTTCTTCTGGAACTCACTCAGTTGACGAGCAGCTCCCAATCCCACAACATTCGGATTCCCTCCAAGTACTCCAGCTAGCATACCCAGAGCCTCAGCAATCGCAGCATCGTCTCTACCTCCATGCATGCGGTACCGACTATTCGTGAACACATAGTTCAACCTCACCGATCAAACCCAGATACGGCTACCAAGCTCACTAGTCCCACTCATTTGAGACCTAGTGACTCACTCACTAATTCCTCACCATGGGAATTAGCTACCACCATAAAGGCTATGCTATGCACGCTAAATCACCTAGCATGCAAACATCAACGACAATCCACAATGGACATATGCTCACACTCTAAGCCATAAACAGTCCATCCACAATTGCATACATAATAGATATATTCACAGCATTATGCATACCATCATACATCATCAACATATTTATCACAGAATCCTATCATGTCGTGCCAAATAATAAATCACAGTATTAGCACACTCTACTAATACCTATACTGCTCAAAACCACGGGAAATGATCCCTACTATATCATACATGCAATATATCATTCACCAATATAGGCCAATCATCAAATATGTACACATAATTCCATTCCAAAACGTACACAATATTTAAATATCAATTTTTCACTTTTCAAACAGTGTTAACCTGTTAACGCATTTGGTTAACCTGTTAACGCAAGACAGAGTACAATTTTTACAGTATTTCAACAGTGTTAACCGGTTAACGCCCTGGGTTAACCCGTTAACGCAAGACAGAATACAAATTTAACAGTTTTTCAACAGTGTTAACCGGTTAACGCCCTGGGTTAACCCGTTAACGCAAGACAGAATACAATTTTAACAGTTTTTCAACAGTGTTAACCGGTTAACACCCTGGGTTAACCGGTTAACGCAAAACAGAAAGCTGTTTCTGCGCTAACAACGAATAGAATGCAGAATTACCCGCATTTTTCGCCGTTGGAGGACTTCCGGACCTCCGATTTCGATTCCGTAAAAAGCTATACGTCCAGGAAATTACGACTCACCCAAATATAAATTCATTCACAGTTTTAACATAATTTATTCATCACAATTTCTAACCTTATTACATCTAATTCCTACGAATTTTCTTCAATTATAAACCCATATCTCATTCATCCATAAGTTTACAATTTGCAGCATTCATCATCCTAATTAGAGTCAATTCAATGGCTTATTACTATCCATTACATGTTAACCTATAATGCCCATTAAACGACGATAAACCCCCCTTACCTGAGTTAATCCGGCAAATCCTTTAACTTCAAGTTTTTCCCTTCTTCAACCCTTTTTCTCTTGCTCTTCCTTTTTGCCCTTTTTCCACTTTTTAGTCGCTTCTCTGTTTTCACGTGAAAAACCCTTTTTACTAAATGGGACTCTTTACTGATTCCAAAAATCGTTCCAATTCCAACTTTATTATTCCAATAATAATAATCCAATAATATTCCAATTATTTAATTAAATTAATAAATATACTAATAATAATATATATGAATGATTTATCTTTTATTTTGAAAAATAATACCCTCTCATTCATATTGTCATCATAATATACTATTAAACTTAAATTAAATAATTATCATTTTTTTATCGGGGTGTTACAGCCAGCACTGCGTCGGTGACGGTTTCCAGCTTTCGGTCGATCATTTGGACGATCAGAAGTTCATCCTCTTCACACAAGGTAATATTCTTCACTTATCTCTGAAATCGGCAAAGTTCCGGCTTGCCGACATGTGTTTAATATATAGTTATCTAAATATATAGTATAGATATATATATATATATAATATATATATTATATATCTATATATATATATATATTAGATATATATTATTTTTGTCTATTATATATCTAAATATATATATATATATAATATTATATATATATATATATATATTATTTGTCTAAATGTACATATATATTATTTTTGTCTACAATATTTTATTGTCTAATAAATCTATAATATAAATATATTATATTAGAGTATATATATATAGCTATATTATATATATATCGATATATATATATATATCTATATATAGGTATATGTATATGATATATATATATATATATATATAGATATATAATATATATATATATTATATATATATATATATATATATATATATTATTACTTGTTTACTAAATATTGTTTATCTTTTATTATTATTTTGCATATATGTTTTATTTAAATGTTAGTTAAATTAATTATTTGTTTAAATGTTTATTTTAATTAAAATTATTATATCAAATGTTTATTTTGTCTAAAGTAAATGTTTATATTGTTTTTTTATATTTGTTTATGTTGTTTACTAACCGTTTCGTTTCAGTTTCAGCTCGATTAACTCCACTAACTATTCGTAATACTAACTATTCATAGCTAACTGTGTTGTAATAATTTACTTTCTCGCATTTTTTATTTTCTGTATTGTGTGTTTAATCGTATTGTTCACGTTTTATGTTAAAAAATCGAAAAAACCAAAAAAAGAGAAACCCGATGCGATTCCAACGGTCGCCGTTTAAGAAACCCTTTTCACACACTCATAAGCTTACTCTTGGGCTTTCCTGTAATGAGCCCATTTATTTATTTCTTTAGGGTTTAGGCTCGTTCAAATCTAAAATCAACAAAACAGACTTTCCCCTTTTCTTTTGGGAGAACTACGTGGATTCTGATTTCTCCATTGCGCCTTGGAGATACGTAGGCATGAAGTCTACGACTTTATCGAGTCCAAAAGCAATAAAATCAAGTTCTTTTCTCATCTCCCCAATCAAACGATCAAAGCGAAAAAAGCAAAGCATTCACATAAACATAAGCAAAAAGGTTCCTGTGGAGTACCACAGATGTAGAGGGTGCTAATACCTTCCCTTTGCATAACCAACCCCCGAACCCGTAACTCTAAAGGGATTTATCGTTATTTTTCTATTCCTCTTTTTGGATAAAATAAAAGACGGTGGCGACTCTTGCATTTAAAATATTTTTCAAACGGGTTAAGTTCAATCAATACTTAATCTCGTGAAAAATCCCGCCGCGACAATGGGGAATTGACTTTATGGGTGATTTTCCTATATCTTTTGGTTTTCTCTATATTTTACTTGTTGTTGATTATGTTTCAACATGGGTAGAAGATATCCCTACTAAGACTAATGATTCTAGATTTGTTACATATTTTTTCAGGTCCAATATTTTTTTATAGGTTTTGAATACCCTGAGCTATCATAAGTGACCAAGGCACTCATTTCTGTAACCGCACCATGGAAGCTTTGCTCCAAAAGTATGGAGTTATGCATAAGGTCTCTACTGCATATCACCTACAAACTAATGGGCAAGTTGAGATCTCAAAGAGGGAAATCAAGCAGATCTTGGGAAAAATGGTGCAGCCAAATAGAAAGACTGGAGTCGCTGTCTAGAAGACGCACTTTGGGCTCAAAGAACAGATTTCAAGACACCAATAGGTATGTCTCCCTATGGACTTGTGTTTGGTAAGGCATGTCACCTCCCTATAGAGATAGAGCATCGTGCTTACTGGGCGGTAAAAAGTTGTAATTTGGAGATGCAACAAGAAGATATGGAAAGAAAACTCCAATTACAATAGCTTGAAGAGGTTAGGCTAGAAGATTATGAAATCTCTAGGATTTATAAGGAGAAAACTAAGAACTTCCATGATAAGATGATTTATAGGAAGGAATTCTCCATAGGCCATAAAGTTTTATTGTTTAACTCCTACCTTAAAATTATGACTGGGAAACTTCGATCGAAGTGGATTGACCCTTTTGTTGTTACTAATGTTTTCCCTCATGGTGCAATAGAAATTAAAAGTGCAGGCACTAACAAAGCCTTTAAGGTTAATGGGCAGCGCTTGAAGCTACTCCATGAAAGTTTGGTGCATGAAAATGCAACCATAGAAGATCTTTCCTTGGAAAATCCCACCGACACTACAACTTGACAAGGAGCATTTTTTTCTTTCTCTCACTCTTATTATATATTTATGTCCTTTCATTGAGGATAATGTGTGTTTTAGTGGGGGGGGAGGGAACATTTTACCTTGTTTTATTTCATTCAGTTTCTTTGTTTTTGTTTGTTTTTTCTTTTGGTTTTTGAGTTACAATTATGAGCATTTTCTTTGTTCTCTTGATTAAAGACTTGTGGTGTGGTGTGATTGATTCTTTTTGTATATTCTTAGTATGATATGTAGGACTAAACTCTAAATTGTACATAATTTGGGGTAGATCATTTACCTTGTGAGATTTTGAGTCTAATAATGGATAACATTCAAAAATCCATCTTTTCTTTCTTGTGTGTTTCGCTCATGTTTGTTAGTCTCTAGAACTTGAATTGACTCTTGTTGAAGTTTTGTGTTTACTTGTGCACACTGATATGATAAATGAAACTTATTTTTGTTTTGTTTATTTTTTAGCCAGTAGCCAAAAAGTCAACCCTGAATAATATCATCCCCTTGTTTGAAAACCCCTTCAGTCTATTATCTCATTCTTTGTTTAAACTTATTATAAGCCTGAAAGTAAAAAAACAATGTTATCACTCATTCATAGGATTGAAAGAGTTTTGTTTGGAGTTGTGTGGGGTTGAATAATTATAATTGTGATATTTGATTCAAAAAGTTGACAGCAAAAGAAAATAAATAAATAAAAATGAATAAAAATAGAAAAAGAAAAGAAGGATGTCATTACATATTCCTTCTGAAAAATAAGAAAAAAAGAATAAAAAAATAAAATAGAAGAAAAATAGCGGAAAAATTATTGTTTGAAAGTGGATGAATGTAGTTCAACTCCCACAATAAATGTCCCTTAGGATTTATCTCACCCGTACCCTGAGCAAGTTACAACCAAATAAATGTCCTTTTGATCTTTGTGTACATGTATTTCAATTGTGGATGTTAGAGTCTTTTCAAGTTTATGGTAGTGCTAATTTTCATGTTATGCTTTGAGTGTAAACAGTCAACCTAAATACCTGAGAGTTGAGTGAATTATATCTTGTGAAGATCTTGCTGCTTTTGATGTACTCTTTGGTAATCTGTTTTTCGTATTTTTTTTTAATGTCAAAAAAGAGTTGCTTACTAATTCCATTTTCTTGAAGCTTAGACTTAGAATTTTGCTTGCACTTTGTATCTTGAGAACCTTTGGAATTGCATGTTTTGATTGTTCTTGTTTTCTTTCCTTTGAGTTTTGAATTTATAATTTTGCTCGGAGTGCTAAAGTTCAAGTGTGGGGAAATTTGATCAGTGCATTTTGATGCATTTTCTTCTACCATTGTACTTAGGAAACTCTATAATTTATTCTATTATTTTTACTATTTTAGTGTGGTTTTATATTTAAGTTTATTTATGACTTTATTTTATTTTCGTATGTTATTTTCAGCTTAAATAGTTATTTGATACCTTGTCACTGTGCAGACTATAAATTGAGTTTCGAGAATCAGATTGATGCATTCTGATATAAGTTAGAAATCCAAGAGAAAGAGCTACAAGTTTTATGTTGAAGTCAAAATTTTATTCGGAGTAAAGGATGGTAGAATAATTTATTGAATTTCCAGACTTAATTAAAATAGTTAGTTTGGGTTGGTTTTTGTGATTTTCGGGTCGGTTTCCATAAGGGCCCGAATTTCCCTTTTGTTATATTAGGATTTTCGCTGCTACAGTAATCCTATTTTTCTGTATTCACGAAAATTAGAAGCTTTAGACGAATTCATGGAGAACTAATCACCTAAGTTTGATCTGCTGTAATCGGTTTCCGCCGATACTTTACGGTTATTTAATTTTCAATCAAATTTATTTTCCTTTTCAATATTTTGTTCTATGTCTTGTATACTTTATTCCAGTTCTATAGAATATGTGTTGATTGATTTCGATTGATATATGTTCCATAACCGCGTTTGCTTAGTTTGTGTTTGCCTAATCCGTTTGCTTAATCCGAAATTTGTTTACTTAATTCAGAAATTAGGAACACATATCATATATTAGTATCAATGCGCTTGTTATTGTTACTGTAATCGAAAATGGATTAGAATCCTCTTAGGGAATGAAAATTATATTAACCAATGATAAGTTAGGAAACCAAATTAGTAGATCAACTTATTTCTTAATCACTTATTTCATAATCGCTTTTTATAAGCACTTACTCTCAATCGAATCTAAACCCTCTATTTTGTTTTCTTTTTTGGTTAATTTCTCCAAGAGTCCTTACGATATGACTCGAGGTGTCGCTTCCTGTTTACTAAAAAAAATTTAAACTCGTTTTTGACCCGTGTACGACAGCAGATAAATGGTAAACGCAACGCACCCCCAAGCCCAATTGGTAACATCAAGGCTACTGAACAAGCACATGTATCGGGCGTCGATATAAACACCTAATTTTTCGTAAAGAGAGTACATGCTACTAGATTTAACACGCACACCTTAGCGGAAGCCTCATACCTCTGTGCCGTAACATGTTCCTCGTACCTAATCTGAAGCCAAGACATATGAAGGTGAGCGCACCTGTTAAAGTCAAACTCCTTCAGCAGACCATTGGGCTGAACAAATCTTCTTAGATTTCTTCATGAGATCTAGCTAACAGACTGAGGCCAGATGCTGGAACACATGCTGAAACGTCTTATTCTACATGTTGTCTCAATACATAATACATCTTATACATATGTTGTTTTATATAATACAGTCAATCTGAAGGAACAATTCTAAACCATTCTTTCGATGACATAACCTTATTATATAACCGTTGACTTGAAAGATAAATTCTTTCCACCCTTTTAGAGTTAGATGGAAATAATTTTTTTACTTGTCTGATGCAAAAGAAAATTTTGGGATTGCTCTTAGAAGTTAGCAACGAATAAATTTGGGGTTGGGGTATTAGAGAAATTGGTCAAAAAAGAAAGAAAAATAAGAAGTTAAAATAGCTTCTTAAAAAAATTATGAAAAAATAGGACCAACAATATGAAATTATCTAGTACCAAGTGAATTAAAAAAGAGTGATATGGAAGGAATTTGATAACATCGAAAAAAACTAGCTACCTAACTCCAAAAATTTAAGCCTAATATCCTAAATTATCCTACTATGACATAAGGCAAGTTACAACCTATAAAAGATTTTAAAAGTGTGTCTTTAAATATGATTTTTATTGTTTCGATTAGAAAATTTTCAAACTCATTTTTAAATACTTTTGTAAGTTGATTGAGTGACTACCCTATCAAATGAAGTGCATATGTGTGAGATGAGATACATGTTAAGTACTCGTATGTTCGGAAGAACTTTTCCGAGTTGATTGGATTGAAGCAAATAACATAAGTGTTGATCAGAAAAAAAATAAAGGGGACATTGATTGGTAAAGGTAAGCATTTAAATTCTGACGAAATGTTCACTAGGCAGACATGTTACATGAGGACAACCAACAAATTAAGTTTGGGGTTCTAATGACAATTGTCATTATGTGATTTTTACTAGCAAATTCGGATGAAAGTGTTGAAATAATGAGCAAAAGTCATGTCAAAGTGTGAAGAATATAACAACAATTATAAAGAGTAAAAGAATTGAGACTTAGAATAATTTTGAAGAAAAAATGAATAAATTGTAAAGAAACGATCATTTTTCAGCACAATTTACATCATGACGTATGTCAAGTAATTTGATCATATCTGAAGTTTCGTTACTCGGATTGAGATGAGTTTTTTTTTGCAAAAGAAAGCTAAACAGGTGATCTTGCAGCCCCTGGAATTTTTACGCGCGCGATGTAACTCATCGTGGCGCCATGAAGCTTGCCATCGCGGGGCGATGATTTCCATTGTGACATGGTGCTACTTTTTGGTGACGTGACATAATTGCTAAAAGAAGATCTTTTATGCTAATTTTGAGGAGTTCACGAATTTGGGGTGATAAACTAGCAGCTTGGAGCTCTAAAAAGAGGATTTAGAGGTTTTAGACGTCATTGAAGACATCCTTCTTTATTATATTTCATGATTTCTTCATCTACACTCATGATAATTGTCATATGCACTATGAATAACTAGATTCCTTAGATTATGTCTTGTTAAGATGAAATTTATTTTTACTCTGTTGGATCATATGTCTGTTTGAGATTTATTGAGACTTTTATTGTTATTATATTTATTTAAGTTATTCATGAGCTTAATGCTTTTTATCACTTACGAGCGTACAAATCGATCTAGATATGTAGGAGTTTATGATTGTTAGTCTACTTATTTTATTTAGGAAAATTTATTCGACTTTGTAATTAACTAGGAATATGTAATTAGAATTCGGTGCTTTTGAATTAACGCACTTAAAATGCCTAACTTAACTTTGAATTGCCCTAAGGAATTAGGGAATTACCGTATAAATTAGTGAGCCACACATCAAGGAATTAAGTGCAATGATCTTGTTAGTTCGCAGTGAGATAATAATTTAATTGAAACTTAATAAATACACAACTCATCAACAGGTAAAATAAAAGGATTCAAAATAAAGATCTAATCGTCTTTCATTATCGTACTTTAATCTAGCAATTTTCTCGTCTTATTTTCGTAACCAAATGCTTATTAAAATACCCCCTGTTGTTATTATTTAATTAGCGTGTAGTTACCTTTTTAAATTCGCAATCCCCGTGAAGACGATCTTATAAATTTTATTACTTCAATACGTTCAGAACACTTGCTAATTGTCATCAACTTATTATATAATTTATCTAATTAGTTGTGTTTTTCATTAATAGTTTATAAATTTTGGTGGTTAGGTGTTTATAAGTTTGTAAACCAGTTACGAAATGACAATTGATTTACAAATTGGCATTCTCAATTGTATTAGAACATGCTAATCACAAGACAATTCATTCTACAATTATTGTCTCAATTTTCTCCCTTTCAGAAGTTTCTTTAGTTGTAAGGTACTTAGCAACACTTGGTTTTAATCCAACATATTGGTATTTAAAAACTTTATACAATCCAAGGGAAGTTTTAATTTATCAAGAAGTGAGGAAGACATGTGAAAGAAACAATGACAGGTGATAATGTAACATTTCAGGTAAACCTTCCTACTTTTTATGTAAAGAATCAAAATATGTAGGTTTTTCAAAAAGAATGTGATATTTGTAGTTCGTGAGTGTATGAATTTAAAAATTAATAGTGTGGAATCATTAACTGCTAATCAATCAGATGTAGGATCGATAATTCACAAGGATGTAAAAACAAAAGATAGCAAGTTTGTGTTCCTTATTCACCAATGTGTTGATGTCAAGGTGTTTGAGAAGATTATTTATCACGTATCTTAGTGTAGTTTTAGACAAAGATAAAAACTAATTAAAGAAGAAATATCAAAGAAGAAAAAGTTTAGAATCAAGAATCAAGAATGCACAAGTTTATTGATATTTTAGAATTAAAGGAAATTGATCTTGATGCTAAGGTACTCAATTTCAATTCATTATGTATAAACTTTAGATGCTAAAAAAATAATAGACTTAAATTCACTTTTGGTCTCTCTAGTTAGAGCGTTTTAAACAATTGATTCCCCTATTACGAAACCTGGGATTTTGATCCCTTAATTTTGATGGACTTTGGATTTTTGTGATCCCCTCCATTTTTGCAGACATTGATGATTGAGATAAAAAAAAATTAATTAGGTGGCAAGGATGACTAGGGTAATTATTAATTAATATGTTTTTATTTGAATTAATATTTAATAAGTTGAATTAATATGTTTTTAAATTAATTAATTAATTAAAAGATTTACAATTAAAGTTTTGGGGCTTAAACTTATTCCTTTATAAGGAAGACCTAATATACATATTACATTCTAACTTATGTCTATTACCTTTATAAACACTCAAATTATTTCTAACAAAAACAACGTGGGACTATATTCTAACCAATTTGTGTTCATTTTATTTTTTCAAGATTCTTTTTCCTCCCTCACAATGTTCTCCTTCTACTCCGCATCCCTCATTTCTTCTACACCGGAAAGACAACATATTTTAAAGGAGCAAGTGAGTAAAACACGAAGCTTGACACACCATATCCATAACCCGCAAAAGAGTACATGTTAAGGAATTTAGATATATCTAGTATAAACATTCAACTATGCAAACATGAATTTCAGTGTTTTGTATTATGCCTAAAATATTTGAGAATGGACCACTTACAATATTTGACAATTTGATTGATTCAAAAGTCTTTAATTCTAAAACAGATCCGTCAAATAATGAAGTTAAAAAACTAAACCAAATTATAAGACAAAAAAAGCATTTTAAAAATTTGTAGTATTAGGTTTCCATTGGAAAACCAAATTAGAATAGTAAGATTCATGTGAGTAGAATCACCCAAGGCACTGTCCAACAGTCCAATAATGTTACACTTGTAATTGAACTATACTGACATGATTTGATAACTGCATACAAAATCATAACTTAAAATCCAAATATCATCCTTTTTTACACTGCTAAAACAATAAACCAAACTGCACTGAAACCCTTGAGCATCAACGGAACCTAATAATAAATATCAATACCAAAAAATTTGCATAAAATATAAGAACACATGCAATGCATAATCTCAAAAAGAAAAAAGAAAAAAAAAAGAAATGAAATGAAGATACATATACCATAGGTTTTTGATGCCTATAAAGCAATATGCTTCCATAAACCAAAGCTAAAGATCCACATGTAAAAAAGGCTATGAGTTAAAGGTGTATCAACACCTATATAAAAATCATATGAAAGTTTAAAAATACATACAAGAAATGAGGAAAGTTTAAGTAGAAAGAGAACATTGTGAGGGAGGAACAAGAATCTTGAAAAAATAAGGTGAACACAAATTGGTTAGAATATAGTCTCACATTATTTTTGTTAGAAATAATTTGAGTGTTTATAAAGGTAATAGAAACAAGTTAGCATCAAATTCAAACATTTTGCAAATATATCATAAAATACATCAGTTAGCATAAATTCATAGAGGTTTCTTAGCATGTATTTAATATAAAATACATCGGTTTTCAAATAACCTCTTCCATACAAAATTCAAATACAATTCAAATATTTTTCAAAGTATTCATACATCATAAAACAAGAAACTTTGTGCATAAACTTTCATATCATTGAAAAAGTTTCATTTAAATTTGTGAGCACTTAAGGTTCATATATTATTGAAATTGATTATAAAACAACTACATATATTCAAATTTGTTCAAGTATTGTAATTGATCACCAAGTGTATGGTGACTTAATTTGTAAAGAAAATGTGTATGCTTTCTAAAAGTGTTTGCAAATAGAAAATGGTATATTTTCTATTTGTGTTGGAAAAAGTTCTTTGATTTGGGGAGATTCAAAATCCAACATATTGTTGGAGTTTGTAAAAAGGTTCTTTGAATTGAATTGATTCAAAATCCACCATAAGTTTGGTGTTTATGTTAGAAGATTCTAAGACAGGTCTCGGTGTGAGGCTTGTATAAAAATATAAATATAACATAGTGAAAAATCCCTTCAAGGTGTGAAAGGACTATATGTACCCTTAAATTGGTGTTTATGTTAGGATAAATCTCTTGTGTCTTTTATTTTCTTGCATTTTATTTTTTATGCACTTTCATTCAAAGTTCATACACTTGATTATGAAAAATAATAATAAAAAGGGAAGAACCGTTGCTTAAAAATGAGAAAAAAAATCATAAAACCTAATTCATCCCCTCTTAGGTTGCCCTCAGTACTTACATTATTAGTATATTCAAAAACATTGAGGCTATCTAGAAAAAGCAATAAAATAAGACTAATCAAGCCAATTTAAAAGGAATCATTTCATATAAGAGGCTGAGGGAATGAAAATAATCATGCCAAGAAGAAATCCCTTTGATAATAAATTTGGATACTATGATGATGAATGTTGGTTTGTGAAAGAAAATAAACCTCAAAACAATTAAGCAGAAAGTAGTGATATAAACAGTTTTATATATCCCTGAGATGAAGTGTAATATAATAAGTGTTGATAGTATAAATGGTATGCTTAGTAATCATAGAATATGATTCACTTAAGTATGAAGCTACAGGAGGCTAATTTTAAAATAAGTACGTGCAAAATATAGAACCCTCAAGATCTTAATCATTACATTGAAGGTTGGCTGCTTTGCAAACATGATTCAGGACAAGAAGTAAAACAAGAAGAGTAAAACAAAAAATAAAAGATATTAATACTTATCGGGTTGAAGTATTTCTTATAATATTTTTAAATATTATTTTGTTTATAAAGAAATATATACTAAATAGCTTGTAAATCAAACAAGTTGATTGACTTTTTTGAGATAGATGTGTTCATGAATGTTGATTAACATGCGAATCTACCAATTCAAACTAAATTAACCAAGTAATTTTTTGAATCTATTTATTTACGATTATATCTGACTTAATCTGTGACTATCCTAAAAGCCTTGATTTGATATTTTGATTTGAGTTTTTTTAACTTATAAACCCATTCACCCTTATAGGAACATTAGTAATTTCTTTATTATTATTTTAAATAAAAAACAATATTATTATATGACTACAAACCATTATTTTGTCCTAATTTTTTATTCATCATTAATACATCTACTAGACAATTATTGGACTGATGAGTTTATATAATTTTTGGACTAAATATTGTTGTTTATTGGTTTTTGTATCATGTGCAACTTAAATATTAAGTGTTATGACATATTAGTGAATTTTAATAGACATTATATGATATATTTCATCTCATTTAACTGTTATAAATATGTGTAATTGAATTGAATTATGCTATGATATTTTTTAATTGAAAAATAATCATTTTATGCATAATATATGAATCTCACTCAATGTAATTCATGTTGGAATTAAACTCAAAACTTTGAGAAATTCCGAGTCAATCTTGATGAACAAGATTCAATCAACCAATCGAATTCTCTCTTGTTCTTCACTCAAATAAATCAACCAATCTTGATTGCAAGATTGTATCGTTGCACAATGATGATGAAAACAAGGAAAGAAAATTGAATAAGAAAGAAGATTAGGGCTTGACAGAAATTTGGGAAGAATATGATTTCTGCAGAGTCTCTCTCGGTCCACAGCCTGTAGAAAATCTCGTTAATTTTGCAATTGCAAGTGATTACAAGATTGCTCTAAAAATAAAGGTTACTCCCTCTATTTATAATTGAGCTAGATTTTTCCCTAAGTTAAAGCCCAAAAAATTACAAAGGCCCAAAATACCTATTTTGGTCTAAGTCGAAATCTTATGTCAAGCAACATGCTTCAACACTTTGACATCTAATACAACTCGATCCATACTACATGTTTCAAAACATCCTTGTTTCTGTCGAGCACTATCTGCTTCGATACATGGAATTATAATTCAACACACCACCCAATTCATTGTGTCTAAGACATCTACATTCATCGTAGAACTTAACATCTGAAACACTTCGACCTGCACTCCCTTCGTCATGATGTATGCAATCTGATTCTTGTAATCTTGCATCTCAAATCTCTTGAGTATTTTGCATGTATATCTTCTTTTGTGCACCATCAAACCTCTACTACTCTTGTAAAATCCGATGCCAAGAAAATATGAGAGATTTCCCAAGTCATACATTTAAAACTCCTCACTTAGGTCATGTTTGAAGTTTTCGATCTCCTTCTTACAACTTCATTTTATCAACAGGTCATTCACATAGAGATATAGTATAAGCAATTCACTATTGCTTTTTCTTGCATATACTCAATGCTCAGTTGTGCATTTCATAAATTCCTTTTTCCTTAGAGAGTTATCTATCTTCTTATTCCAAGCTCTTGGAGCTTGCTTAAGTCCATACAGGGCTTTATGCAGCATGTATACCTTGATTTCTTTGCCATGTTTTACAAACCCAGCTGGTTGTGCAACATAAACTTCTTCATCTAAGAGGCCATTCAGGAATGAACATTTCACATCCATATGACACATGTGCTAGATGCTCATGTCTGCTAGACCAACAACCAACCCGGTTATTTCGATCCTAGCAATAGATGCAAAAACTTCATCGAAGTCGATTCCTTCCTTCCGAAGAAATCCTTTTGCCACAAGTCTTGCCTTGTGTCAAGTTGCTTCATATTTTGGATTCAACTTCACCTTGTATACCCACTTCACATCGATTACATTCTTACTTTGAGTAAATTCGACAAGTGACCAAGTGTTATTGACTTCGATGGACTTCAGTTCCTCATTCATTTCTTTCACCCACTTCGAATCCTTCAATGCCTCAGTTGCATTGACTGGTTCGACATCTGCATAGAAAGCATATCATACCGGATCACCTTCATCGTCGACCACATCATGTGATATAATCACACATTCTTGCAACCTTGCAGGCATGTGTCTTGTTCTTTGAGGTCTACTTGTGCTTGCTTGACCTCTGACTTCTTCTTGTCGAACTTCTCTTTCGACTTCAATTGATGATTCTTTAAATAAGATTCTCACTGAATCCTTCTTGACATTTTCAGTCCAATCCCATTCCTTAAGCTCATCTATGATCACGTTCCTTCTGATCACTACTTTCTTGTTCAATGGGTCGAACAACTTGTAACCTCCAGTTGAATGATATCTTATTAGGATCGTCTAACTCAATTTGTCATCTAGTTTTCTTTTCAATTGATCTGGAACATGTCTATGTTCTATAGATCCAAATACCTTCATATGACTTAAGTTAGGCTTAACACCAGACCAACATTCTTCTAGCATAATTCCTTCTAGCTTCTTCGTCGTGCATCTAATCAAAATATATGTTGCTATCGACACAACTTCTCCGCATAACTCTTTGGATAGATGCTTTCCTTTCAACATACTTCTCACCATATTCATGATGGTTTTATTCTTCCTTTCTGAAGTTCCATTCTCCTGTGAAGTGTAGGGTGGCACCACCACATGCATAATCCCTTCTTTCTCACATAATGCATCAAAGTATTTCGACGCATATTCTCCACCATCATCAGTCCTCAGAATCTTGAGCTTTCGACCACTTTGTCTTTTGACCATAAATTTAAACTTGGAAAATACCTCAATCACTTCACTTTTCTTCTTGATCAGGTAAGTCCACAGTTTTTGACTGAAATCATCTATGAATGTGACAAATTATTTGTTACCTCCAATCAAATCCACCGGGATAGGACTACACAAATAAGAGTATATGACTTGAAGGATTGTATTCGACTTGCTTCTTGCATCCTTGATGAAGTATCTACTTGCACCAATTCAGAGTTTATCTACTTGCACCAATTCTCGTAATTCTGATTCTTCAGAATTGGGAGACTTGTTGGAAAATACCCGTTCAGATGATTCATCAGAGTTTATCTATTTGCACCAATTCTCGTAATTCTGATTCTTTAGAATTGGGAGACTTGTCAAAAAATACCCGTTCAGATGATTCATCACCATCGTGTTGTGTTTCCCACGAATCGCTCAACCAGTGCTCTAGATACAAGATGTTGGAACTAAACCCAAAACTTTGAGTAAATCTGAGTCAATCTTGATGAACAAGATTCAATCGACAAATCAAATTCTCTCTTGTTCTTCACTCTTCACTCGAGTGAATCAACTAATACTGGTTGCAAGTTACAACCTATAAAAGATTAAAAAAGTGTGTGTTTAAATATGACTTTTATTGTTTCGATTAGAAAATTTTCAAACTCATTGTTAAATACTTTTGTAAGTTGATTTAGTGACTACCCTATCAAATGAAGTGCATATGTGTGAGATGAGATGCATGTTAAGTACTCGTATGTTCGGAAGAACTTTTCCGAGTTGATTGGATTGAAGCAAAGAACATAAGTGTTGATCAGAAAAAAATAAAGAGGACATTGATTGGTAAAGGTAAGCATTTAAATATTGACGAAATGTTCACTAGGCAGACATGTTACATGAGGACAACCAACAAATTAAGTATGGGGTTCTAATGACAATTGTCATAATGTGATTTTTACTAGCAAATTCGGATGAAAGTGTTGAAATAATGAGCAAAAGTCATGTCAAAGTGTGAAGAACATAAAAAAAATTATAAAGAGTAAAAGAATTGAGACTTAGAATAATTTTGAAGAAAAAATGAATAAATTGTGAAGAAACGGTCATTTTTCAGCATAATTTACATCATGACGTATGTCAAGTAATTTGATCATATATGGAGTTTCGTTACTCGGATTGAGATGAGTTTTTTTTTGGCAAAAGAAAGCTAAACAGGAGATCTTGCAGCCCCTGGAATTTTTACGCGCGCGATGTAACTCATTGTGGCGCCATGAAGCTAGCCATCGCAGGGCGATGATTTCCATTGTGACGTGGTGCTGCTTTTTGGTGATGTGACATAATTGCTAAAAGAAGATCTTTTATGCTAATTTTGAGGAGTTCACGAATTTGGGGTGATAAACTGGTAGCTTGGAGCTCTAAAAAGAGGATTTAGAGGTTTTAGAAGTCATTGAAGACATCCTTCTTCATTGTATTTTATGATTTCTTCATCTACACTCATGATAATTGTCATATTGTAGCACCTCAAATTTGCACCTACCGTTTTGTACATACATTTTCATATTAGGTCATTAACATAACATAGTCCACTGCATAGCATTGCATTGTCCTTTGCCCAAGTGCAAGCCATCAGACAAGATTAGGTCATTTGGTTAGGAGGATCAGTCAAGCAAGCAAGCAAATGCATTTCTCAAGGAAGCAAAGCCTTAGGGTTGGTTCAACATGTTTACATGACATAGGGGTCCTTTTGAGGTTATTTGGTCAGGGATTGGGTGCTCAGAAGTCATCAGTCATTGTTCAGTTCACCAGAAACCCTAGAAAGTCAACTGAAGTCAATTGTGGTTAACTGTGGTCAATTGTGCTTGAAATCAAGGATTTGAAGGTGAAAATTGCCAAAAGAGCTCGTGCCTTTGTTGATTGTTTCATCACCTACCATCATCTTGGAAGCCTTTGCAAGCATTGTTTCACAACTGTAGAGCCAAGAACCAGCACTGTTCCATTGAATCTCTCCCATGGCAGTCGAGCTTTTGAGCTAGAATCAAGGCAACTGAGCTTTCAATACTCTTCCATTCACCTCCTGGAGCATCATTGTGCTTCTGTTTCTACTTGGCAAGGCTGAATAACCACGAATCCACACTGTTCTTCAAATCAGGTAAAAATTCGAACCATGCCATTGTTAAAATCGTGCTAGGCTTCTTGTAGATCCTGTTGCCATGAGTATAATGAACTTTGAATCATGAAATATGGTTGAGTATTAAGGGAGATACACTGATTTAAAGTTTGATTATCAAATGTTGTTTTGCTTAGTTCTTCCATGCTAGTTCGAATTAGGGTTATTGAGTGTTGAATTGTTGATGTACGCTGTGAGATGAACATAATGGCATATCGTTTGTTGATTTTGGTTGCAAAATGTTCTTGCTGGAAATCTGGGCGAAGAACCATGAAGAACATGCTTAAACCCTAGCCAAACCCGCGTTTGATCCATTGGAAATGAATTCTGCATGTGTTTGCCCGTTTCTTTACCATGAAGCCAATGACCAGCTGACACGCCCTTAAGTGAAACGCGGCGTTTCACTTAAGTGGCCGTGTATTTACAAAAATGCCACTGTCCGTTTAATATTTAATTAAATCATTTCCTTTTTTCAATATTTATTTCATTTGGTATGCTGATCTTAGAAAATTCATAAGTCACTCATTACTTGGCCAAATAACATGGGATTTTTTGTGAAATGCTCCTCATGATCTCTAGTTTATTATGGTGATTTTTCCAGATTTTTTGCACGTGTGGATGTTTAATTGGGCTAGGGTTTGTTCATGCGTGTCCAAATTGTGTATGCTTTGCCATTTTGCTTGTGAAATGATGATACATAATCCAATGCCTCTCAAATTTTTTGTGCTTAAACTAGACATGTTCATGGTGATTTTCGTATAGAGTTTGTAATTTTATCATTGCTGGTTATTGAGATATGATTTTTTGAATAGGGGTGTGACAATTTGTTGCACACCATTCATGTCCAACTTCATGATTTTAATTACCATGCTTATTGAACTCAAAATGGTCTGGATTTTTGCATGAAGATACTTGTGCATATTGAAAATGTTTGTGAATTTTTCTGGAATGTTTGAATGCATTTCCTATTTGTTTGATAATTTCTCCCCTGCTTGACCAAATTGTTGACTTCTTGTGACACATGATTTTATTTGATTTGTGAAATTCTAATGCTTAATTGGATGGACTTGAAATTTGGCATGTGCATTGTAGACATCTTAAAGTTTGTCATGGTTTTAGTCCCATTCATTTATCATGTGTTGTTTCTGTTTTATGATTAAATGAAGTTGGTGCATGTTTTGGTGCTTTGTATGAGTTTGCTTGAACTTGCTTTGACTTTATGATTTTTATTGACCTACTTCCCTTGATCCAAATGAGCTGAAATTTGGTATGCTTATAATGTTATGGATGACGATTGATCATAAATTATTTGAATATTTTTTGAAATGTTTGTGATTGGACTTAAGTTGAGTCATTCTGTTGACTTCTTTGAGGTTCTATATGACATGCTTTGACCTAATTTGTTTGTGAAATGATAATGATGAATGATATGAATGTGAAACCACTTGGGCTTGTTTCTTGATTGATTTATCTTGACTTTGGACGCTTTTCACTTGCTGTTTTAATTTTTTTATCTCCTTTAGACCCTAGGCTTGTCCTAGTGGTCTTGTTGCTCATGTTTAAGTTTGGTTTTTCAGGTTAAAAAGCAAATGCTTCAAAGGGATTAATGCAAGTTGATTGAGTTTGATTGTTTATCATGACTAACTTTGACTTTGTTTTGTAGGTTTTAAAACTTGGTCTTATGCCTCATGGCTTGCACTTGCGTGCATTGTGATTGTTGTTTGACTGTATAGACTAACTGTTGACTTTTGTTGTTTAATGTTGGTTTGTCTGAGTACTGATTGTATTTGATTGGTTTCAGGTACATTAGTTGCTTTAGTTCTATTGAGAACTTGCTTTGCTTTGCTTAAGAGCATTTGCATTGAGGTATAACATCCTAACTCCATGTAGTCTGGAAGACCTGGCCTGTTACTTGGCCAGGCACCTGTCTGAAGTCCTCCTTAAGAGGCAATGTTTGTGTTTGTTTACATTTGTCCTTGTATATACTCAAAGACCTCCTAAGTGAAGAGGCATTGGCAGATATAAGGGATGTGCAATCCATCCCCTGCTATTCTGTGTGTCATCTGCTTTGCTCATACCACTGTGTTGATGCATTGCAGATATTAACCCAAGATCACTGTACATTGAGTCAGTGTCATATGTGTAGAAGGGTTCCCACTTTCTGAACCCACACATTCTTGTCTTAAGCTCTCCCAGGCCAGGGATAAGAGCTGTGAAGTCTCATCTTCACTCACCCTTCATCAACTTCACCCTAACTCTCAATGTTAGGGTTAAGAGCTAACATTACCCTGTTACAGTGGTTTGTTTGTTGAGGTTGATATGACCCCTCGACTAAAACCTAACCTTGATTGAGCCCATTGATTGCATATAGTGTGTGCTATTTGTGCTTATGTGTTTGTTTTTTAGCTTGCTTCCTGTGCAAGTTAGGTTTAGTTTGGCTTGCTTCCTGTGCAAGTCATGTTTAGGATAGCTTGCTCCCTGTGCAAGTTAGCTAGAAACCTTAACTTAAGGATGATTTTGCATGATAACATCTAGGCTCGAGTCGTAGTCTCCCTAGTTGTGTCTCCCTCTGTTATCTGGTTAGGCTAGTCCTTTGTCCCTTCGTAGGGGAACTACGTCGCCCTGATCCTCATACCAGATGAGGTACGTAGGCAGGAGATGAGCTGATCTCTCCGGGCGCCCTTTTTGTTTTGTCTTTGTGTGTGTTAGGAGATGGATGTAAGCCCAGCGATTGGCATTCCGTATCCTCTTGTTGTGTGCTTGGAAGCTGATATAAGTCCAGCGATTGGCATTCGGGTTCCAGTGTGGGTGTGTTTGGTTCGGAAGCTGATGTAAGTCCAGCGATTGGCATTCGGGTTCCATGTTTGCCCGTGTTTGCGTGGTTTTGTTTGGCGTGCGTTAGCCGAGCTACGAATGCTCTGATTCTTCTTTGTCCAAGAAGATACGTATGCATAGGATGCGACATCCTAGCGAGCATGTGTTTTCCCCGGTCCGAACTACTTCGACTCTGATGTCTATGCTTGATAGACTAAGTAGGCCCAGGATGCGATATCCTGCCGAGTCAGTCTTGTTTGTTTTCTTGTGTCTCTTTCAGCCAGTGTTTGTTTGTTTATGAGCAGTGTTTTAGCAACCATTTTCCTTCCTTTTGTGCGTGGATCCCGTCGAGTACGACGGATGCGTAGGGGTGCTAATACCTTCCCTTCGCATAACCGACTCCCGATCCCATTCTCTTTGGTCGCGAGACCATGTTCTTTCCAGGTTTACTTCGAGCGTTTCCTTTCCCTCTTTTGGGATAAATAACGCACGGTGGCGGCTCTGTTGTTCTTGTTTTCCCGCCGGTTTTTCGCGTAATGCGACAGCTGGCGACTCTGCTGGGGACTCAGAGAAGTTGACCTCTTGCTGGTCCATCTTCCCTAAGCGAGTCTCTCCTAGCGTTCTCTAAGTTAGGGCTTTGGTTGCTTTGTGCTGTTATTTATTGCATTCATTGTTTATTGTTTGCATTTATTGTTTGCATTAATGTTTGTATTCATTCATATTCATCTGCTGTGCTGGCTGTGTTTCTCTGTTTGGAGGTGGGAGTTACTCGAGGTAAAAGGCCCAATACCCAGGCTATGAGTGAAATCTAGGAAACCTAGGAATAGAGTGATTCATGGGAAGCGGGTGGTATGCGCCACCTAGCGGAACATCGATATCACGAGCAGTTCAGACCCTGGTGGGATGTTATCGTTACATACTTCGGGTGTGTATATGATGATATTCTGCGAAAGGTTGTTTATCCTGCGTTTCTTTCTCGACCTTACCCTGGCCTAGATGACACCCGTGAGTGGGGAGGGAATGATCATTTTAACAGGTACAGTCGGTGACTTGTTGGTGACTCTTGGTACTGATGGTGACTGTGAATTAGGGACATCTATTTCTGGGACGCCAGAGTTCTGTCCGTGGTTTATCAGCGGGTTCCGTTTATTTCGGATCCCCGGGTTGAATTTGAGAGTATCTGTTCAGAGGATCTGGCTGTCATCCGTTCAGTGGATGTTCCTGTGGTGATAGCGATGTAATCTCCGGTTCCGTTTATTTCGGAACTCCCCAAGTTGGATTTATGGTGACTCAGTTGACTGTGACTGGTTCAGAGAATGGGTCTTCAGATGACTTGGTGGCACAATGACCTGTATTCATGCATTTGCATCATCCCATTTCGCATTCATCTGCATTCAACCCATGTCTGTCCGTACTCAGGGTCCATTTTTGATTAAGATTCTGGTTGAGAGCCATCCAAATGTCATAGTGTTATTAATGAAAAATTATTTGTCTCTGCGATGCTAGAATCAAAGGACAGATATTCCTGGTACGGGTAGACATTGCATGCGTGAGTCATACTAACCCATTTGCTGTTTTGTAGGTGTCAACCGGTGCGCATAGCTCGTCTGCTAAGATATCCTGCTAGGGGCAACAAATCCAAACTGATGGATCCTCCCAACGCCGACATCCTCGAACTGAAAGAGATGGTGAGGGATTTTTTCAGTGTTGTGCAAGGGCTTGCCTTGGGGCAGAAAGCCATGGCTGAGAGATTGGAAAAGATTGAGAAGTGGCTGATAGTGGAGAAAGTTCAGGGGAAGGATCCGTCACCCGAAGCAAACAATCCCTCTGGCACAGTAGTAAAGGAACCCTCTGGCAGTGGTCTGCTCAAGAAGGAGGTTGAGTCAAGTGGTGTGCCAGCAAAGAAGGGACGCGGTAAGGACCGTTATCACCCTTTTGCTGCCACTGTAACCACTCCTGTCAGTAATCCACCTGCTCAACAGCAACAACTGCCACCTCAACAGAAGGCACCGAGAGCTAAGAGCCAGGTGAAGAAGAAGAAGGAGGATCGTCAGTTTGAGGAGCCACCCGTGACTTATACCCTTCTGTTCAAGAGGTTGAGGGATCTGGGATTAGTTCGGCCGAGGATTTTGATTCCTATAGAACAGCAGCGGAGGTCCGCACACTATGATGAGAGTGCCAAGTGCGAGTTTCACTCTGGGGCACCCGGACACAACATTGAGGGTTGTAGAGCTTTTAAGCATATCGTCCAAGATATGGTGGACTCCAAGACTATCAGCTTGGCACAGATAATGAATGAGGATGTCAACCCCGTACCCAGGCAGGGTCCCGTAAAGGTAAAGATGGTGAAAAAGAACAAGAGAGGAATGGAAGTGGCTAAGGAGAATCAGTTAAAGGTTCCAATGTCTGTAGTCCCAAAATCTCTGATGCAAGATGGAGCTTTCCCTGTTGTTGATATTTGTTGTGCGACCGTCACCACAGAAGGGTGTGTATTGATGAAAGACACGACCCAGAAGATGAAGAAAGTAGAAATGGACGATGTAAGATGTAAAGCACCCAGTATGACAGTTGAAACCGTCCAGGTAGGGAATGCCCTTGTTGCTGAGAAAGAGAAAAAGCTGTCCATTTCTTCTTATAAACAAGCTCTGGAAGTGGTGAAGAACAAAGAGGCCTAAGGCTGGGGAAGGATCATTGACATCGTGGTAAAAGCAGACATGTTTGGAGTCGGTTATCAGCCGGATCAAGAGTCGTCTAGACCAAACAAAGGATGTCGCCCACCGTACCCCTTTGTCAGTGCAGGAATGTTGGATCCTGATCATGCTTGCTCAGTAAGTGAAGAGATCGACCGTGACCGCGAGCTCGAGTTGTGGATAAAGTCGTGCGTACCAGGAAACTGGAAGGACTCCAAAAGCATCACTGTCACTCATCCTGAAGAGTAGTATTTCTGTTTTTCAATTTTTGTTTGCATGAAAGCCATACGTTTTGCCCGAAACGTAATGGTCCATTGTAAGGGCCATCTCATGTGTTTCACTATGCAACATTTTGCATCAGTAATGAATGGATGTTTTTGTAATTAAAAGCGGTGTTCCCTGTTTTTCAATTATTTTGCAGTTTTAAAAAAAAATAAAAAAATGGCAATGTTCATTTTCATTTTTCTTTCCTTTCGATTCGTCTTGTTCCGACCTCAAAAGTGGTTATCCTCCTGATCTCATTGATAACAATTCGGTTACACCTTTGTATGACTTCGACAATCCGCTTTATCATGCCGAAGAAAAAGGCGAAGAAGATCGTGATCTGTTGGAGCTAGGTTGTTAAGACAAGAGGAGAGGGTGATTCAATCGCACGAGGAGCAATTCAAGATTGATACTCCAGACACCGCCGAGGTCAGAAAGTGAAAATTGAGGCCGCTTCAGAGGCGAGTTGAGGGCAGAATGGTAGGAGCATGTGGATACTTTCGCCTGGTCGTATCAGGATATGCCAGGGTCGGATACTGTTGTCTTTGTGCGCAAGCTACAATGGAGAGAAGACTGTCCTCTAGAGGAGCAGGACACCGGTGCCACGTATCAGAATGACTTTGTTTCATGGTATGATTCATCGTAGAATCGAATGCTATGTTGATGACATGATAGCAAAGTCCCAAGCCGAAGAGGGGCATCCGGTGGATCTGGGGCAAATTGTTTGACCGGATCGAAACTACTCAGACTGAGGTTGAGTCCGAATCAGTGCACTTATGGAGTGGTGTCCGGTAAGTTGCCGAGGCTTATTGTGAACGAAAGAGGAATCGAGGTCGATCCTGCAAAAAAAAAAAAAAAAAAAAAAAAGGAAAAGGAAAGAAAAAGAAAAGCAATACAAGAAATGCCTGAACCGAAAACAAAAAGAGATCAAACGGTCAGGTAGGATAATGATTGCCAAGGGGCATTGGAAAAAGAATAAGTTGCAGGAACCTCTGATTCTGTTAATCTGGTACTTGACAGTCCTCGAGGGGTCTATGAGGTGCGTACTAAGTCAGCATGACAAGTCTGGTCGAAAAGAGCATGCAATTTACCTTAACAAAGAGTTTACCGACTGTGAAACAATACATTCACTGCTCGATAAAACTCGCTGTACTTTGGCATAGGCTGCTCGCCGACTGAGACAGTATATGCTGGTTCATACCACTTCGTGAATTTCCAAGATAGACCTGATCGAGTATGTGCTTGATAAGCCAGCATCGACTGGATGGGTTGCGAGGTGGAAAGTAATTATAACTGATTCGTGGTATACGGTATACCATTGAGGATTATCAATCAAGGAAGTTTGAGTTCCCTGATGAGGACATCTCGAGGTGCTCCAATCGAAAGATTGTGAGGAACCGATCCCGGAGGAGGGGCCTGACCCTGAATCCGAACGGATTCTGATGTCTGATGGGGAGAGTTTAAAGTGAATGAGTTAGTGCTTCCCCGATAACATTTGAATGCACTAACGATGGTGGCTGAGTACGAAGTTGGCATCCTGGGTACCGAACCGCGATGCGTGCGTCTACTGGGGCAACGTCTTTCTCATTCAGTATGGGGGAAGTGATATTACCTACTGATATTATCTACTGAAGTCTAGATCCCATTGGGGAGAGTCCTGATGGATGAGAAGTTAGTGAAGGCTGAGGTGATAAGGACTCGGTATGACGCATGGAGCCTGATTGAGGAAAAGAGACTGGCAGTTACTTGTCATGGGGCAGTTGTACCCAGTAAATGAAGCGTGTTGTTAGCCAGTAAGGGCGACCTCGTGGGTATCGTGAGTATGATGTTGAAGATGATTCTTCCTCCTCAAGGCGATCGTGGGGCAAAGTGGACACGCGGTTATGGATGTCCATTCGTGGTCAAGAAGGCGTTCTCTGGCAAAGTTTTGTTGTCGACGACCACGGATGACGAAGATTTTCCATCCCCTGTGAATACGGACGCAGTTAGAAGATACTTCGTGAAAAATTGACCCGCTGGACAAAAAAGAAAAAGTCCAGGCAAAAAAGGGCATCCCGGGGAACAAAAAAAAAAAGAGAAAAGGTTCGGGCAAAAGTTAGGGATAATAAAAGAAAAGAACTGTACACCCGGCAAGTCGAAAACCCCACAAGGGCGGCTTGGGCAAAAAAGGGTATCCCGGTGGACTGAAACCCGAAAGGGCGGTCCAGGCAAAAGAGGGATTGAAACGAACAACTGCGTCCAGCGTGATCGTTTGTGCTTGAGATATGACTTGGATAATCTCCGACAGAGATCGATCGAAAGCGTCTTGTTCAGAAGACAGAAAGTGCGGAAAGTCTTGAGAACATATGGGGCGTAACCGAGTTGGAACCCGATGAAATCATGGTTTCACATTGCCATTAGGGTAGATTTTTTCACTTTTATGCGCAATCACCTCTTTTCAGGGATTGCTTCCTGTGTGTTGCTCGGTTTTGAGCTATCTTTTTCAGTCAATAAAATGCGTGTTCAGTCAGATAATTTTGTTTTTGTCTTCATTACCGCCTTGATTGCAAAAACATCCGTTTGTTTTGATAAGAATAGTTGCATTTTGAAACATAGAGGTCCCTTCCGATGCTTGCTTATAAGATTGAAATCTGGAAATCTTATTCGGAAGTTTGAGCGACCAAGATGTTGAAGTGTTGGCACGCCTGGGGCACGCTTTTATCTAACAATCTCTTGTGCAGGTGCTGTTAGATATCTTTATTCGCTGACAGGTGGTGATATGAAGCCTTTTGAAAAAAAGAAATCCCCACAGAGTCCAACCAGGGGCAAGGGATAGAAGAACGTAAAAGACGGCGAAAGAAGGACGACGATCCTGGAAGGAGTTAATCAAGAAGACTCTTCAAAGTCTAAGGACTGGAAAGTTTGTATGAATCCCAGGAATTCGATCTTCGTGGGATGGATCAGAAAAGTCCAGATGAGCCGGGGAGTTCTCAAAAGTGGAAAGTCAACACTGTGGTAGGATGGTGAACACCAGTGTTCGACGAATCGAAGGGCGGCCCGTGTCCGATAGGCCGTATTTTCCCAATGGGTTTGAGAGTGTCATCTCCCTAGCAGATTCGAGATCGGTGCCTCCTCGGCAAGCCTGAAGGTTACCATAGTTGTGATTGTTTTCCAAGTCTGAAGCTATCTCCCCAGCAAGGTACCCAAGAGGATCGGGTTCGGTGGGGCTATCCCCAGTAGAGGTAAGGATTGGTTGCCTCCTCTAGCAGAGTAATCCCATGCAGTTCGGGTTCGATGGAGGTCATCCCCAGCAAAGGTTGTCTTTCCCCAGTAGGGTGGAAATGGACGTGGTATTGAAAGCTTCAGCGCAGTTCTTGGAGTTCCCCGGTGTTGTCTCTAGAGGAGATGTGTTTTTATGCATTCATCATGTAGACAAGCATAGCATATTGCATCATTAGTGCATAGCATTTCCATGATCATGGGGCATTGTGTAAAACAAAAAACTCATGCATCAGCATTGCAAACGCATCCATTAGCCCGAGGCCGTGGTGATCATCCAAGATTGGGTCATTGGAAAGAGTTTAGCATCGCTTGGATCGATTTCAGAATTGGGTTCCCCAGCAGGGTTGAGAGAGGGTGTTTCCCCAACAAGTGACTCTTCAGTCGAGTGGGTATCCCCAGCATTGTTACTCCCCAATTGGTAGCATCTTGCCAGCTTGGATCTGTTTCCCCAGCAGATGTGGGTGTGTCTGATCTCTCCATATAGAGTTGACCCCTTAGGCAGAAAGTGTCTGTCATTTCCTTCTGCATTTCCCCACTGAGTTATCCTCGTGGATGACGGTTGTTTTCGTTCCCTCCCCTCGGGATGGGTTTTCCCTATTGAGTTCTTTCCTCATTAGGATGAGTCTTGATTAAGTATTGCCTTTTTGGATCGATCCTAAACTGGCGTCCTTGTGGCTGTCTCTCAGCAGACCGTTTGTTGGCCTCTGCCTACAAACCAGCAGTTGTAAGCCCTACCTTTGCGGTCTTCTACCCACTATCCGGCAGATGTGAATCCTCTGTTCTCCCCTTGTTGGAGTTAACCCTTTGTGCTCATCCTAGTCGATGACGGTTGCTTTTCCGTGGTTTTCTACCTACTAGCCGGTAGATGTAATCCCCTCTGTGTGGTTATCATTATCTAGTCTTCGATATTGATATGCCGTTCACCTTTCGGATATCTGCTTTGTTTAAGCAACTTTATCCCCAGCGGGCCTTTCCCTGTCCTTTTGATTGGTCATCTTTGCATACCTAGTCCTGGTGCCCCGATGCCTTTCTTGTCGGTTGATTTATCCATCTAACAACCTCCAACCCGGTTATGGATAATCTTCCATGCGAGTATGTTATCTACGTTTCGACGGCTATAGATAATATATCTCATGCGCTCTTGGGTCGAAGTCGTCCTCCCCAGTTGAGTAAGATTAGTATTCCTTTGTTCGGAATCGAATGTCCATCCTTTAACAAGTTTGCCTTTGCTCTCTTCAGGATGATGTCGGTCGATCTATCCATCTGACAACCTCCAATCCGGTTATGGGTAATCTTCCATGCGAGGGTATTATCTACGTTTTGACGGCTATAGATGATATATCTCATGCACTCTTTGGTCAATCTTTTGATGGTTTTCTCCAGTAGAGTAAGATTCATATTCCCTATGGAATCGGATGTCCATCCTTTAACAAGTCTGCTTTTCTAGCCCTCTTCAGGATGTTGAGTGTTTTGGAACACAAACCAATTCACGCTTTGGTCGGCCACCTGTTTTATGCCTACAACCCGGTATTCTTGGTGTTTTTTCCTGTCTGCTCGCTGTCGTGACCTTGATCCCCAGTGAGATCCCCTGCAAGTGTGTAGCCTTGCCTTGACACATGTAGATGTCAGTATCCTGTCAGCACCCGCGTGTGTTATTTTCTTTGGTGTCGGTAAACACCATCTTTCGGTGATTTCCCAGTCATGCGTAGTGTCTGGTTTTCTTTGGTGTCGGTAAACACCATCTTTCGGTGATTTCCCAGTCATGCGTAGTGTCTGGTCTTCTTTTGGTGTCGGTAAACATCATCCTTTGATGTTCATAACGTCGTTTTTCTTCCCTAGTGAAGATTTCCTCCTCTCCGTTGGTGTCGATAAACGTCGAGTTTTTCCTATGCGTCTGTTGGCGTATAGTTGATATCTTTCCCCACAGGGCCGTCCCCAGAAGATTTCCTCCTCTCCGTTGGTGTCGATAAACGTCGAGTTTTTCCCAATCATCCGTTGATGATTTGGTTGTGTTCTCTCTCCCCAGAAGAGTCTCCTCTCCGTTGGTGTCGATAAACGTCGAGTTTTTCCCAATCATCCGTTGATGATTTGGTTGTGTTCTCTCTCCCCAGAAGAGTCTCCTCTCCGTTGGTGTCGATAAACGTCGAGTTTTTTCCTATTCGTCCGTTGACGTATAGTTGTGCATCTTCCCCAGCAGTAGTCCTCCTCTCCGTTGGTGTCGATAAACGTCGAGTTTTTCCTAGTTGTCCGTTGACATCTAGATGTATTGCTTCCTTCCCAGTTCATCCGTCGTCCGTTGATGTCTGGTCTCCTTCTCCGTTGGTGTCGATAAACGTCGAGCTTCTCCCGTTCGTCCGTTGACGTCTGGTCGAGTCTTCTCCTTCTCCGTTGGTGTCGATAAACGTCGAGCTTCTCCCCTTCGTCCGTTGACGTCTGGTCGAGTCTTTCCATTCATCCGTTGATGTCTGGCTTACCTCTCCATTGGTCTTGGTAAACGTCGAGTTTTTCCTGGTCGTCCCCAGTTGGCTTACCTCTCCGTTGGTTTTGGTAAATGTCGAGTTTTTCCTGGTCATCCCCAGTTGATTTACCTCTCCGTTGGTTTCGGTAAACGTTGAGTTTTTCCCATGTCGCCCGCTGACGTATGGTTGTATCCCTTCCTGGTCGTCCCCGGTAGATTTACCTCTCCGTTGGTCTTGGTAAACGTCGAGTTTTTCCTAGTTGTCCGTTGGCATCTAGTTGTGATTTCTATTCCCATTCATCGTCGTTGTGATGTCTGGATGTGGCTGTATCCTTTGAGAAGAAAAACCAAAAATACCCAGTAATAAATATCAGATCCCAGTGGACGTTTCCATTGGTGGATCCCTGCATTGTGCAAATTCTACGGTTCTTGGTATTCAATCCCTGTTTACCTTGAAAGTCTGACAGTCGTTGCTCTCATCCATTCGGGTTCCCAGTTGATTGAATAGGGGCAGCTGTAGCACCTCAAATTTGCACCTACCATTTTGTACATACATTTTCATATTAGGTCATTAACATAACATAGTCCACTGCATAGCATTGCATTGTCCTTTGCCCAAGTGCAAGCCATCAGACAAGATTAGGTCATTTGGTTATGAGGATCAGTCAAGCAAGCAAGCAAATGCATTTCTCAAGGAAGCAAAGCCTTAGGGTTGGTTCAACATGTTTACATGACATAGGGGTCCTTTTGAGGTTATTTGGTCAGGGATTGGGTGCTCAGAAGTCATCAGTCATTGTTCAGTTCACCAGAAACCCTAGAAAGTCAACTGAAGTCAACTGTGCTTGAAATCAAGGATTTGAAGGTGGGAGATGGTTTGAAAGGCTTCATTCATGTCCATACAAGTCTCATTTGACATATCAAAGATCAGGGTTGAGGAATTTGAGGTCAGATGAAAAGTTTCCTAAAATAGCAGGTGACCTGTAATTGGAAACTGCCAAAAGTGGAAAGTTTTTCTCCTCAAATTTACATCATCATACAAGCTTCAAATGAAATTATGTCCAACATGAAAGTTGAAGACCTTGTTCTCCCATTTCCAAAAAGTCCAAGAACACTCATTTCTCATGTGTGGTTGGCAAGTTATGATCAAATCATTTTCAGAAAATGTTGAACTTCAAAGGACCATATCTCACAAACCATTTGGCCAAATTGAGTGAGGTTTTTTGCTACAAGTCACATTTGACATGCTCTATCCAAATTCTTCATCACATTTTACCAAAAATCATCCAATCAAAATGGCCTTTTTCAAGTGCATTGAATTAAAAAAGGGAGAGGTGAAAAATTGACTTTCAAATTAAGCCTTGCCTACACTTTCTACCAATTGCAAGTGTTCAAAAACCACATTTGGGATGTGCTTAGGCCCATTTTCGCACTGTAGCATGCACCCCCATGCATAATGTTGATTTTAGCAATTTGTCCAAAATATGCATTTTTACTAATTACCAAGGTTTGGCTTAAGTTTGGTTAAGGAAATGCATTAACAGAAGATACATATAGGTAATCAAAACAGAAAATACATTATCACTCACTAAAACTCAGATCTAGATCTAGAAAAAGAAACTCTCCCATTTTCTTCATCTTGGTTTTTTCTGAAAATTCCCAAAAGAGCTCGTGCCTTTGTTGATTGTTTCATCACCTACCATCATCTTGGAAGCCTTTGCAAGCATTGTTTCACAACTGTAGAGCCAAGAACCAGCACTGTTCCATTGAATCTCTCCCATGGCAGTCGAGCTTTTGAGCTAGAATCAAGGCAACTGAGCTTTCAATACTCTTCCATTCACCTCCTGGAGCATCATTGTGCTTCTGTTTCTACTTGGCAAGGCTGAATAACCACGAATCCACACTGTTCTTCAAATCAGGTAAAAATTCGAACCATGCCATTGTTAAAATCGTGCTAGGCTTCTTGTAGATCTTGTTGCCATGAGTATAATGAACTTTGAATCATGAAATATGGTTGAGTATTAAGGGAGATACACTGATTTGAAGTTTGATTATCAAATGTTGTTTTGCTTAGTTCTTCCATGCTAGTTCGAATTAGGGTTATTGAGTGTTGAATTGTTGATGTACGCTGTGAGATGAACATAATGGCATATCGTTTGTTGATTTTGGTTGCAAAATGTTCTTGCTGGAAATCTGGGCGAAGAACCATGAAGAACATGCTTAAACCCTAGCCAAACCCGCGTTTGATCCATTGGAAATGAATTCTGCATGTGTTTGCCCGTTTCTTTACCATGAAGCCAATGACCAGCTGACACGCCCTTAAGTGAAACGCGGCGTTTCACTTAAGTGGCCGTGTATTTACAAAAATGCCACTGTCCGTTTAATATTTAATTAAATCATTTCCTTTTTTCAATATTTATTTCATTTGGTATGCTGATCTTAGAAAATTCATAAGTCACTCATTACTTGGCCAAATAACATGGGATTTTTTGTGAAATGCTCCTCATGATCTCTAGTTTATTATGGTGATTTTTCCAGATTTTTTGCACGTGTGGATGTTTAATTGGGCTAGGGTTTGTTCATGCGTGTCCAAATTGTGTATGCTTTGCCATTTTGCTTGTGAAATGATGATACATAATCCAATGCCTCTCAATTTTTTGTGCTTAAACTAGACATGTTCATGGTGATTTTCGTATAGAGTTTGTAATTTTATCATTGCTGGTTATTGAGATATGATTTTTTGAATAGGGGTGTGACAATTTGTTGCACACCATTCATGTCCAACTTCATGATTTTAATTACCATGCTTATTGAACTCAAAATGGTCTGGATTTTTGCATGAAGATACTTGTGCATATTGAAAATGTTTGTGAATTTTTCTGGAATGTTTGAATGCATTTCCTATTTGTTTGATAATTTCTCCCCTGCTTGACCAAATTGTTGACTTCTTGTGACACATGATTTTATTTGATTTGTGAAATTCTAATGCTTAATTGGATGGACTTGAAATTTGGCATGTGCATTGTAGACATCTTAAAGTTTGTCATGGTTTTAGTCCCATTCATTTATCCTGTGTTGTTTCTGTTTTATGATTAAATGAAGTTGGTGCATGTTTTGGTGCTTTGTATGAGTTTGCTTGAACTTGCTTTGACTTTATGATTTTTATTGACCTACTTCCCTTGATCCAAATGAGCTGAAATTTGGTATGCTTATAATGTTATGGATGACGATTGATCATAAATTATTTGAAGATTTTTTGAAATGTTTGTGATTGGACTTAAGTTGAGTCATTCTGTTGACTTCTTTGAGGTTCTATATGACATGCTTTGACCTAATTTGTTTGTGAAATGATAATGATGAATGATATGAATGTGAAACCACTTGGGCTTGTTTCTTGATTGATTTATCTTGACTTTGGACGCTTTTCACTTGCTGTTTTAATTTTTTTATCTCCTTTAGACCCTAGGCTTGTCCTAGTGGTCTTGTTGCTCATGTTTAAGTTTGGTTTTTCAGGTTAAAAAGCAAATGCTTCAAAGGGATTAATGCAAGTTGATTGAGTTTGATTGTTTATCATGACTAACTTTGACTTTGTTTTGTAGGTTTTAAAACTTGGTCTTATGCCTCATGGCTTGCACTTGCGTGCATTGTGATTGTTGTTTGACTGTATAGACTAACTGTTGACTTTTGTTGTTTAATGTTGGTTTGTCTGAGTACTGATTGTATTTGATTGGTTTCAGGTACATTAGTTGCTTTAGTTCTATTGAGAACTTGCTTTGCTTTGCTTAAGAGCATTTGCATTGAGGTATAACATCCTAACTCCATGTAGTCTGGAAGACCTGGCCTGTTACTTGGCTAGGCACCTGTCTGAAGTCCTCCTTAAGAGGCAATGTTTGTGTTTGTTTACATTTGTCCTTGTATATACTCAAAGACCTCCTAAGTGAAGAGGCATTGGCAGATATAAGGGATGTGCAATCCATCCCCTGCTATTCTGTGTGTCATCTGCTTTGCTCATACCACTGTGTTGATGCATTGCAGATATTAACCCAAGATCATTGTACATTGAGTCAGTGTCATATGTGTAGAAGGGTTCCCACTTTCTGAACCCACACATTCTTGTCTTAAGCTCTCCCAGGCCAGGGATAAGAGCTGTGAAGTCTCATCTTCACTCACCCTTCATCAACTTCACCCTAACTCTCAATGTTAGGGTTAAGAGCTAACATTACCCTGTTACAGTGGTTTGTTTGTTGAGGTTGATATGACCCCTCGACTAAAACCTAACCTTGATTGAGCCCATTGATTGCATATAGTGTGTGCTATTTGTGCTTATGTGTTTGTTTTTTAGCTTGCTTCCTGTGCAAGTTAGGTTTAGTTTGGCTTGCTTCCTGTGCAAGTCATGTTTAGGATAGCTTGCTCCCTGTGCAAGTTAGCTAGAAACCTTAACTTAGGGATGATTTTGCATGATAACATCTAGGCTCGAGTCGTAGTCTCCCTAGTTGTGTCTCCCTCTGTTATCTGGTTAGGCTAGTCCTTTGTCCCTTCGTAGGGGAACTACGTCGCCCTGATCCTCATACCAGATGAGGTACGTAGGCAGGAGATGAGCTGATCTCTCCGGGCGCCCTTTTTGTTTTGTCTTTGTGTGTGTTAGGAGATGGATGTAAGCCCAGCGATTGGCATTCCGTATCCTCTTGTTGTATGCTTGGAAGCTGATATAAGTCCAGCGATTGGCATTCGGGTTCCAGTGTGGGTGTGTTTGGTTCGGAAGCTGATGTAAGTCCAGCGATTGGCATTCGGGTTCCATGTTTGCCCGTGTTTGCGTGGTTTTGTTTGGCGTGCGTTAGCCGAGCTACGAATGCTCTGATTCTTCTTTGTCCAAGAAGATACGTATGCATAGGATGCGACATCCTAGCGAGCATGTGTTTTCCCCGGTCCGAACTACTTCGACTCTGATGTCTATGCTTGATAGACTAAGTAGGCCCAGGATGCGATATCCTGCCGAGTCAGTCTTGTTTGTTTTCTTGTGTCTCTTTCAGCCAGTGTTTGTTTGTTTATGAGCAGTGTTTTAGCAACCATTTTCCTTCCTTTTGTGCGTGGATCCCGTCGAATACGACGGATGCGTAGGGGTGCTAATACCTTCCCTTCGCATAACCGACTCCCGATCCCATTCTCTTTGGTCGCGAGACCATGTTCTTTCCAGGTTTACTTCGAGCGTTTCCTTTCCCTCTTTTGGGATAAATAACGCACGGTGGCGGCTCTGTTGTTCTTGTTTTCCCGCCGGTTTTTCGCGTAATGCGACACATATGCACTATGAATAACTAGATTCCTTAGATTATGTCTTGTTAAGATGAAATTTATTTTTACTCTGTTGGATCATATGTCTGTTTGAGATTTATTGAGACTTTTATTATTATTATATTTATTTAAGTTATTCATGAGCTTAATGCTTTTTGTCGCTTACGAGCGTACAAATCGATCTAGATATGTAGGAGTTTATGATTGTTAGTCTACTTATCTGATATAGGAAAATTTATTCGACTTTGTAATTAACTAGGAATAGGTAATTAGAATTCGGTGCTTTTGAATTAACGCACTTAAAATGTCTAACTTAACTTTGAATTTCCCTAAGGAATTAGGGAATTATCGTATAAATTAGTGAGCCACACATCAAAGAATTAAGTGCAATGATCTTGTTAGTTCGCAGTGAGATGATAATTTAATTGAAACTTAATAAATACACAATTCATCAACAGGTAAAATAAAAGGATTCAAAATAAATATATAATCGCCTTTCATTATCGTACTTTAATCCGACAATTTTCTCATCTTATTTTCGTAACCAAATGCTTGTTAAAATACCCCCCAGTTGTTATTATTTAATTAGCGTGTAGTTACCTTGTTTAAATTCGCAATCCACGTGGAGACGATCTTATAAATTTTATTACTTCAATACGTTCAATACGTTCAGTACACTTGCTAATTGTCATCAACTTATTATATAATTTATCTAATTAGTTGTGTTTTTTGTTAATAGCTTGTAAATTTTGGTGGTTAGGTGTTTATAAGTTTGTAAACAAGTTACGAAATGACAATTGATTTACAAATTGGCATTCTCAATTGTATTAGAACATGCTAATCACAAGACAATTCATTCTACAATTATTCTCTCAATTTTCTCCCTTCAGAAGCTTCTTTAGTTGTAAGGTACCTAGCAACATTTGGTTTTAATCCAACATATTGGTATTTAAAAACTTTATACAATCCAAGGGAAGTTTTAATTTATCAAGAAGTGAGAAAGACATGTGAAAGAAACAATGACAGGTGATAATGTAACATTTCATGCAAACCTTCCTACTTTTTATGGAAAGAATCAAAATATGTAGCTTTTTCAAAAAGAATGTGATATTTTTAGTTCGTGAGTGTATGAATTGAAAAATTAATAGTGTGGAATCATTAACTGTTAATCCATCAGAGGTAGGACTGATAATTCACAAAAATGTAAAAACAAAAGATAACAAGTTTGTGTTCCTTATTCACTAATGTGTTAATGTCGAAGGTGTTTGAGAAGATTATTTATCACGTATCTTAGTGTAGTTTTAGACAAAGATAAAAACTAATTAAAGAAGAAATATCAAATAAGAAAAAGTTTAGAATCAAGAATCAAGAATGTATAAGTTTATTGATATTTTGGAATTAAAGGAAATTGATTTTGATGCTAAGGTGTCGCATTACGCGAAAAACCGGCGGGAAAACAAGAACAACAGAGCCGCCACCGTGCGTTATTTATCCCAAAGGAGGGAAAGGAAACGCTCAGAGTAAACCTGGAAAGAACATGGTCTCGCGACCAAAGAGAATGGGATCGGGAGTCAGTTATGCGAAGGGAAGGTATTAACACCCCTACGCATCCGTCGTACTCGACGGGATCCACGCACAAAAGGAAGGAAAATGGTTGCTAAAACACTGCTCACACACACACACACACTGGCTGAAAGAGACACAAGAAAACAGACTGAAACTGACTCGGCAGGATATCGCGTCCTGGGCCTACTTAGTCTATCAGGCATAGACATCAGAGTCGAAGTAGTTCGAACTGGGGCAACGACACATGCTCGCTAGGATATCGCATCCTATGCATACGTATCTCCTTTGGACGAAGGAGAATCAGAGCATTCGTAGCTCGACTAACACACACGCAAACAAACACAGGCAAAGGCAAACATGGAGCCTGAATGCTAATTACTGGACTTACATCAGCATCCGAATCAAAACACACACAAGAAGGCAAACGTGGAGCCCGAACGCCAATCACTGGACTTACATCAGCATCCGAACAAGCAAACCCACACTAGAACCCGAATGCCACTCGATGGACTTACATCAGCTTCCAAGCACACAACAAGACAAAACAAAGACACAGGCGCCCGGAGAGATCTGCTCATCTCCTGCCTACGTACCTCATCTGGTATGAGGATCAGGGGGACGTAGTTCCCCTACGGAGGGACACAGGACTAGCCTAACCAGATAACAGAGGGAGACACAATTAGGGAGACTACGACTCGAGCCTAGATGTTATCATGCAAAATCATCCCTAAGTTAAGGTTTCTAGCTAACTTGCACAGGAAGCAAGCCTATCCTAAAGCACAAGCAATAGCAAACAGTCACAAACAACACACACTATATGCACACAAGTGAGGCTCAAACAAGGGTGGGGCTGCAAGAGCAAGCCAACTGTACAGGGTGAGTTTTGCTCTTAACCTTGACATTGAGAGCCAAGGTGAAGCAGATGAAAGGTGAGTGAAGATAAGACTTCACAGCTCTTATCCCTGGCCAGGGAGAGCTTCAGACAAAGAAGTGTGGGTCCAGGAAGTGGGAACCCTTCTACACTTAAGACACTGACACGACTGTACACTGTACAAGATCTTGGGTTTGTATCCCAATGCATCAACACAGTGGTGTGAGCAGAGGGATGACTCAACAGAAGAGCGGGAGATAGATTGCTTATCTCTTTTATCCGCCAATTGCCTTAACAAAGGTCTTTACCTGCTTGGGGACAAAAATAAACAAGCACAAACATCGCCTCTTAAGGAGGACTTCAGACAGGTGCCTGGCCAAGTAACAGGCCAGGTCTTCCAGACTACATGGAGACAAGAATGTTATACCTCAGTGCAAATTGCTTATCAAGCAAAGCAAAGCAATCTTAGCAACTAATGTACCTGAAATCAATCAAATATCATTAGTATACCAATCACAGAATTAAACAGCAAATGGTTCACAATTAGCTATACACAGACAAACACACTCCAATGCACCAAAGTGCAAGTCAACTCAAAGGAGCCAAGCATCCTACAACATAAACCAAGTTAGTTTACAATATCAAATGAGACAACTCAATCAAATGTGAATCCACCTCCTTAAGTATTTTGCTTCTTAACCTGAAAATCACATTCAAACATAAGATACAAGACCACTAGGACAAGCCTAGGGTCAAAAGGAAGTGAAAAAGTCAAAACAGCAAGTGACACATGATCAAAACCAAGATTAATCAATTAAAAAGAGAATCCGATTAGTCTCACATCAAAACTATGCACCAAATTCATTTCATGCACAATTTAAATCAAACTAGGCAATTGTGAACCATATATGAGCAAACAGAATGGTCACACTCAAACAAATACCTAAACAGCTCAATAAATTCCACAAATATTCCAGCCTAAACAGGACACATTCAATGAGCTACACATCAATTTTCATGCCATTTGGACAAGAGGAAGTAGGTCAATGAAAATCATAAACTCAACAGAAATCCAAGCAAGCTCATACATGGTAGCAAAATAAGCATCAACTTCAATAATATGCAAAACAGTGAGAACAACTAAGAAATGAATGGGACCAAAGCCAAAGTGAACTCAAACATGTTATGAATCACTCCATCAAATTTCACATTCATATGATATGGTATGAGCATTTCACATAGCATATAAGACAATCACTCAAGCAAAACCCTAAAATGTCTAAACAGCAAGCAAAAATCCCAATCAAATAGGAAATGGTTCAACAATTCCTACAAAAAATCATGGTAAAACTAGACATACAGATGATATCACATGCAAAAGTTGGGAGCATTTGGCAAAGCATAGGCATGGCAACAAAATTCAAGAACACAGCACAACATAGTGTGACACAAATTGTCACACTCAACTTCAACACATCATATCTTGCAAACCATAAATCCAAAATTAACAAACTACACATCAAAATCACCAGCAATGAGTCAAGAACAAGCCTATAAAATTTCATGCATTTTGGCTAAGGCATCAAGATTTCATGTTAAAAATGGTGAAACATACATCAAATGCATACATGAACACGATCACTAGGCAAAGTCAAAAATTCACCAGCCACAACTTTGACTACTATGCCTAAAAAAAACTAGAGACAATTTGGAGATGGATGCAAAAATTCCCATTCAATTTGGATAAAAATTGGATTTATTGTGATTTTTTGAAGTTAATTGAAATATTGAAATGTTTATTGAAGTTTTTTAAATGATTTAATTAAGTCTGATGGCAAACTTGTAATTATTCACCGCCTGGCCAAAACGCGTGCGTTTCAGTAATTCAGTGGCGCATGGTGATTGGCTCGGTTTGGCGCTAAACATGAAATTTGAACGCAAGCCATGGCAATGAAGATCAAACACGCGTTTGGACCATCTTCTTCACCGCGTTCATCAAGCGAATTCCAAAAAATCCAAATGCACAAAACTTCAACCAAAATCAACAAATGGCATATGGTTGGAACCGTCTAAGCACGTAGATTACAAATATCATGATGAAATTGTCCAGAAATTCATACACAATGAGAATCGATTGAAAGAAGTTTTAACATCTAGACTTTGATTCGAGATTTCTCAGCCAATGTCCAATGAAAACGCACGATTCAAGCTTTAGGCTACTCTACAATGAACATTCTATCAAATCCCTATCCTAATTGAAGCAATTATGGAGTTTGATTTCCAACCTTAATCGAAATGCAGTTATGGAGTTGTTGAGTTCAGGCCTTGAAATCCAAAAAATAGATGCGCAGCAAGGTGTATACAAGCATGTGGAGTCAAGATCCTAGCTCGAAGCAGCTTGTATTGGTGGAAATCTCCAACTGTTATACACAAGGTGCAAATGCCATGGCCATGGATCTTTAAGGTTCTTCCACTGTGAGCTTCAACAGAACTGCTACCACACCTACAGATGATGAATCACAAGAGAAAACACGAAAAAATGGAGGGAATCTTGATGAATTGTGAAGAAGTGTGAAAGTGCAAAATGGAGAAAAATGAGAGAATTCTTGTGTTTTGCTTTTGGATCTGAAAAAATGGAATGTGATTAAGCATTCTGTTATGATTAGATCATTTATACCAAGGCTTAATCCAAAAAATTAATCAAGATTAGCAAATGGAAAGGATTAGTGTAATGTGCATTTTCAAGTGTTAGGTCCAATATGCCCTTTTCCAAACCAGTCCACATATCAGCTCAAAACCAGTTCGCACAAGTCCAAAATATCATTTGTGATGTGCTGCAAAAGGTCTCATATGCATATGGCTTGTATTTCTCAAAATCACCTTTTCATGCCAAAAATGCAAATGTGTTCACTTAAAAAATGCCATTTTTCCATGAGAGTTTTTGATGAAATTTGATTATGCACCATGAAAGATCATATGAAATGTGGTTTGCTCAAAGAAAAATCAACCAAATTGGCCATTCCATGTGAAAGTTATGCCACTTTGAATTTGGGCATTTTCTGAAAATGATTGGACCATATCTTGCCAACCACACATGGGAAATTCAAGTTCTTGGACTTTTTGGAATGGTGAGATCAAGATCTTCAACTTTCATGTTGGACAAAATTCCATTTGAATCTTGTATGATGAAGTAAGTTTGAGGAGAAAAACTTTCCATTTTGGGCAGTTGAAATTACAGGTCACCTGCCAATTTGGAAACTTCTTGTCTGACTTTATTTTCTTCAACCTTGATCTTTGATACGTCAAATGAGACTTGTATGGACATGAATGAAGCCTTTCAAACCATCTCACACCTTCAAATCCATAAAATCAGGCATAGTTGACCACATTTGACTTTCTATGGTTTCAGCTGAAATTCAGCTTGACTGTTGAGCTTTGATCAACCAATCTTTGGCCCAAATCACTTCATAATGATCCTTAGACCATATGAACTTGATAAATCAACCCTAGGGCTTTGTCTCAATGAAAATAGCACATGCTTGCTTGTTTGACTGATTCTCCTGACCAGTTTGACCTAATTCTTCTGAATTTGCACTTGGGCAAATGGCTATGCAATGCTATGCAATGGACTTTTTTATGCTAATGACCTAATGATGAAAATGTATGTACACAAGGTAGGTGCAAATTTGAGGTGCTACAGCTGCCCCTATTCAATCAACTGGGAACCCGAATGGATGAGAGCAACGGCTGTCAGACTTTCAGGGTAAACAGGGATTGAATACCAAGAACCGTAGAATTTGCACACTGCTGGGAATCACCAACGGAAACGTCCACTGGGATCTGATACTTATTCACTGGGATCTTGATTTTTTCTGATTCTTTTTCTTCTCAAAGGTACAACCACCTCCAGACATCTCAAGATGATGAATGGGAACAGAAATCACAACTAGATGCCAACGGACAACTAGGAAAAACTCGACGTTTACCAAGACCAACGGAGAGGTAACCAGGCATTAGTGAATGACTGGGAAGGGATACCACCATACGTCAACGGACGACATGGGAAAAACTCAACGTTTACCAAAACCAACGGAGAGGTAACTCTACTGGAGGACGACCAGGAAAAACTCGACGTTTACCGAGACCAACGGAGAGGTAACCAGACATCAACAGACGACGGATGAACTGGGAAGACTCGACCAGACTTCATAGGACGAAAGGGAGAAGCTCGACGTTTATCGACACCAACGGAGAAGGAGAAAGCCACTTCACGAGGGAAAGGCACCACAATCAGAAACCGAATAGGACGTCTACTGGGGATTCTGGCTGGGAATCAACCAGACATTAATGAATGACTGGGAACAGGGTATACAATCAGACGTCAACGAACGAATGAGAAAAACTCAACGTTTATCGAAACCAACGGAGAGGTAAATCCGCATAGGGAAGGGTACAACTAGACGTCATAGGACGAATAGGAAAAACTCGACGTTTATCAACACCAACGGAGAGGAGGAACTACTCTGAGGGGGATCAACAGTCATTAATGAATGATCTGCGAGGGATAAGCAACTATACGTCATCGGACGCATAGGAAAAACTCGACGTTTATCGACACCAACGGAGAGGAGATTCAACTGGGGACGACCCTGTGGGGAAAGATATCAACTATACGCCAATGGACGCATAGGAAAAACTCGACGTTTATCGACACCAACGGAGAGGAGGACTCTTCTGGGGAGAGTGAACACAACCAAATCATCAACGAATGATCGGGAAAAACTCGACGTTTATCGACACCAACGGAGAGGAGGAATCTACTTCACTAGGGAAGGAGGACGACGTGACGAACATCGAAATATGATGTTTACAGACACCAAAGAAGACCAGACACTTACGCATGACTGGGAAATCACCGAAAGATGGTGTTTACCGACACCAAAGAAGACCAGACACTTACGCATGACTAGGAAAGCACCGAAAGATGGTGTTTACCGACACCAAGGAAATAACACACGCGGGTGCTAACGGGATACTGACATCTACAAGATGACGGGGCAAGGTTGAACACTTGCAGGGGGTCTCACTCGGGAGAAACAGGCTTTCCTTTCACCAACGGATGAGGAAATAAACCTCTGTGGGGGATTGTCAACATCAACAGTTGACTGGAGCCACTGTAGCAAACGTGCCATACAGGTTGAACAAAAATCCGCTTCTGCTAGGGATACAGTCTGATGGGGTTTCGAACACATGAATGCATATGTTTGAATTTTTCTATGGCGTAATGCTCCATCTTGAATGGAAATGCTACGCATCTTTGAAGATGCAATGATTGCTACATGCTAGATGCAAAATGAACTCCGGCTGGGGAGCCACAAGATCAGACACTCCAACTCTGCGGGGAGTCTTTGCTTGGAGAATACTCTGCAGGGAGAGCCTTATCGGGGAATGCTTTGCCGAGGAAGCACCGACTTCTCACTCCTGCTGGAAAAGCAAAACTGCTGCCGGGGAAAGGATAGACACCGCTGGGGAACATCCTTCACAGGGCCCACTCCGTTCGGGAAGCAAACAGATACTCCGCTAGGGGACAAACCAGGCAACTCTTCGGGGATTAATCAATATTGTTCCACTGGGGAAAGTAAACCAGGCGACTCTCTGGGAAACTACTTGCTGGGGAGTCATAGAGCTTTGATAGGGATAACCAGGCGACTTCACTGGGGAAAGCCAACCAATCCACAGGTAGGATAGCTCTGGGGAATAACTATTACTCCACTGGGGACGACCCACGCCATCCACAGGTAGAATAGACTCGGCTGGGGATGCAAACATCAATCCGCTCCGGGAACTCGTCCAATCCGCTGGTAGGATGAACTCTGCTGGAGAAATATTTCATTGAAACCCGCTCCACTCGGGGACTAGCTGGGGAAAACCTCCGTTGGGGATGAAACACCCCTCTGCTGAGGATGAACCAAGATTCTGGCGGGTGAAAACACACATCAGACCCTGTGTTGGGAAGAAACATCCACAACCCTGCTGGGAAACAAACGCTCACGACCATGCTGGGGATGGCAATACTATTTCAAACCCGACTGCTGGGGAGATAATAGACTCTGATAGCTCTCAATATTTGCTTGGAGAGAAAATATCTGCTGGGGATGCTCACAGATAATGACCTGCAAAACAACCACAATCAACATGCCCCAAGGATACATGGACAAGATACGCTCAAGTGTCCTCAACATTCAAAATGATTTTCAAATGTTTTATCTTTCTGCAAGTTATTGTTAAGCCTTCATGTTTTTATACGCGATGTTTATCAAAAATTCGGACGTTTTTGCAAACAAAACAGTAAAAAAACAAGAGAGCTATTTATCTGAATAACGACTTTTATTGATTGAAAATGTGCCTGAAAAGGCGAATACAATTGGGAAGCAATTCCTAGAAAGAGGCAATTGCGCACAAAAGGAAAAATCTATCCTAGTGGCAATGTGAACACGGCATCCACTATTTCCCAATCCTGTTATGACTCACAGATCATCAGTTTTCCTCCCAACTTCCTTGCTTTCTGAGAAGAATGACTGGACCAGTCACATCCTTTGAGATGGCACATGACGAAGCGCGATGAAGTACAGATACTTCAGACTGTAGTCTTCGCTTTAATCCCTCTTTTGGCTGGATCGCCCTTTCGGGTTTTCAATCCACCGGGATACCCATTTTTGCCTAAGCCGCCCTTGCGGGTTTTCGACTTACCGGGTGTACAAATTCTTTTCATTTTTATCCCTAATTTTTGCCCGAACCTTTTCTTTCTGTTTTTTGGTTCGCCGGGATGCCCTTTTTTGCCTGGACTCTTTTATTCTTTTTGTCCAGCAGGTCAATTTATGCGAAGTATTTTTTGACTACATCTGAGTTAACAGGGGACGGGAAATCTTCACCATCCATCGTTGTAAGCATCAAGGCTCCACCGGAGAAGACCTTCTTCACAACATATGGACCTTCATAATTAGGAGTCCACTTGCCCCTGTTATCTGTACCGGGAGGAAGGATCCTCTTCAAAACTAGATCACCAGTCTGAAATGTCTGAGGACGCACTTTCTGATCAAAGGCTCGCTTCATCCTTCTCTGATATAACTGCCCATGGCACACAGCTGCTAGCCGTCTCTCTTCGATAAGGCTTAACTCATTAAACCTTGTGCGAATCCACTCGGCTTCGTCCAGCTTGACATCCAATAATACCCTCAGAGAAGGGATCTCCACTTCAACTGGTAGGACTGCTTCCATACCATACACAAGGGAGTACGGGGTTGCCCCGGTCGACGTACGTACTGAGGTACGGTACCCATGCAAAGCGAAAGGCAGCATCTCATGCCAATCCTTGTACGTAACGACCATCTTCTGCACAATCTTCTTGATATTCTTGTTCGCCGCTTCTACAGCACCATTCATCTTTGGTCTGTAAGGAGAAGAATTGTGATGTTCGATCTTGAAATCTTTACAATGTTCTTTCATCATCTTGTTATTGAGATTCGAACCATTGTTAGTGATGATTCTCTCAGGAACTCCATAACGACAGATGGTTTCTTTCTTGATGAACCGGGCAACCACTTGTTTGGTAACATTAGCATAGGAAGCTGCTTCCACCCATTTGGTGAAGTAGTCAATCGCAACCAAGATGAAGCGATGTCCATTAGAAGCAGTAGGTTCAATCTTCCCAATCATGTCGATGCCCCACATGGCAAACGGCCAAGGCGAGTTCATGACGTTCAACGGGCTTGGTGGTACATGCACCTTATCAGCATAAATTTGGCATTTATGGCACCTCCGAGCGTACTTGAAGCAATCGGATTCCATAGTCATCCAGTAATATCCGGCTCTCAGCAGTTTCTTCGACATTGCATGACCACCAGCATGGGTACCAAACGAACCCTCGTGCACTTCCTGCATCAACATGTCTGCTTCGTGTCTATCCACGCATCTGAGCAAGACCATGTCAAAATTCCTCTTATACAACACGTCATCCTGATTCAGATAAAAGCTTCCAGCTAGCCTTCTCAGGGTTTTCTTATCATTCTTTGACGCACCTCTAGGATACTCCTGAGTCTTGAGGAAGTTCTTGATGTCATAATACCACGGCTTCTCATCAATCGCAACAGACTCGGCTGCAAACACATACGCAGGCCTCTCGAGTCGATTCACCGCAACATGTGGCACATGATCCCACCAATGAACCTTTATCATGGAAGATAAAGTAGCCAAGGCATCAGCCATCTGATTCTCATCCCGGGGGACATGGTACAACTTCACCTTCTTGAAGAACGTCAGTATTCTTCTGGTGTAATCTCTATACGGAATCAAATGTGGCTGGTTCGTATTCCAATCTCCATTGACCTGATTGATCACTAGAGCGGAATCTCCAAAGATGTCAAGCGTTTTGATTCTCAAATCAATGGCTTCTTCTATCCCCATGATACAAGCCTCATACTCAGCTTCATTGTTGGTGACATCAAAAGTCAATCTGGCAGAAAAGGGTATATGGGCACCTTTCGGATTGATCAGCACTGCACCAACACCATTACCGTTCACATTCACGGCCCCATCAAACATCAGTGTCCACTTGTCATCAGGATCCGGTCCTTCCTCGACAAGAGGTTCTTCACAATCTTTCATCTTAAGATACATGATGTCTTCATCAGGGAATTCAAACATCATAGGCTGATAGTCGTCGATCGGTTGTTCGGCGAGATAGTCTGACAAAACACTACCCTTGATAGCCTTCTGCGACGTGTACTGGATATCATATTCTGTTAAAATCATCTGCCAACGGGCAACACGTCCGGTGAGAGTCGGCTTCTCAAAGATGTATTTCACTCGATCCATTTTAGAAATCAATAGGGTAGTATGGTTCAACATATACTGCCTCCGTCGGCGAGCAGCCCAGGCCAAAGCACAGCAAGTTTTCTCAAGCTGTGAATATTTGATTTCACAGTCGGTAAACTTTTTGCTAAGGTAGTATATGGCATGCTCTTTTCGACCAGACTCGTCATGCTGTCCCAATACACACCCCATCGAATTTTCGGTGACCGACAGGTACATTATCAGTGGTCTCCCTGGAACTGGAGGGATCAGGATTGGAGGTTTCTGTAAATACTGTTTTATCTTGTCGAAAGCTTTCTGACAGTCATCATTCCACTTGATTGCCTGATTCTTTCTGAGCAATTTGAATATTGGTTCACACGTGGCAGTTAGGTGAGATACAAACCTTGCAATGTAATTCAATCTCCCTAAAAACCCACGAACCTGCTTCTCTGTTTTCGGTTCAGGCATCTCCTGAATAGCTTTGACTTTCGCTGGATCAATCTCAATCCCTTTCTCACTGACAATGAAGCCTAACAGCTTCCCTGATCTCACACCAAACGTACACTTGTTTGGATTCAGCCTCAGTTTGAACTTGACCAATCTGTCAAACAGCTTCTGCAAGTTAACCAGGTGCTCCTCTTCTGTCTGCGACTTCGCAATCATGTCATCCACGTACACTTCAATCTCTTTGTGCATCATGTCATGAAAGAGAATCGTCATTGCCCTCTGATAGGTAGCACCGGCATTCTTCAGCCCAAATGGCATCACCTTATAGCAGAACGTGCCCCAAGGTGTAATGAATGTCGTCTTTTCCATGTCCTCTGGCGCCATCTTAATCTGATTATAGCCTGAGAAACCATCCATGAAAGAGAATACCGAGGATTGAGCCGTATTATCCACCAATACATCAATGTGAGGTAATGGGAAATCATCTTTCGGACTCGCTCTGTTCAGATCCCGGTAATCGACACACATTCTGACTTTGCCATCCTTCTTCGGCACAGGAACGATGTTGGCCACCCACGGTGGGTAAGTTGTTACTGACAAGAAACCCGCATCGAACTGCTTCTGAACCTCTTCCTTGATTTTCACTGCCATATCAGGACTCGTTCTACGAAGCTTCTGCTTGACCGAAGGACAATCATCTCTGAGAGGTAGCCTATGAACCACAATATCAGTATTCAGCCCAGGCATATCTTGATAAGACCAGGCGAATATCTCCATGTACTCTCTCAGCATCTCGATCAATCTGCTCTTGACCTCTAGTTTCAAAGCAGCCCCAATCTTGATGTCCCTTCTGGCGTCCTCAGTACCCAGATTTACAATCTCCAACTCCTCCTGATGAGGTTGGATGACCCTCTCCTCTTGCTTCAACAATCTAGCCAATTCTTTCGGGAGTTCACTGTCTTCATCACTCTCCTCTTCGGCTTGGTAGATGGGATTGTCGAAATCATACTGAGCCATAACAGATTTGTTCATAGTGGATGCCATAAGGTCACCTCTGCATGTTAATGCTTTGTTTTAGAAAAAGATTTCAATAAAGTCACAAAAACAAAAACATTGCCATTTTTTTTTTTTTTTGAAAAATGAAATACCAAAATAGAAAGACAGGGATCACAAAATTGTTTGCAAAACGTCCTTTATTAATGATAAAAATTGAAAACATGAGGCCCTACAATGAACCACTACGCCTTGGGCAGAACGTAGGGTTTTGTGCAGAATGAAAAACAAAAGAAAATTACTCTGTCTGAAGAGTAACTTGGACTATATCCTCCGCAGTCCAGTTGTTGATCACTTCCCCTGGTGCACTCGGGCGGACCCAGCAGTCGAGATCACAATCATTGTCAACATCTTCACCCTCAGTAGCAAAGACATCACCATGATTCATCAGCCCTGCGCTGGTAAAGGTACTAGGACCTGCTGCACCTCACTCTACTCGGAGAGGCTCATATCCAATGCCAAACTTGTCCTCCTTGACAGGCAAGTCCACCATCTTGCCCCAGCCTTCAGCCTTACCGGAATCAACGACTTCCTTAGCCTGCTTGTAAGAAGTAATTGAAGCACTTGGCTTCCTCTGCTCAGCATAGGCTACCTTCTCGAGAGTCACCGTCTCGAACGCCTGGCATAAAGTCTCATGGATCTCGCCATCCACCTCGACATATTTGAACGAGGACAAATGACTCACCAGAATGTCCTCTTCGCCACACACGGTCACAATCTGACCATTCCAGACGTACTTGAGCTTCTGATGGAGAGTCGACGAGACCGCCCCTGCTGCATGAATCCATGGACGTCCTTGAAGACAACTGTAAGCAGGCTGGATGTCCATGACATAGAAGACGATGTCAAACTCCTCAGGACCTATCTTTACAGGCAAAGTGACTTCACCAAAGACAGAACGCTTGGATCCATCAAATGCCCTCACGATCAAGTCACTAGGAGTGAGAACAACCCCTTCAACAGAGATCTTCTTCAAGATTTGCTTCGGCAGCACATTCAACGAAGATCCGGTGTCGACCAACACATGTGACAGCACAGCCCCCTTGCATTCCATGGTGATGTGCAAGGCCTTGTTATGATTGCGACCCTCGGGTGTCAAATCGAGATCTGTAAACCCCACGCCGTGTCGGGTACTCACGTTAGCAATTACACCCTCAAGCTGATTGACAGAAATCTCCTGAGGTACATACGCCATATTTAACATCTTCAACAAGGCGTCTCTATGTGCCTCAGAGCACAACAGCAGGGAAAGGATAGAGATCTTGGAGGGAGTTTGATTGAGTTGATCCACAATCTTGTAGTCACTCTTCTTGATGATGCGCATGAACTCCTCCACGTCCTTTTCAAACGAGCCACCAGGCACATTCGTTTGAGCAGGCGTCTCATCAACCATGGCCTGTTTGCCCTTAGCTCTAGTAGATGCCTCAGCATTGGCATCCCTCAACGATTGAGGCGCAAACAGCCGACCACTGCGAGTAAAGCCTCCTGGTCCGCCCACATTGTCCACAGCTGGACTCACAACCGCAGAAGCTTTACTGACAGGCACACCAATTGTCACGGGCGCTTGATTTGAAGGCTTGACCCTGTTCTCAGCCCTTCTATTGCTTCGGTAGGCGTTGTCGTACTTACAAGGCACAACATTATTGTTCACAGCCCTTCTTACCGGAGCAACGATTGTCTTCGGAGTGTTGGCAGAAATTGGTGCAGAAATGGTAACTGGATTACCACTTGTTGTAGGCGCCCGTCCTTCAGACGGTTTGAAGAAGATTGTGACAGTAGACACTGCCCCACGATCTCTGTTGTCAGCCCGGCCAAACTGCACACAGCCTTCATCAATCAGACTCTGAACACCAGCCCACAACAGTTCACACCCATTAGCTGACTCTGCACAGCCCGCACAATCTTCATCACAACCCGGATGAACACCACCACCCAGCAGACGGTCTTTGACAACCAGCAAAGAAGTCTGAATCTCACCGATGCTGACAACCAAATCCTCAGATTCGACCCCTTCGATACAGTTCACCCTATGAGCACCATGCGCGGGCATAGGATTATTCACAACGTTGGGCACTGGAGAGAAATTGATCGCCTTGGAATCGATCAGATCCTGGACTTTATGCTGAAAAGCCCGACACTTCTCAATATTATGCCCTGGTGCCCCAGAATGGAAATCGCACCGGACATTTGCATCGTACCCAGGTGGCAAAACAGTCGGCGGAGCCATCGTTCTCAATTCCACAAAACCCAATCTGAGCAATTCAGGCAATAGCTCAGCGTAGGTCATGGGCAAGGGATCAAAACGTCTATCAGGTTGCAGCCTCTGCCTCGGCTGATATGGACGTTGCTGCTGTTGTTGTTGTTGTTGTTGTCTCGGTTGTTGCGGAGGTTGACGTTGTTGAGGTGCAGGGATGGTCACTGCAGCAACTTGTCTATACTGATTTTGATTTCTGTTCGGCCCTTGGCGGTGCTGAACAGCGTTGGTTTCACCTTCTCTACGGCAAGGTGCCCCGGACAAAGGTTTCTTGGATGAAGAGGAACCCACATCATTAATCTTCCCGGCCTTGATTAAACTCTCGGTTCTTTCACCACATATTACAACATCAGAGAAGCTTCCGAATGGGCAACTTCCCATTCGGTCCATGAACACTCCCTGAAGTGTGCCGATGAACATATCTGTCAACTCCCTTTCCAGCATAGGGGGTTGAACTCTTGCAGCAAGTTCACGCCACCTCTGGGCGTATTCTTTGAAGCTCTCATTATTCTTCTGGCACAGACTCTGCAGCTGAGTCCGGCTCGGTGCCATATCCATGTTGTGCTTGTATTGTCTGAGAAAAGCTTCTCCCAGATCCCTCCAACATCGGATAGAATCTCGTTTGAGCTCCATGTACCAATCCAAAGATGCCCCAGATAGGCTATCTTGGAAAAAATACATCCACATTTTCTCGTCATCTGTATATGCCGAGATCTTCCGATAGTATGCCTGCACATGAGTGCGAGGGCAAGAAGTACCGTTGTACTTGTCAAAGGTGGGCGCTTTGAATTTGTGGGGAATTCTCAGACCTTCCACCAACCCCAGATTTGTGACATCGAACCCAAGAGAGTTCTGACATTCCATCGCTCTTATTTTCTCAGCCAGGGCATCGACCTTACGATCCCTATCCTCCCTTCTGGCAACATCACCATCATCTTCACTCAGCATTGTGAACATGTCCTCTTGTCTGTCGACAATAGGAGCTGGATGACGCACCGGAACCTGGGTAGCTCTGACATTGACCTCTGCAGCAAGAGGTTGTCCATCCACTCTTATACCCCTGAGCTCATCTCCCACAGCATAGCCATAAACGGGAGCAGCAGCAACATTGACGGCCTCATGAACAGGTGGAGCAACAGGTGAACCACTGTTAGACGCCTGAATAACCGTTTCTTGTCTCTGAACCAAAGCGCGGAGCTCCTCCTGACCTTGAGCAACCCCTTGCATCATAGTCATGAATTGGGCCAGGTTCGCCCTCATCTCAGCCAATTCGTTCTGAACCTGATCCATGCTTCTGCGCTGATTAAGTCTGGTAGAATACCGGTGTGGTCGCTGATCAGCTATCCTGCCTGACACAGGAACCAGAGTGAGAAGTCGGCACAAGAACACCTGTTATGCAAATGTTATGAGTATGATGCTAATGCATATGATGCAAATGATAATGATCATTTCTCAGGCATTCAAAGAGCCTGATCCATCTTCGAAAGATGGCAACCTGCAGCAAAACAACACAGGAGATACAGAAACAGCATACAATTGAGCAATAGGTACAGAGTGAAACAACAATCTCATCCATAAATGAGCAACTGGATCATACAACAAAGATCCGAATATCCAACAAAGTACAAGAACGAATCCCACCCAACAAGCCTGGGGTTGATTCACAACATAAACATCAGGAGATACAAGCTAAGACAAGTTACTTCCAGGAATGAGCGTCTTCAAGTAGTGACACTGGTCTATCAATAGTTCACACTCTGAACATTCTGGCAAGGGAGTGATCTTCTCCTTCAACTGTCTTCTAAGCTCGACAACTTCTGCCCCAAGCCGGGTTTCTGATGCAAGTCTCTGGTCGACTTCCTTCTTCATCTGGATATCTTTGTCTCTGAGTTGCTTCTCCAAGTCTCTGATTTTCTTCAGATAACTGGCTTCAGCTCTCTGCAATCTCAAACACTCTCTGTGCTCCGCATCTAGCAAGGTCTCCATCTCTGCATAAGATCTCTTCTTGCTCCTTACCCCACCAATATCTGCACTCTGGACATCTCTGAGTTGATGAGTCAAACTCAGCCTATCAACTTTGGCTTGATACAACTCCATCTGGACATCCTGCTCTTTCTCCTTCAGCCGACGATTCTCCATCAGGGCTTGCTTGTACTGCTCAACAGGCACAGTATCAGCAAGGATCAAGGGTGGTTGCACTTGTAACGGATTCATCCTATCATAGGGTAGCAGCAAAGTTTCCACTCTCTTCTTGACCCAATCGGTGTAATCAGGCATAGCAATGGCAAACTTATTCCCTAAGACAGATCCATCTCTGACGTTAATGGACTTCCAAGCTCTCCCAATCTGCTCCAATCTAACAGGGTCAGCTTTCTTCTCAAAATACACACTCTCAGCTATCTCAGCTTCAAGTGGCTTTCCACTCATCACGAACCCTAACTGGCGAAGAGAAAGAACTGGGTTGTAATTGATGCAACCCTTGGTCCCCACAAGTGGCACGTTCCGGAATCCTCCACAACTCATGATAACATCCCGCACGTCCATCCGGTAAGACTGCGATCTGATATCATATGAAGTGAGAGACATCACCCTCTGAGTCCACCTATAAGTGCTCTGAGCGTCAACAAACGGTCCGCTGACTGGCAGAAGAGACATAAACCACCTGAGCAAAAGTGGGAGACAGCATCTGATAGCTCCACCCTTACCATGCCGACTGTGGATAGCATAGTAAGTGTCAGCTAACAGAGTAGGAATTGGATTCCCTCCAATGAAGATGCAGACTGCAGCATAGTCAACAAAGTTGGGCATGCTCGGAAACAGGACGATCCCATAGATCATAACAGCAAGCTGGGCACAAAAAGCTTCCCAATTCCCCTTCTCTGCTTCTCCTCTAGCAACTCTCAGCAGAAACTTCAAAGGCAGCCCAACTGTATCCCCACTGGTCTTCCAACTATCACTGATCTCTCTAATACTCAGATGAAGAGCCTTAGCAATAACCCTGAAGTCCACTTCCTTTGGTACGTCTAAGAAAGGAATCTGATGCGGAATCGGGACACCCAACAGGATGGAATACTCCTCGAGAGTAGGCGCCAACTGATAGTCCTGGAAAGTGAAGCATCTCAGCTCCGGGTCATAGAACTGTAGGAGAGTCTGCAACGGCACTGGATCGACTGCCATCTTCAACAAAGTCAACAGATCCCCATACTGGTCACTGAACCCCTTCTGATGATCCCTGGTCACGAAACTGCTCAACTCAATCAGAGATGTCAAAGGCTCACGGTGAAAGCTATAAGAACAGGTCTTCCGCTTCGGCTCTGGGACTGTTGCCATCTCTATCAGTGAATCAAGCTCTGGAATGTACCTGAGAAATGATATGCATGCAGGGATTAGTTTTTTCTTTTTTTTTCAATTTCTTTTCATTTTTTTTCTATTGCGTTTCTTTTGAAAAATAAACATGCTATGATGCACATGATGCAGACACGACTGGCAAGCTGTGCATCTCTGAACACCGGATCGAAACTGCGGCTCGAATTCTGATCACAATCATCTGAAACCCAAAGTCAACTGGTCAACTGTCATCTGAACCCAATCTGAGAAACTGAGTCACCAACAGAACCCTGAGTCACCATCAAGTCACCTACCGGTCACCAACAGTCACCATCTGCACCTGTTAAAATGATCATTCCCTCCCCACTCACGGGCGTCATCTAGGCCAGGGTAAGGTCGAAAGAAACGCAGCATAAATAACCTTTCGCAGAATACTATCATATACACACCTGAAGTATGTAACGATAATATCCTACCAGGGTCTAAACTGCTCGTGATATCAATGTTCCGCTAAGTGGCGCATACCACCCGCTTCCCATGAATCACTCTATTCCTAGGTTTCCTAGATTTCACTCATAGCCTGGGTATTGGGCCTTTTACCTCGTAGAACTCCCACCCCCAATCAAAGAGACACAGCACAACCAGCAGACGAATATGAATGAATGCAAACATTAATGCACACAATAAATGCAAACAATAAATGAAATGAATGCAATAAATAACAGCACAAAGCAACCAAAGCCCTAACCTAGAGAGCGCTAGGAGAGACTCGCTTAGGGAAGATGGACCAGCACAGGTCAACTTCACTTTCTTCCCCAGCAGAGTCGCCAGCTGTCGCATTACGCGAAAAACCGGCGGGAAAACAAGAACAACAGAGCCGCCACCGTGCGTTATTTATCCCAAAGGAGGGAAAGGAAACGCTCAGAGTAAACCTGGAAAGAACATGGTCTCGCGACCAAAGAGAATGGGATCGGGAGTCGGTTATGCGAAGGGAAGGTATTAGCACCCCTACGCATCCGTCGTACTCGACGGGATCCACGCACAAAAGGAAGGAAAATGGTTGCTAAAACACTGCTCACACACACACACTGGCTGAAAGAGACACAAGAAAACAGACTGAAACTAACTCGGCAGGATATCGCGTCCTGGGCCTACTTAGTCTATCAGGCATAGACATCAGAGTCGAAGTATTTCGAACTGGGGCAACGACACATGCTCGCTAGGATATCGCATCCTATGCATACGTATCTCCTTTGGACGAAGGAGAATCAGAGCATTCGTAGCTCGGCTAACACGCACGCAAACAAACACAGGCAAAGGCAAACATGGAGCCTGAATGCCAATTACTGGACTTACATCAGCATCCGAACCAAAACACACACAAGAAGGCAAACGTGGAGCCCGAACGCCAATCACTGGACTTACATCAGCATCCGAACCAGTAAACCCACACTAGAACCCGAATGCCACTCGATGGACTTACATCAGCTTCCAAGCACACAACAAGACAAAACAAAGACACAGGCGCCCGGAGAGATCTGCTCATCTCCTGCCTACGTACCTCATCTGGTATGAGGATCAGGGCGACGTAGTTCCCCTACGGAGGGACACAGGACTAGCCTAACCAGATAACAGAGGGAGACACAACTAGGGAGACTACGACTCGAGCCTAGATGCTATCATGCAAAATCATCCCTAAGTTAAGGTTTCTAGCTAACTTGCACAGGAAGCAAGCCTATCCTAAAGCACAAGCAATAGCAAACAGTCACAAACAGCACACACTATATGCACACAAGTGAGGCTCAAACAAGGGTGGGGCTGCAAGAGCAAGCCAACTGTACAGGGTGAGTTTTGCTCTTAACCTTGACATTGAGAGCCAAGGTGAAGCAGATGAAAGGTGAGTGAAGATAAGACTTCACAGCTCTTATCCCTGGCCAGGGAGAGCTTCAGACAAAGAAGTGTGGGTCCAGGAAGTGGGAACCCTTCTACACTTAAGACACTGACACGACTATACACTGTACAAGATCTTGGGTTTGTATCCCAATGCATCAACACAATGGTGTGAGCAGAGGGATGACTCAACAGAAGAGCGGGAGATAGATTGCTTATCTCTTTTATCCGCCAATTGCCTTAACAAAGGTCTTTACCTGCTTGGGGACAAAAATAAACAAGCACAAACATCGCCTCTTAAGGAGGACTTCAGACAGGTGCCTGGCCAAGTAACAGGCCAGGTCTTCCAGACTACATGGAGACAAGAATGTTATACCTCAGTGCAAATTGCTTATCAAGCAAAGCAAAGCAATCTTAGCAACTAATGTACCTGAAATCAATCAAATATCATCAGTATACCAATCACAGAATTAAACAGCAAATGGTTCACAATTAGCTATACACAGACAAACACACTCCGATGCACCAAAGTGCAAGTCAACTCAAAGGAGCCAAGCATCCTACAACATAAACCAAGTTAGTTTACAATATCAAATGAGACAACTCAATCAAATGTGACTCCACCTCCTTAAGTATTTTGCTTCTTAACCTGAAAATCACATTCAAACATAAGATACAAGACCACTAGGACAAGCCTAGGGTCAAAAGGAAGTGAAAAAGTAAAAACAGCAAGTGACACATGATCAAAACCAAGATTAATCAATTAAAAAGAGAATCCGATTAGTCTCACATCAAAACTATGCACCAAATTCATTTCATGCACAATTTAAGTCAAACTAGGCAATTGTGAACCATATATGAGCAAACAGAATGGTCACACTCAAACAAATACCTAAACAGCTCAATAAATTCCACAAAAATTCCAGCCTAAACAGGACACATTCAATGAGCTACACATCAATTTTCATGCCATTTGGACAAGAGGAAGTAGGTCAATTAAAATCATAAACTCAACAGAAATCCAAGCAAGCTCATACATGGTAGCAAAATAAGCATCAACTTCAATCAAATGCAAAACAGTGAGAACAACTAATAAATGAATGGGACCAAAGCCAAAGTGAACTCAAACATGTTATGAATCACTCCATCAAATTTCACATTCATATGATATGGTATGAGCATTTCACATAGCATATAAGACAATCACTCAAGCAAAACCCTAAAATGTCTAAACAGCAAGCAAAAATCCCAATCAAATAGGAAATGGTTCAACAATTCCTACAAAAAATCATGCTTTGACTTCTTTGAGGTTCTATATGACATGCTTTGACCTACTTTGTTTGTGAAATGATAATGATGAATGATATGAATGTGAAACCACTTGGGCTTGTTTCTTGATTGATTTATCTTGACTTTGGACACTTTTCACTTGCTGTTTTAAATTTTTTATCTCCTTTAGACCCTAGGCTTGTTCTAGTGGTCTTGTTGCTCATGTTTAAGTTTGGTTTTTCAGGTTAAAAAGCAAATGCTTCAAAGGGATTAATGCAAGTTGATTGAGTTTGATTGTTTATCATGACTAACTTTGACTTTGTTTTGTAGGTTTTAAAACTTGGTCTTATGCCTCATGGCTTGCACTTGCGTGCATTGTGATTGTTGTTTGACTGTATAGACTAACTGTTGACTTTTGCTGTTTAATGTTGGTTTGTCTGAGTACTGATTGTATTTGATTGGTTTCAGGTACATTAGTTGCTTTAGTTCTATTGAGAACTTGCTTTGCTTTGCTTAAGAGCATTTGCATTGAGGTATAACATCCTAACTCCATGTAGTCTGGAAGACCTGGCCTGTTACTTGGCCAGGCACCTGTCTGAAGTCCTCCTTAAGAGGCAATGTTTGTGTTTGTTTACATTTGTCCTTGTATATACTCAAAGACCTCCTAAGTGAAGAGGCATTGACAGATATAAGGGATGTGTAATCCATCCCCTGCTATTATGTGTGTCATCTGCTTTGCTCACACCACTGTGTTGATGCATTGCAGATATTAACCCAAGATCATTGTACATTGAGTCAGTGTCATATGTGTAGAAGGGTTCCCACTTTCTGAACCCACACATTCTTGTCTTAAGCTCTCCCAGACCATGGATAAGAGCTGTGAAGTCTCATCTTCACTCACCCTTCATCAACTTCACCCTAACTCTCAATGTTAGGGTTAAGAGCTAACATTACCCTGTTACAGTGGTTTGTTTGTTGAGGTTGATATGACCCCTCGACTAAAACCTAACCTTGATTGAGCCCATTGATTGCATATAGTGTGTGCTATTTGTGCTTATGTGTTTGTTTTTTAGCTTGCTTCCTGTGCAAGTTAGGTTTAGTTTGGCTTGCTTCCTGTGCAAGTCATGTTTAGGATAGCTTGCTCCCTGTGCAAGTTAGCTAGAAACCTTAACTTAGGGATGATTTTGCATGATAACATCTAGGCTCGAGTCGTAGTCTCCCTAGTTGTGTCTCCCTCTGTTATCTGGTTAGGCTAGTCCTTTGTCCCTTCGTAGGGGAACTACGTCGCCCTGATCCTCATACCAGATGAGGTACGTAGGCAGGAGATGAGCTGATCTCTCCGGGCGCCCTTTTTGTTTTGTCTTTGTGTGTGTTAGGAGATGGATGTAAGCCCAGCGATTGGCATTCTGTATCCTCTTGTTGTGTGCTTGGAAGCTGATATAAGTCCAGCGATTGGCATTCGGGTTCCAGTGTGGGTGTGTTTGGTTCGGAAGCTGATGTAAGTCCAGCGATTGGCATTCGGGTTCCATGTTTGCCCGTGTTTGCGTGGTTTTGTTTGGCGTGCGTTAGCCGAGCTACGAATGCTCTGATTCTTCTTTGTCCAAGAAGATACGTATGCATAGGATGCGACATCCTAGCGAGCATGTGTTTTCCCCGGTCCGAACTACTTCGACTCTGATGTCTATGCTTGATAGACTAAGTAGGCCCAGGATGCGATATCCTGCCGAGTCAGTCTTGTTTGTTTTCTTGTGTCTCTTTCAGCCAGTGTTTGTTTGTTTATGAGCAGTGTTTTAGCAACCATTTTCCTTCCTTTTGTGCGTGGATCCCGTCGAATACGACGGATGCGTAGGGGTGCTAATACCTTCCCTTCGCATAACCGACTCCCGATCCCATTCTCTTTGGTCGCGAGACCATGTTCTTTCCAGGTTTACTTCGAGCGTTTCCTTTCCCTCTTTTGGGATAAATAACGCACGGTGGCGGCTCTGTTGTTCTTGTTTTCCCGCCGGTTTTTCGCGTAATGCGACACATATGCACTATGAATAACTAGATTCCTTAGATTATGTCTTGTTAAGATGAAATTTATTTTTACTCTGTTGGATCATATGTCTGTTTGAGATTTATTGAGACTTTTATTATTATTATATTTATTTAAGTTATTCATGAGCTTAATGCTTTTTGTCGCTTACGAGCGTACAAATCGATCTAGATATGTAGGAGTTTATGATTGTTAGTCTACTTATCTGATATAGGAAAATTTATTCGACTTTGTAATTAACTAGGAATAGGTAATTAGAATTCGGTGCTTTTGAATTAACGCACTTAAAATGTCTAACTTAACTTTGAATTTCCCTAAGGAATTAGGGAATTATCGTATAAATTAGTGAGCCACACATCAAAGAATTAAGTGCAATGATCTTGTTAGTTCGCAGTGAGATGATAATTTAATTGAAACTTAATAAATACACAATTCATCAACAGGTAAAATAAAAGGATTCAAAATAAATATATAATCGCCTTTCATTATCGTACTTTAATCCGACAATTTTCTCATCTTATTTTCGTAACCAAATGCTTATTAAAATACCCCCCAGTTGTTATTATTTAATTAGCGTGTAGTTACCTTGTTTAAATTCGCAATCCACGTGGAGACGATCTTATAAATTTTATTACTTCAATACGTTCAATACGTTCAGTACACTTGCTAATTGTCATCAACTTATTATATAATTTATCTAATTAGTTGTGTTTTTTGTTAATAGCTTGTAAATTTTGGTGGTTAGGTGTTTATAAGTTTGTAAACAAGTTACGAAATGACAATTGATTTACAAATTGGCATTCTCAATTGTATTAGAACATGCTAATCACAAGACAATTCATTCTACAATTATTCTCTCAATTTTCTCCCTTCAGAAGCTTCTTTAGTTGTAAGGTACCTAGCAACATTTGGTTTTAATCCAACATATTGGTATTTAAAAACTTTATACAATCCAAGGGAAGTTTTAATTTATCAAGAAGTGAGAAAGACATGTGAAAGAAACAATGACAGGTGATAATGTAACATTTCATGCAAACCTTCCTACTTTTTATGGAAAGAATCAAAATATGTAGCTTTTTCAAAAAGAATGTGATATTTTTAGTTCGTGAGTGTATGAATTGAAAAATTAATAGTGTGGAATCATTAACTGTTAATCCATCAGAGGTAGGACTGATAATTCACAAAAATGTAAAAACAAAAGATAACAAGTTTGTGTTCCTTATTCACTAATGTGTTAATGTCGAAGGTGTTTAAGAAGATTATTTATCACGTATCTTAGTGTAGTTTTAGACAAAGATAAAAACTAATTAAAGAAGAAATATCAAATAAGAAAAAGTTTAGAATCAAGAATCAAGAATGTATAAGTTTATTCATATTTTGGAATTAAAGGAAATTGATTTTGATGCTAAGGTGTCGCATTACGCGAAAAACCGGCGGGAAAACAAGAACAACAGAGCCGCCACCGTGCGTTATTTATCCCAAAGGAGGGAAAGGAAACGCTCAGAGTAAACCTGGAAAGAACATGGTCTCGCGACCAAAGAGAATGGGATCGGGAGTCGGTTATGCGAAGGGAAGGTATTAGCACCCCTACGCATCCGTCGTACTCGACGGGATCCACGCACAAAAGGAAGGAAAATGGTTGCTAAAACACTGCTCACACACACACACTGGCTGAAAGAGACACAAGAAAACAGACTGAAACTGACTTGGCAGGATATCGCGTCCTGGGCCTACTTAGTCTATCAGGCATAGACATCAGAGTCGAAGTAGTTCGAACTGGGGCAACGACACATGCTCGCTAGGATATCGCATCCTATGCATACGTATCTCCTTTGGACGAAGGAGAATCAGAGCATTCGTAGCTCGGCTAACACGCACGCAAACAAACACAGGCAAAGGCAAACATGGAGCCTGAATGCCAATTACTGGACTTACATCAGCATCCGAACCAAAACACACACAAGAAGGCAAACGTGGAGCCCGAACGCCAATCACTGGACTTACATCAGCATCCGAACCAGCAAACCCACACTAGAACCCGAATGCCACTCGATGGACTTACATCAGCTTCCAAGCACACAACAAGACAAAACAAAGACACAGGCGCCCGGAGAGATCTGCTCATCTCCTGCCTACGTACCTCATCTGGTATGAGGATCAGGGCGACGTAGTTCCCCTACAGAGGGACACAGGACTAGCCTAACCAGATAACAGAGGGAGACATAACTAGGGAGACTACGACTCGAGCCTAGATGTTATCATGCAAAATCATCCCTAAGTTAAGGTTTCTAGCTAACTTGCACAGGAAGCAAGCATATCCTAAAGCACAAGCAATAGCAAACAGTCACAAACAGCACACACTATATGCACACAAGTGAGGCTCAAACAAGGGTGGGGCTGCAAGAGCAAGCCAACTGTACAGGGTGAGTTTTGCTCTTAACCTTGACATTGAGAGCCAAGGTGAAGCGGATGAAAGGTGAGTGAAGATAAGACTTCACAGCTCTTATCCCTGGCTAGGGAGAGCTTCAGACAAAGAAGTGTGGGTCCAGGAAGTGGGAACCCTTCTACACTTAAGACACTGACACGACTGTACACTGTACAAGATCTTGGGTTTGTATCCCAATGCATCAACACAGTGGTGTGAGCAGAGGGATGACTCAACAGAAGAGCGGGAGATAGATTGCTTATCTCTTTTATCCGCCAATTGCCTTAACAAAGGTCTTTACCTGCTTGGGGACAAAAATAAACAAGCACAAACATCGCCCTCTTAAGGAGGACTTCAGACAGGTGCCTGGCCAAGTAACAGGCCAGGTCTTCCAGACTACATGGAGACAAGAATGTTATACCTCAGTGCAAATTGCTTATCAAGCAAAGCAAAGCAATCTTAGCAACTAATGTACCTGAAATCAATCAAATATCATCAGTATACCAATCACAGAATTAAACAGCAAATGGTTCACAATTAGCTATACACAGACAAACACACTCCGATGCACCAAAGTGCAAGTCAACTCAAAGGAGCCAAGCATCCTACAAAATAAACCAAGTTAGTTTACAATATCAAATGAGACAACTCAATCAAATGTGACTCCACCTCCTTAAGTATTTTGCTTCTTAACCTGAAAATCACATTCAAACATAAGATACAAGACCACTAGGACAAGCCTAGGGTCAAAAGGAAGTGAAAAAGTAAAAACAGCAAGTGACACATGATCAAAACCAAGATTAATCAATTAAAAAGAGAATCCGATTAGTCTCACATCAAAACTATGCACCAAATTCATTTCATGCACAATTTAAGTCAAACTAGGCAATTGTGAACCATATATGAGCAAACAGAATGGTCACACTCAAACAAATACCTAAACAGCTCAATAAATTCCACAAAAATTCCAGCCTAAACAGGACACATTCAATGAGCTACACATCAATTTTCATGCCATTTGGACAAGAGGAAGTAGGTCAATTAAAATCATAAACTCAACAGAAATCCAAGCAAGCTCATACATGGTAGCAAAATAAGCATCAACTTCAATCAAATGCAAAACAGTGAGAACAACTAATAAATGAATGGGACCAAAGCCAAAGTGAACTCAAACATGTTATGAATCACTCCATCAAATTTCACATTCATATGATATGGTATGAGCATTTCACATAGCATATAAGACAATCACTCAAGCAAAACCCTAAAATGTCTAAACAGCAAGCAAAAATCCCAATCAAATAGGAAATGGTTCAAAAATTCCTACAAAAAATCATGGCAAAACTAGACATACAGATGATATCACATGCAAAAATTGGAAGCATTTGGCAAAGCATAGGCATGGCAACAAAATTCAAGAACACAACACAACATAGTGTGACACAAATTGTCACACTCAACTTCAACACATCGTATCTTGCAAACCATAAATCCAAAATTAACAAACTACACATCAAAATCACCAGTAATGAGTCAAGAACAAGCCTATAAAATTTCATGCATTTTGGCTAAGGCATCAAGATTTCATGTTAAAAATGGTGAAACATACATCAAATGCATACATGAACAAGATCACTAGGCAAAGTCAAAAATTCACCAGGCACAACTTTGACTACTATGCCTAAAAAAAACTAGAGACAATTTGGAGATGGATGCAAAAATTCCCATTCAATTTGGATAAAAATTGGATTTATTGTGATTTTTTGAAGTTAATTGAAATATTGAAATGTTTATTGAAGTTTTTTAAATGATTTAATTAAGTCTGATGGCAAACTTGTAATTATTCACCGCCTGGCCAAAACGCGTGCGTTTCAGTAATTCAGTTGCGCATGGTGATTGGCTCGGTTTGGCGCTAAACATGAAATTTGAACGCAAGCCATGGCAATGAAGATCAAACACGCGTTTGGACCATCTTCTTCACCGCGTTCATCAAGCGAATTCCAGAAAATCCAAATGCACAAAACTTCAACCAAAATCAACAAATGGCATATGGTTGGAACCGTCTAAGCACGTAGATTACAAATATCATGATGAAATTTACCAGAAATTCATACACAATGAGAATCGATTGAAAGAAGTTTTAACATCTAGACTTTGATTCGAGATTTCTCAGCCAATGTCCAATGAAAACGCACGATTCAAGCTTTAGGCTACTCTACAATGAACATTCTATCAAATCCCTATCCTAATTGAAGCAATTATGGAGTTTGATTTCCAACCTTAATCGAAATGCAGTTATGGAATTGTTGAGTTCAGGCCTTGAAATCCAAAAAACAGATGCGCAGCAAGGTGTATACAAGCATGTGGAGTCAAGATCCTAGCTCGAAGCAGCTTGTATTGGTGGAAATCTCCAACTGTTATACACAAGGTGCAAATGCCATGGCCATGGATCTTCAAGGTTCTTCCACTGTGAGCTTCAACAGAACTGCTACCACACCTACAGATGATGAATCACAAGAGAAAACACGAAAAAATGGAGGGAATCTTGATGAATTGTGAAGAAGTGTGAAAGTGCAAAATGGAGAAAAATGAGAGAATTCTTGTGTTTTGCTTTTGGATCTGAAAAAATGGAATGTGATTAAGCATTCTGTTATGATTAGATCATTTATACCAAGGCTTAATCCAAAAAATTAATCAAGATTAGCAAATGGAAAGGATTAGTGTAATGTGCATTTTCAAGTGTTAGGTCCAATATGCCCTTTTCCAAACCAGTCCACATATCAGCTCAAAACCAGTTCACACAAGTCCAAAATATCATTTGTGATGTGCTGCAAAAGGTCTCATATGCATATGGCTTGTATTTCTCAAAATCACCTTTTCATGCCAAAAATGCAAATGTGTTCACTTAAAAAATGCCATTTTGCCATGAGAGTTTTTGATGAAATTTGATTATCCACCATGAAAGATCATATGAAATGTGGTTTGCTCAAATAAAAATCAACCAAATTGGCCATTCCATGTGAAAGTTATGCCACTTTGAATTTGGGCATTTTCTGAAAATGATTGGACCATATCTTGCCAACCACACATGGGAAATTCAAGTTCTTGGACTTTTTGGAATGGTGAGATCAAGATCTTCAACTTTCATGTTGGACAAAATTCCATTTGAAGCTTGTATGATGAAGTAATTTTGAGGAGAAAAACTTTCCATTTTGGGCAGTTGAAATTACAGGTCACCTGCCAATTTTGGAAACTTCTTGTCTGACTTTATTTTCTTCAACCTTGATCTTTGATATGTCAAATGAGACTTGTATGGACATGAATGAAGCCTTTCAAACCATCTCACACCTTCAAATCCATAAAATCAGGCACAGTTGACCATAGTTGACCACAGTTGACTTTCTATGGTTTCAGCTGAAATTCAGCTTGACTGTTGAGCTTTGATCAACCAATCTTTGGCCCAAATCACTTCATAATGATCCTTAGACCATATGAACTTGATAAATCAACCCTAGGGCTTTGTCTCAATGAAAATAGCACATGCTTGCTTCTTTGACTGATTCTCTTGACCAGTTTGACCTAATTCTTCTGAATTTGCACTTCGGCAAATGGCTATGCAATGCTATGCAATGGACTTTTTTATGCTAATGACCTAATGATGAAAATGTATGTACACAAGGTAGGTGCAAATTTGAGGTGCTACATAAGGTACTCAATTTCAATTCATTATGTATAAACTTTATATGCTAAAAAAATAATAGACTTAAATTCACTTTTGGTCTCTCTAGTTAGAGCGTTTTAAACAATTGATTCTCCTATTACGAAACCTGCGATTTTGGTCCCTTAATTTTGATGGACTTTGGATTTTTATTATCCCCTCCATTTTTGGAGACATTGATGATTGAGATAAAACAAATTAACTACGTGGCAAGGATGACTAGAATAATTATTAATTAATATGTTTTTATTTGAATTAATATTTAATAAGTTAAATTAATATGTTTTTAAATTAATTAGTTAATTAAAATATTTACAATTAAAGTTTTTAGGCTTAAACTTATTCCTTTATAAGAAAGGCCTAATATACATATTACATTCTAACTTATCTCTATTACCTTTATAAACACTCAAATTATTTCTAACAAAAATAATGTGAGACTATATTCTGACCAATTTGTGTTCATCTTATTTTTTTAAGATTCTTTTTCCTCCCTCACAATGTTCTCCTTCTACTCTGCATCCCTCATTTCTTCTACACCGGAAAGACAACATATTTTAAAGGAGCAAGTGAGTAAAATACGAAGCTTGACACACCATATCCATAGCCCGCAAAAGAGTACATGTTAAGGAATTTAGATATATCTAGTATAAACATTCAACTATGCAAACATGAATTTCAGTGTTTTGTATTATGCCTTAAAATGATTTGAGAATGGACCACTTACAATATTTACAGACAATTTGATTGATTCCAAAGTCTTTAATTCTAAAACAGATCTGTCAAATAATGAAGTTAAGAAACTAAACTAAATTATAAGACAAAAAAGCAATTTAAATTTGTAGTATTAGGTTTCCATTGGAAAACCAAATTAGAATAGTAAGATTCATGTGAGTAGAATCACCCAAGGCACTGTCCAACAGTCCAATAATGTTACACTTGTAATTGAACTATACTGACATGATTTGATAACTGCATACAAAATCATAACTTAAAATCCAAATATCATCCTTTTTTACACTGCTAAAACAATAAACCAAACTGCACTGAAACCCTTGAGCATCAACACGAAACCTAATAATAAATATCAATACCAAAAAATTTGCATAAAATATAAGAACACGTGCAATGCATAATCTCAAAAAGAAAAAAAAATGAAATGAAGATACATATACCATAGGTTTTTGATGCCTATAAAGCAATATGCTTCCATAAACCAAAGCTAAAGATCCACATGTAAAAAAGGCTATGAGTTAAAGGTGTATCAACACCTATATAAAAATCATATGAAAGTTTAAAAATACATATAAGAAATGAGGGAAGTTGGAGTAGAAAGAGAATATTGTGAGGGAGGAACAAGAATCTTGGAAAAATAATGTGAACACAAATTGGTTAGAATATAGTCTCACATTGTTTTTGTTAGAAATAATTTGAGTGTTTATAAAGGTAATAGAAACAAGTTAGCATCAAATTCAAACATTTTGCAAATATATCGTAAAATACATCAGTTAGCATAAATTCATAGAGGTTTCTTAGCATGTATTTAATATAAAATACATTAGTTTTCAAATAACCTCTTCCATACAAAATTCAAATACAATTCAAATATTTTTTAAAGTGTTCATACATCATAAAACAAGAAACTTTGTGCATAAACTTTCATATCATTGAAAAAGTTTCATTCAAATTTGTGAGCACTTAAGGTTCATATATTATTGAAATTGATTATAAAACAACTACATATATTCAAATTTGTTTAAGTATTGTAATTGATCACCAAGTGTATGGTGACTTAATTTGTAAAGAAAATGTGTATGCTTTCTAAAAGTGTTTGCAAATAGAAAATGGTATATTTTCTGTTTGTGTTGGAAAAAATTCTTTGATTTGGGGAGATTCAAAATCCAACATATTGTTGGAGTTTGTAAAAAGTTTCTTTGAATAGAGTTGATTCAAATTCCACCATAAGTTTGGTGTTTATGTTAGAAGATTCTAAGACAGGTCTTGGTGCGAGGCTTGTATAAAAATATTACATAGTGGAAAATCCCTTCAAGGTGTGAAAGGACTATATGTACCCTTAAGTTGGAAAAGGGAACTAGGATAAATCTCTTGTGTCTTTTATTTTTTTGCATTTTATTTTTTATGCACTTTCATTCAAAGTTCATACACTTGATTATGAAAAACAATAATAAAAAGGGAAGAACCGTTGCTTAAAAATGAGAAAAAAAATCATAAAACCTAATTCATCCCCTCTTAGGTTGCTCTCAATACTTACATTATTAGTAGATTCAAGAACATTGAGGATATCTAGAAAAAGAAATAAAATAAGACTAATCAAGCCAATTTAAAAGGAATCATTTCATATAAGAGGCTGAGGGAATGAAAATAATCATGCCAAGAAGAAATCCCTTTGATAAGAAATTTGGATACTATGATGATGAATGTTGGTTTGTGAAAGAAAATAAACCTCAAAACAATTAAGCAGAAGCAATTTTGGCACACTAAAGCTCTTGTTTTGATTTTCAACCATTGATTCTTATGGTGACAACAATTGAAGATGAAATGAATTCAATGACCTAGTACATTGACATAAGGTGCTCAAATCATATGATAGATAACAATAACTTGATCAGTTAGTTTGATTTAATAAAGAGAACTAAGACAAACCTAGCTGATAGAAATCCAATTGGAAGTATAAGGCATGATAGATGTTCTTGTTCATCTACAATATTACAAGAAAGTAGTAATATAAACAGTATTATATATCCCTGAGATGAAGTGTAATATAATAAGTGTTGATAGTATAAATGGTATACTTAGTAATCATAGAATATGATTCACTTAAGTATGATGCTACAGGAGGCTAATTTTAAAATAAGTACGTGCAAAATATAGAACCCTCAAGATTTTAAATATGGTTCATTCAAAAAATTGTATCCCGTTTGATGTGTTATCATTAGGTGGAAACAAATAATTAATCATATTTATAGATGAATTCTCGAGAATGACGAGTCTATATTTGATTAAGGCTAAGAGTGATGCCTTGTAGGTGTACAAAAGATTTAAGAGATTAGTTGAGAAACATAGTGGCAAGACCGTGAAGACTTTGAGGATAAATAGAGGAGGAGATTATACATCCAATGAACTTGAAAACTATTGCAGTCAACATGAAATCATACATGAATTCACAACACCATATAATCCAATACATGATGAACTAGTTGAAGAAAGAAACATAAGTGTACTGAAAATGGCAAGAAGCATGTTTAAACATAAAGGGCTAACTCACAATCTATAGGTAGAAGTAGTGATCACAACTGCTTATATCTTGAGTAAATACCTACAAAATATTTAAGGAAAAGGACAAGAGGATGTTTGGTCAGGAACGAAACTAATTGTGACTTATTTGAGAGTGTTTATCTCACTATACTTCAAATGTATCCCTCATGCATGAAGAAAGAAGCTATAAAGTAGAGGTGAACCAATGATTTTGGTTGGTTATCATATGATTGGTGCATATAGATTGAACAATCTCATGTTGAATAATATTGAGATGAACAAAGATGTCAAGATAATGCGGAAGAACCCTGGGGTTGGAAGAAATGTGATGCATCCAACACTAAGTCCATAATTAACTTGGGTGGCAAGGAAAATTGCAAACACTGCAAACATTCATGAGGGTGGTGATGAAGACACATTATCAGATGAAGAACCTCGAATTGGGGTCAGACTGTGAATAGGAATTAGTTTATTCATAGATTAAGGGTTTGTTCCTAGAATAAGGGAAACAAATCAGTATTAATAGGAATTAGTTTATTCATAGGGTTTGTTCCTAGAATAAGGGAAACAAATCAGAAATTGATTTGTTCTCATTAAATGTAATTAATTAGTGTAATTACTTGTATAACCCTGTAATCTCTATATATACCAGAAATAATAATGAGAGAGGGATCAAACCTATTTTTCTGACATGGTATCAGCCTCACGATCAAACTTGTGATTTTCTGGTTCTGATCGAGTTTTGTTGTACATCGTTTATTGGTCTCTGATCGATCAACGTGGAATTTGTTTCGCGGAGATTTCATCGTGATTCTAGGGTTAGGGCTTCGGTTTGTTTTGCGATTCTTTTCCCAAATCGTGATTCTCGGTCGTGTTTTTTTTTTCGGTTGCAATTTTGATTTTTTTTGTTCTTGGATGTTCTTGGTTTGAGATTCTTGATCGTGATTATCTTTTGATTTTGCCACTTCTTCAAAATCGCATTTGCTTTGTTTGTGGATTGTGGATTGTTCTGTTCGTGGATTATCTTGGTTATCTTCTTGTTGCACTGTTTGTGGATTGTGGACACTATACTCTTCGTGGAGTATTTGGTTTGTTTACTGTTGCTAGATTATTATTATAATCATAATAATTATTATAATAAGAATTATTATTATTATAATAATTTATCAATTAGTGAGGTTGAATCTTGTTGCATACTAACTTAGATGGCTTCCGAAAAAGAAAGAGATAATTTTTGTGTCCGTTTTACCAGCAAAAATTATTCGGCATGGGAATTTCAATTTAAGATGTATGTTAGAGGAAAGGGATTATGGAGTCACTTAGATGATGTTTCTAAGGCACCAACGGAGAAAACTGCTTTAGATGTGTGGGAAACTAAAGATACTCAAATCATCACTTGGATTCTCAACAGTATTGATCCTCAGATGATCAATAATTTGCGCTCTTTTTCAACTGCTCAAGAAATATGGAATTATTTGAAGCGCGTTTATAACCAGGACAATTCGGAAAAACGGTTTCAGTTAGAGCTAGACATAGCCAACTATAAACAAGGTGACTTGTCTATTCAAGAATACTATTCTGGTTTTCTAAATCTCTGGATAGAACACTCCGCTATTATACACGCTAAGGTTCCCAAGACCTCCCTCGCGGCTGTTCAAGAAGTTTACAACACCAGTGGGCAAGATCAATTTCTCATGAAACTTCGTTCAGAATTTGAGGTTGTCAGAGGTGCTTTGCTAAATAGGAATCCTGTTCCTTCTTTGGATACTTGTGTTGGTGAACTTCTCAGGGAAGAACAACGTCTGATTACTCAAGGAGCTATGTCTCATGATGTTGTCAGTTCCGAACCCGTGGCAATTGCATATGCTGCTCAGAGCAGATGAAAGGGTCGTGATATGCGACAAGTCCAATGTTTTTCTTGCAAACAATTTGGACATATTGCTCGCAGCTGCAGTAAGAAGTTTTGCAACTATTGCAAACAACGGGGTCATATCATCTCTGACTATCCCACGTGTCCTCCCCAACCAACACAACGTCCAGCCCAAGCATTCCATGCCACTACCAACTCTACAGTTGGTCCTCTCAGTACTGGTGCATCTAATGGCGGTGTTATACAACCTGAAATGATTCAACAAATGGTACATTCTGCTCTTTCAGCCTTCGGAATTCAGGGTAAGTCTTCTAATGTTTCTATACCGTGGTTTCTTGATTCTGGCGCATCCAATCACATGACGGGCTCCTCTGAATACTTGCACAATTTACATTCTTATAATGGAAATCAGCAAATTCAAATTGCTGATGGTAATAAACTCATTATCACTGATGTTGGTGACATAAACTCTAACTTTCGTGACGTGCTTGTATCACCCGGAATTGCTTCCAACTTATTGTCAATTGGTCAATTGGTGGATAACAATTATAATGTTAATTTTTCTCGTGTTGGTTGTCTTGTGCAGGAGCAGGTGTCAGGGAAGGTGATCGCGAAGGGGCCTAAAGTGGGAAGATTGTTTCCGCTCCAGTTTAGCTCTAGTCATTTATCTTTTGCTAGTAATAGTGTTTTGAACTCTTATGAGGATTGGCATAGAAAATTGGGTCATCCAAATTCTGTTGTTTTGTCTCATTTATTTTTAAAATGGGTTTGTTGGGCAATAAACATGTTTGTACTGCTTCTATTTCATGTTCTGTTTGCAAATTGGCTAAAAGTAAAACACTTCCTTTTCCATCAGGTGCTCATCGTGCCTCCACTTGTTTTGAGATGATTCATAGTGATGTGTGGGGAATGTCTCCTGCAACATCTCATGCTCACTATAAATATTTTGTCACATTTATTGATGACTACAGTCTTTTTACTTGGATATATTTTCTTCGATCTAAGTCTGAAGTGTTTTCTATGTTTCAGAAGTTTTTGACATATGTTGAAACTCAATTTCAAGCAAGTGTGAAAATTTTTCGATCTGACTCTGGAGGTGAGTATATGTCTCATGAGTTTCAGGAGTACCTTCAACAAAAAGGGATCTTATCTCAACGATCATGTCCCAATACCCCCAAACAAAACGGGATGGCAGAGCGAAAGAATCGTCATTTGCTTGATGTAACGCGCACTTTACTTCTTCAAGCTTCTGTGCCATCCCAATTTTGGGTAGAGGCACTTTCCACAGTCGTATTCTTGATCAATCGTCTTCCTTCTACGGTTATTGATTTTGATTCTCCTTTCTTTCGTCTTTTTAAAACTCAGCCTGATTATAGTTATTTACATACTTTTGGATGTGTGTGTTTTGTTCACTTACCTCAGTTTGAACGAAATAAGCTTGGAGCATAGTCTATTTAATGTGCATTTATGGGGTATAACAACTCTCATAAGGGATTTGTGTGTTATGATGTGTCTAATCACCGCTTTCGAGTTTCTAGGAATGTTACATTTTTTGATAATCAATTTATGTTTCATTCTCTTTCTCCTGTCACAAATGAAATTGCTATTCTTCCTAATTTTTCTGTTATGCCTTGATCTATAGAACGTTACAAACCAGGAATCACATATGTTAGACAACGCAGAAAACAGGTTCCTGTTGCCCCTCCCGACACATATCCGCCACCTGATCCTGAACCGGTCAAACAACGACGTTCTAGTCGAATATCTAAATCACCAGATAGATATTCACCAGACAGGTATGATTCCTCACATACTTCTCTGACCGCCTCACTGTCTAGCATATTTATTCCTACTTGTTATGCGCAGGCTGTTAAAGACATGCGCTGGATAAAAGCAATGAATGAGGAACATCAGGCTCTTCAAGAGAATTTTACATGGGATATTGTCTCTTGTCCCCCTGATATCAAACCCATAGGTTGCAAATGGGTGTATTCTGTGAAACTGAATTCTGATGGGTCTCTCAATCGTTTCAAGACTCGATTGGTTGCCTTAGGAAATAAGCAGGAATATGGAATTGATTATGATGAGACATTTGCACCGGTTGCCAAAATGACATCTGTTCGTACAATACTCTCCATAGCTGCTTCTAACGGGTGGTCTCTTCATCAAATGGATGTGAAAAATGCTTTTCTTCATGGTGACCTGACGAAAGATATTTATATGACTCCTCCTCAAGGTTTATTCTTGTCATCTAAGGGTGTGTGCAAGCTCAAACGCTCCTTATATGGTTTGAAACAAGCGCCTAGAGCATGGTATGAAAATTTCCGCTCAACTCTACTTGGGTTCTCCCTTACTCAGAGTCAATATGATTCTTCTCTATTTATTCATTGAACTTCTACTGGAATCGTCCTACTTCTTCTGTATGTTGATGATATGATTATTACTGATTCTGATCATGCTTCGATTCAAAGCCTTAAACAACAATTACAAGCACCGTTTCATATGAAAGATCTTCGTAATTTGCATTACCTTAAAGTTCAAGTAAATAAAATTAAACTTATAGTTAAGTATTGCATTACTCAAGATAAATTGACATTTTTATTCATCGGAATTGTCAAAACAGACTAATTTCTAAAACTTAGACGAGAAATTTGAATGCTCACCTTTGATTAGATTAAGATTAAAAAAGAGTGTTGATAAATATAATCCTACATCTACATCAAAGCTTATTTCATAAGCTAACTAAATAATTGTGTTTGTTCTTATTAGTTTGTTAGGCAATATGGTTAAGGGGTTGAAACTAACTTTACGAATTTACTTTCTCAACAAGTCAGTCAGCTAGGAAGTGACAATTGAGATATAAACCCATATTCTCTATTGTATTAGATAATATCAATCACAATACAATTCATTCTAAAGTTCTTCTCCCTCAATTTTCTCCCTTTGATGAACTGCTTAATTTTCAAGGCAACTGATAACGCATGATTTTAATCTAACAGAAAGAGTTTGAATGGTGCACGAAAAACATGCTCCTTAATTTATAATTATATATATATATATATATATATATATATATATATATATATATATATATATATATATATATATATATATATATATATATATATATATAACGTATGTGAAAGGTTTGTAAGACTAAAAAATATTTTCTCCAAAACAAGAAGTAAAACAAGAAGAGTAAAACAAAAAATAAAAGATATTAATAGTTATCGGGTTGAAGTATTTCTTATAATATTTTTAAATATTATTTTGTTTATAAAGAAATATATACTAAATAGCTTGTATAATCAAACAAGTTGATTGACTTTTTTGAGATAGAGGTGTTCATGAATGTTGACTAACATGCGAATCTACCGACTCAAATTAAATTAACTAAATAATTTTTTGAATCTATTTATTTACGAATATATCTGACTCAACCCGTGACTATACTAAAAGCCTAGGTTTGGTATTTTGATTTGAGTTTTTTTAACTTATAAACTCATTTACCCAATCCGTTGTAGGAACGTTAGTAATTTTTTTATTATTATTTTAAATAAAAAACAATATTATTATATGACTACAAACCATTATTTTGTCCTAATTTTTTATTCATCATTAATACATCGAGTTTATATAATTTTTGGACTAAATATTGTTGTTTATTGGTTTTTGTATCATGTGCAACTTAAATATTAAGTGTTATGACATATTAGTGAATTTTAATAGACATTATATGATATATTTCATCTCATTTAAGTGTTATAAATATGTGTAATTAAATTGAATTATGTTATGATTTTTTTTCAATTGAAAAATAATCATTTTATGCATAATCTATGAATCTCACTCAATGTAATTCATGTTGGAATTAAATCCAAAATTTTGAGAAATTCCGAGTCAATCTTGATGAACAAGATTCAATCAACCAATCGAATTCTCTCTTGTTCTTCACTCAAATAAATCAACCAACCTTGATTGCAAGATTGTATCGTTGCACAATGATGATGAAAACAAGGAAAAAAAATTGAATAAGAAAGAAGATTAGGGTTTGACGGAAATTTGGGAAGAATATGATTTCTGCAGAGTCTCTCTCTGTCCACAGTCTGTAGAAAATCTCGTTAATTTTGCAATTGCAAGTGATTACAAGATTGCTATGAAAATAAAGGTTACTCCCTCTATTTATAATTGAGCTAGATTTTTCCCTAAGTTAAAGCCCAAATAATTACAAATGCCCAAAATACCTATTTTGGTCTAAGTCGAAATCTTGTGTCAAGCAACCTGCTTCAACACTTTGACATCTAATACAACTCGACGCATACTACATGTTTCAAAACATCCTTGTTTCTGTCGAGCACTACCTGCTTCGATACAAGGAATTATAATTCAACAAACCACTTAATTCATTGTGTCTAAGACATCTTCATTCATCGTAGAAATTAACTTCTTAAACACTTCGACCTGCACTCCCTTCGTCATGATGTATGCAATCTGATTCTTGTAATCTTGCATCTCAAATCTCTTGAGTATTTTGCATGTATATCTTCTTTTGTGCATCATCAAACCTCTACTACTCTTGTAAAATCCGATGCCAAGAAAATATGAGAGATTTCCCAAGTCATACATTTCAAACTCCTCACTTAGGTCATGTTTGAAGTCTTCGATCTCCTTCTTGCAACTTCATTTTATCAACAGGTCATTGACATAGAGATATAGTATAAGCAATTCATTATTGCTTCTTCTTGCATATACTCAATACTCAGTTGTTCACTTCATAAATTCCTTTTTCCTTAGAGAGTTATCTATCTTCTTATTCCAAGCTCTTGGAGCTTGCTTAAGTCCATATAGGGCTTTATGCAGCATGTATACCTTGATTTCTTTGCCATGTTTCACAAACCCAGCTGGTTGTGCAACATAAACTTCTTCATCTAAGAGGTCATTCAGGAATGAACATTTCACATCCATATGACACGTGTGCTAGATGTTCATGTCTGCTAGACCAACAACCAACCCGGTTGTTTCGATCCTAGCAATAGATGCAAAAACTTCATCGAAGTCGATTCCTTCCTTCCGAAGAAATCCTTTTGCCACAAGTCTTGCCTTGTGTCGAGTTACTTCAGATTTTGGATTCAACTTCACCTTGTATACCCACTTCACATCGTTTACATTCTTGCCTTGAGTAAATTCGACAAGTGACCAAGTGTTGTTGACTTCGATGGACTTCAGTTCCTCATTCATTGCTTTCACCCACTTCAAATCCTTCAATGCCTCAGTTGCATTGACTGGTTCGACATCTGCATAGAAAGCATATCATACCGGCTCACCTTCATCGTCGACCACATCATCTGATATAATCACACATTCTTGCAACCTTGCAGGCATGTGTCTTGTTCTTTGAGGTCTACTTGTGCTTGCTTGACCTCTGACTTCTTCTTGTCGAACTTCTCTTTCGACTACAATTGATGATTCTTTAAATAAGACTCTCATTGAATCCTTCTTGACATTTTCAGTCCAATCCCATTCCTTAAGCTCATCTATGATCACGTCCCTTCTGATCACTACTTTCTTGTTCACTGGGTTGAACAACTTGTAACCTCCATTCGAATGATATCCTATTAGGATCATCTAACTCAATTTGTCATCTAGTTTTCTTCTCAATTGATCTGGAACATGTCTATGTTCTATAGATCCAAATACCTTCATATGACTTAAGTTAGGCTTAACACCAGACCAACATTCTTCTAGCGTAATTCCTTCTAGCTTCTTTGTCGTGCATATAATCAAAATATATGTTGCTATCGACATAACTTCTCCGCATAACTCTTCGAATAGATGCTTGCCTTTCGACATACTTCTCACCATATTCATGATGGTTTTATTCTTCCTTTCTGAAGTTCCATTCTCCTGTGAAGTGTAGGGTGGCACCACCGCATGCACAATCCCTTCTTTCTCACATAATGCATCAAAGTCTTTCGACGCATATTCTCCACCATCATCAGCCCTCAGAATCTTGAGCTTTCGACCACTTTGTCTTTCGACCATAGATTTAAACTTGGAAAATACCTCAATCACTTCACTTTTCTTCTTGATCAGGTAAGTCCACAGTTTTTGACTGAAATCATCTATGAATGTGACAAATTATTTGTTACCTCCAATCGAATCCACCGGGATAGGACCATACAAATCAGAGTATATGACTTCAAGGATTGCATTCGACTTGCTTCTTGCATCCTTGATGAAGTGTATACTTGCACCAATTCAGAGTTTATCTACTTGCACCAATTCTCGTAATTCTGATTCTTCAGAATTGGGAGACTTGTTGGAAAATACCCGTTCAGATGATTCATCAGAGTTTATCTATTTGCACCAATTCTCGTAATTCTGATTCTTCAGAATTGGGAGACTTGTCAGAAAATACCCGTTCAGATGATTCATCACCATCGTGTTGTGTTTCCCACGAATCGCTCAGCCAGTGCTCTAGATACAAGATGTTGGAATTAAACCCAAAACTTTGAGTAATTCCGAGTCAATCTTGATGAACAAGATTCAATCAACCAATCAAATTCTCTCTTGTTCTTCACTCTTCACTCGAGTGAATCAACTAATCCTGGTTGCAAGATTGTATCGCTGCACAATGATGATGAAAACACAAAAAGAAAATTGAATAAAAAGAATATTAGTGTTTGACGGAAATTAGGGAAGAAGATGATTTCTATAGAGTCTCTCTCTGCCCACAGCACGTGGAAAATCTCGTTAATTTTGCAACTGCAGGTTATTACAAGATTGTTATGAAAATATGGGTTACTCCCTCTATTTATAATTGAGTTAGCTTGCTCCCTAAGTTAAAGCCCAAAAAATTACAAAGGCCCAAAACACCTATTTTAGTCTAAGTCGAAATCCTGTGTCAAGCAACTTGCTTTGACATTACGATATCTAATACAACTTGACACACACTACATGTTTCGACACATCCTTGTTTCTGACGAGCACTACTTGCTTCGACACAAGGAATTATAATTCAACAACCACAAGAATGACCGAATTGTTGAGAGTATAGCAAGTGCGAGTAGTGTGGGTAATAGTCCCACATTGGTTGGAAATATGGAGACTTGAGCATTTATAAGTGAGAGAACTCATCTACCTATCACCTTGAGGTTTTGGATGAATATGTGGTGTGTCTCTAAAAAATGTGTTTCTCTAAAAAGAAGAAGTCACATAATGTTTAATGCTCCATAATAAAAAACTCCCCTGACAAATAGTATCATGAGCCTTTGATTCGAGGAAAGGACCGACTTACTTGTATCGAAAATCAACGGCGCCACAAGGGCGGTGAGTAAAATATATTTCGTTGAAGAATGTCAACGGTGTCAGGGTGGTGAATAAAAAATGTTTTGTGCGGTACAATAATTTGTGGAAGTAAGAAGAACTTCGAATGGAGGGAGAGCATTGTGGACTCACACTTGAGGGGGAGTGTTGAGAATGTAGCAAGTGTGAGTAGTGTGGGTAATAGTCTCACATTGGTTTGAAATGTTAATACTTGAGTATTTATAAGTGAAAGAACCCACTCACCTATCAACTTAAGATTTTTGGTGAATAAGTGAGAGAACCCACTCACCTATCAACTTAAGATTTTTGGTGAATATGTGGTGTGTCTCTAAAAAAGGTGTTGCTCTGAAAAGAAAAAATCTCACATTATTCAATAGTCCCTGATAAAAAAACTCCTCCAATTTAATGTAACAATACTCACAGAACGATTGCAACGATATCCAAAAATAATTGAAATCAATATAACTTCATTATTACAAACAAATACAATGAAGCTACTACGAAAGAATTGATTAATTCATTCAACATGTTTTTGGAAATGGAAATACTGCAGAGTTATTGTAATTGAAAGGGAAATATGGAACACCATATGTATTTTCGCAGTCAGAGGCAACATCAACTTATATTCAATTTGTCCAATCTTTTCCATAATAGAGAAAGGTCCAAAGTAGCACATTCTAAGCTTGTGATTACGTCTTAAAGCTACATAATATTGGCGGTAGGGTTTTAACTTTACAAGAACCATGTCATCCACTTCGATTATAATATTTTTTATATACAAAATTGACTACATTTCATGAAGAGTCACTACGCCAAAAACTGGAATAGACAACGCACCTTAGAGGGCGCTTTCTTAAAGAAGCGCACTCTAAAGTGAAGAGAAAAAATAAGGAGCGAACAATTGGAATAGACAGCGCACTTTAGAGGGCGCTTTTGTAACAAAGCGCCCTCTAAAGTGAAGCGAAAAAATAATGAGGAAATGGAGGGACACCAATAGAGGGCGCGTTTATGAAAGCGCCCTCTAAGGGTACCCTTAGAGGGCGCTTTTAAAAAAGCGCTCTCTAAGTCCATGTACATTTCCAGTTTATAAGGCGCTTTTGGAAAGCCTTAGAGAGCGCTTTCAGAAGCGCCCTCTTAGGCCCCCTTTAGAAGGCGCTTTTTTAAAGAAGCGCACTCTAAAGTGAAGAGAAAAAATAAGGAGCGAACAATTGGAATAGGCAACGCACTTTAGAGGGCGCTTTTGTAACAAAGCGCCCTCTAAAATGAAGGGGAAAAATAATGAGGAAATGGAGGGACACCAATAGAGGGCGCGTTTATGAAAGCGCCCTCTAAGGGTACCCTTAGAGGGCGCTTTTAAAAAAGCGCTCTCTAAGTCCATGTACATTTCCAGTTTATAAGGCGCTTTTGGAAAGCCTTAGAGAGCGCTTTCAGAAGCGCCCTCTTAGGCCCCCTTTAGAGGGCGCTTTTTTTACAAAAGCGCCCTCTAAGATCCCCTTTAGTAAACATTAAAATTATAACATATACTGCATGTCTCTTTATTTTCCCTCTCTATATGCTATTTCGTTTACGTAACTGGGTTTTCTCTCTACTGCGATTACTCTCTACTGCGATTACTCTCGTCCTCCGTTCGTTCTCCCTCCCTCACCGTCGTCGTCGCCGTCTCCTTTTTCTGCTGTTGCGTTCACGTTCACTGAGTTATCTGCGTCCACCGTCGCTGTTCACTTTCTTCTCCATCGTTACCGTCACCTTGAAGGTATTTCTCTTCTCCATCGTTACCGTTCACTTTCTTCAGGTGTTTGATTAGGGCATTTTCTAAACTGAGTTTTACATTTTGTGCATTATGTTGATTAATGTTGTTTAGGGCAAACGAGCATTATATGGTGTTCATGAGCACCTTGTTGTAAGGTTTTTTATTTCTGATTGAAAACTGATGTCATTTGGAGTGTGTTTGAGCTTGTGCTTGGAAGTTTGATGATTATGGATGCAAGTTTGTTCATGTTCCAAACACCATAAGTTTGCATTGGTCTTTTGTATGCAGTAGGTGAGTGTGAGTTTGTATTCAATAATGATGAAAAAAAGAGAGAGTTTAGATTGTTGTAACATGAGAGAAATGGAAGGTATATGAATGTGTTTTTTGTGTAGCTTCACGAATATGGTCATTGTCTTACTTGGGTCTTATTGAATCATTTCTATATTACAGATAAAATGGCTAACCAAGACGATATCCATGACGCTAGTGGATCACGTAACAATGTTGAAAAAGAAATCAAACGAGGATTGACTGTTATGAAGTCAATCATTCGTGCAAGAGACAAGGGTGAAAAATTCGAAGTACATTGGAGTGCTGAAGACCAACTAATTGAGCCTAACGGTTCAATGTTGGCAAGTTACATTGGTTCCCTTGTTCGACAACATATTCCGATTACATGTGATAATTGGAGAAGTCCGGAATTGAAGGTTAGCAAAGAAAAAATATGGTCCGAGATACAGGTACTTACCATATATTATTATATGTTTTTTTTGTTGACTATTTGTTGACCATATATTATTATAATATTACTTATAATAACACACTCCATTTGTATGATTTTTAGAGATCCTTTCACATCGATGAAAGCTGGCAAAAATATTGTATTCAATTGGCCGGAAAAAGACTCCGAGGATTTCGATCCTTTTTGTCCAACAAATTTCTCAAGGATGAGGAAGGAAACTTTGTTGAAGCAGAACGGCCAATGAAGTATGCGGAGATTATTTCAGCCGAAGAATGGGATAACTTTGTCGCCAAACGAAGAAACGAAAAATTCCATGTAATGTCTATTAATTATGGTATTATACAATTGTTAAGTTACTTGGTTCTAATATGCCTTAAACTTTTTTATCCAGGAAGTAAGCGACAAAAATCGGAAAAGGGCATCAAAACCCGCGTATCCGTACAAAAAAGGGCGTACGGGATATGCACGGTTACAACAAAGAATTGTGAGTATATTCAAATGCTATGAGCTTATACATTGTCACAATATGTTATAATTGATGATCTTATAATCTGATTCAATTTGTAGCTAGCTGAGGAGAAAAGTGACGCAACATCTCTTCCGGAGCACGTATTGTGGAAGGCTGCTCGGGTTGGGAAGGATGGGGCTGTCGTTGAAGCGGTTCAAAATGTTTATGACGAATGTGTAAGTATATGTAACATTATTTCTTTAATTATATCGAAAATTTTGTTAGACATATAATTCATTTTTAATCTCCTCTAATAATATTTCAGGAGACTTTATCCCAAACCTTACCTTCAACCGAGGTCCAGGATTGCAGGAGCGTACTTAGTCGAGTACTAAATGTTCCTGAGTATTCCGGTCGTGTGAGGGGTAAGGGTTTTGGTGTGACTCCGTCGTCATTTTATAAAAAACCAAAAACAAAAAATCCTACCAACAAAGAGGTGATGGAGACCTTGGCGGAGTTAAGGGCACAAGTACTCGAACTGTAAAAGGAGAATGCAAGGTATAGAGAGGAAAGGTGCGATTCCGAGCCAAAAGATACTAGTGACCGAGCTAGTATCAATTGTCAACCGAAATTTCCCGAGGTAATTATATATGTTATTATGAAATTAAAATAGCATTTTTTTACTTGACACATATACACGTTAACAATAACATTTATTATTGGTTTAGGGCATTACACCTTGTCAGCTGTATCTATCGTCACCAACTTATCGCATAGTTGGCAAGGGAAAAGTGCACAACACTTCGGGTGAATTACTTCACCATAATCCCCTCCCGGTGGGATATATGAAAGTTTCGGTTGACCTTGTATTAGATACCGACGCGCTTCTACCATTACCTGACGTTGTTTCAGAGACAACGTTGATGCGAGATGCAGTCGGATCCTTTGTTGGATGGCCGTCAGATCTAATTTTCCCAGATGCCGAGGTATATATGTACTAAATGATTATGAATATTTAGTATTCACATTTCAATTCAGCTACAATTATGATATTTAATCGATCCTTATTACATGGTAATGTTAGACTCCTACAAGACCCACACATAAAGCTGGTAAAGGGATTTCAAGACGCATCGAGTCGGTTGCATCTCAAAAAGAGGTACAAATATATATACCCATTGAATTATATACGCAACGATTCTATTGCATCACAAAAAGTCATGATTTAATTTATATGAATTTTTAGGTTCCCGGTCGAAAGTTGAAAAAAGCTGGTAACGATATTCCAACGACGTCCGGGACAAACTCTCAAATTATGATGCGTCTTGAGAAAATGGTGGAAGAGTCCGATATTATGCACGGTAGCATCCGTAGTGTAGATTTTGATGAAGGTGTTCTCGGAATTGCTCATTCCGAAATAATTGCAAAGGAGGACATGCAACAACTTTTCGAACACGAAGAATTGGGCATCGCTGTCATTCATACATACATATGGTACTCCGATCAATCTATTATTTACTTAGTTGAACAATTTATTTACACATTTCAATGAGTGGTCTAATGTTTATTATGTTTCTATTTAAGGTATATGTATGTAACATTGATGCGGGGAACTGAATTGTGTAACCGATTCAATTTTATTGCTGCTTTCCATATCAACACAATGTTTATAACGAAAAATCCAACATCCGTAAAGAATGAACTAGTCGATAGATTCATGGCGGCCGGCGATAATACTACACCCAATTTGTATTTTTTACCGTTTAATTCTGGCAACGGGTTAGATTTTCTTTCTAATAATTTCATTCTAATCTATGTATATCTTTTACGTAGAAAATTTTCATGCATCTAAATTTTTGTTTTATTTTACAGTGGTCACTGGGTGTTGGTTGCTATGGATCTTTCGAGACTAATGGTGTATTATCTCGATTCGTTATCGGGTGATTGGAGTAAATATCCGAGTATGAAGAAGACGGTTGACGCGTAAGTGAAATTCCCCTAAATATTCGTGTGTATTTGTATATTTAATTATGTCTGTCAGATTGATCTCAATATACGTTTTTATTTTGTTAGGGCAATACTAAAATTTAGATCGAAAAAGAATTACCGTAATAGGAAGGACATTACCTGGGTCAGAGTTCAGGTATATATTAAGTATCTTATTTTTGCTTATAATAGTGTTTGTTTTTTTGCTTATAATAGTGTTTGTAAGAAATTAACTATATATATATTGTTTGTTTTTCTGTGTAGTGTCCTCAGCAAAACAATTCGGTCGATTGCGGATTTTTTGTATTGAGATTTATGAGAGATATCATTGCGTTGAATCGTATAGACATCCCAAAAATGGTATGGAATAATAACTTAGGGTTTATTTTAATATTATCGGATATTTCATCTAATTTATTACTAAATCATGAATATGTTTTATTCTCTTAATTGTAGAACTTTGAAGAATACAAATCTTACTCAAGAGCTCATTTGGATGAAATGAAGGATGAATTGTGTCAATTCATTGTTGATCAAAGAATCATATAGCTAGGTTGTATATTGTTGTACATATATGTATGGAATATTGTTGTTGTATGCTGTTGTTGTATATATGTTGTATATTGTTGTTGTACTTTTACTAAATCATGAATATGTTGTTGTATATTGTTGATCAAAGAATCATATATTAATGTTGTATATATGGAGGATTAATGTTGTATATAAATGGATTCATGTTGTATATATCAATGGATTAATGGTGTATAACATTGGATTAAAGGATGAAATCAATATGAATTTTACACTTTTGTAGCATGCGAACAGGTTACCAATTAAATATCCACTGTTTTTCAAACAAATTTTTTTAAAATAACTAACACTTTAGAGGGCGCTTTCTGTAGGAAGCGCCCTCTAAACACTTTACATTGACAACTTTAGAGGGCGCTTTGTCCAGAAAGTGTAACACCCCAAATAAAGTAAAAGAATTATTTAATTAAGTTGATAATATTATTTTATTAATTTAATTAAATAAATTGGGTTATTATTATTATTATTATTATTGTTATTATTATTATTATTTGGAATAATAATAATTGGAAAATATATAAGTTGGGATAAGAGAAAAAGTTTCTCATTTGGAACAGAAGAGTTTTACGTGGAAGTTGAGAAGCTGCAGAGAAGGGAGAAGCTGTAGAGCAAAGGCTGAAGAGCGGAAAAGCGGAAGCATTGAGTTGCCGAATTATCTCAGGTAAGGGGTCTGAACCTTATTAAATGATAATATGCGAGCATTTTCATGATTTATGTAGGATTGTTGATGGATTTTGGGGAATTAGGAAGATTGGGGAAGTTGGGGTTTACCGTCGTTTAGTACTATGATGAATAAGTCGAATTAAGCTGAAATTGAATCCGTAGTTGTGTGAGTCACGTTTTCCCGAACGCGTAGCCTTTTACGGAAGTTGAATCGGAGGTCCGGAAGTCCTCCGACGGCGGAAAATGCGGAGAACTCTGCATTCTGCCTTGTGTTAGCGCAGGAACTGCTGTTGTGTCTGCGTTAACCGGTTAACCCAGGGTGTTAACCGTTAACACTGTTGTTATTGTGAAAATGTTGCGTTTTGCCTGCGTTAACCGGTTAACCTATAGCGTTAACCGGTTAACACTGTTGCGTTTTGCCCAGAAGTGAGTTTTGCCTGCGTTAACCGGTTAACCTGTGGCGTTAACCGGTTAACACTGTTCCAGTATTGAAAAATGACTAATTTTTATGTTGAAATGGTGATTTGGCCTATTGTGGTTGATTGTGATGAATCCATGTGTTAAGATGTAATGTTGTTGTTGTTTTGTTGAGTTGTATGTCATGCTATTAATGATGAAGATAACATGATCATATGATGTTGTTGTTGCGGTGTTTTGCGATGTTGACTACGATGCATGTTTGGTGTGCATGCATTCATGGAAGGCCGATGCCTAGTGATGAACGGACATGAGTTCCAATGATGTTGTTGACTCCGGGCTTGTTGAGAGGCTTGGTTCCTTACGGGGGACTCGGATTCTATGGTGATGAATCTGGGAGTGGTGATCCTGTAGTTGATCACAAAATGGGTATACCGAGTCGTGTTGAGTCATGCATGGGTTTGCGCATTGCATTTGATGTGTTGCTTTGTTGATGTTCATGAGTTTGTTAATTTTGATGATGATGATGAGTTGTGTGTGCCTATGTGAAATATATATTTATGTTTATATTTCTGTCGTTATATTATTATTTAATAATGTAATTCTCACCCCTTCTGCATGTGTTTCTGTTCATCTATGATGAGCAATGTGCAGATAATGTGGAGTAGCTATTGTTGAGGTTCGAAGAATAAGAGTAGAGTCATTCTACAGAGTCGAGTCAATGCTCTGGTCATGTGACACCGGGGATTATGGGATTCGATAGCCATATTATTATTATTTACGTTGTTTATGTTGATTAAATGTTGAGATGTTTTGTTGAGATAATGTTGAAACATTATTATAATATTTGTGTTGTTGTCCGCTGCGAAGTGTTAATAAATTAAATAATATGTTTTATGTTGTGATGCGATAAGTGTTATGTTTTAAAGAAATGTAAACTCTTCTACATGTTGTACTCTGATAATATATATAAATATGTCGTTTGGGTAGAAGGGTGTTACATTAGTGGTATCAGAGCATGGTCAGTCCAGTCGAGTCGTAATGTGATGTTTTCCCTGTTGGTCGATTAGTGTAAATGACACTGTCGATATTTAACGGTTGTGGTTGTGTTGTGCAGAGTATGGCTGGAGAAAATGACCGTGCGATTGCTGAGGCTTTGGCTGCTATGGCGCAGGCTATGCAGGCGCAGCAGAATCCGCCGGTCGACGAGTTTAAGAATTTGGGAAGGTTTCTGAAGAATAACCCTCCTACATTCAAAGGGCGCTATGATCCAGATGGTGCTCAGATTTGGCTGAAGGAGATTGAGAAGATTTTCCGGGTGATGACGTGTACTGAAGCACAGAAGGTGCAGTTTGGTACGCATATGTTATCTGAAGAGGCTGAAAACTGGTGGGATAACACTCGCCAGAGAATTGAAGTACCAGGTGCTGAGATGACTTGGGAAAGGTTCACGACGGCCTTTCTGGAGAAATATTTTCCTGCTGATGTGCGATGTAAGAAGGAGATGGAATTTCTAGAACTGAAGCAGGGTAACCTGTCTGTTGCTGACTACGCTTCGAAGTTTGAGGAGCTGGTGCAGTATTGTCCTCACTATAATAATGCTGATGCTGAGGGATCCAAGTGTGTCAAGTTTGAGAACGGGTTGCGTCCCGAGATCAAACAAGGCATTGGTTACCAGGAGATTCGTAGGTTTCCTACATTGGTTAATAAGTGCAGGATATTTGAGGAAGATAGCAAGGCTAGGACTGCTCATTACAAAAGTCTTAGTGAGAAGAAGAATAAGGATCGTGGTAGTCCTTATGCATCTCCGAATGGTAAAGGTAAGCCGAAAATGGTAGATGAGAAGAAGCCAAGTGGGGGAGGATCTTCCATAGCTGGTAAATGTTTCAAGTGTGGCGAGCCAGGCCACCGTGCTGATAGCTGTACCAAGAAAGTGCTGAGATGTTTCCGATGCGGTCAGACTGGTCATAGAGTTACGGAATGTAAGGATGCTGGTCCGACATGTTTTAATTGTGGCGAGAAAGGCCATATCAGTTCGCAGTGCTCGAAACCGAAGAAGGCGGCTACTGCAGCTCATACTACTGGTAGGGTGTTTGCTCTGAGTGGGGTTGAAGCTCCTAAAGAAGATAATCTGATTAAAGGTACTTGCTTGATTAATAATGTTGAATTGCTTGCTATTGTTGACACTGGTGCTACTCATTCGTTTATTTCATATGAGTGTGCAACTAGGATTGGTGTGACTATGTCGTCCCTAGGCGGAAGTATGGTGATAGATACTCCTGCTAATGGTTCTGTGAAGACTTCTGTTGTCTGTCGAGGTTGTCATTTGACGATCTTTGAAAGAGAGTTCGTGGTTGATTTGGTGTGCTTACCCTTGCACCAAATTGATATTATTCTGGGAATGAATTGGCTAGAATTCTATGGCGTGTTTATCAACTGCTACAGGAAGACGGTGCGGTTTTCTGAAGTTGGTGAGAATGATGAGGCAAGATTTCTATCTGCTAGGCAGGTGGGGGATTTTGTGAAAGATGAAGCTCAGATATTCGCTTTATTTGCGTCTCTGCAAGCGGATAAGAAAGTGGTGAGTGTAGATTTGCCCGTTGTTTGTGAATTTCAGGATGTGTTTCCGGGGGATGTAAGTGATTTACCTCCAGAACGTGAAGTCGAATTTGCCATTGACTTAGTACCAGGTACGAGTCCAGTGTCGATGTCTCCTTATAGAATGTCGGCAACTGAATTAGTTGAACTGAAGAAGCAACTTGAGGAATTGCTGGAGAAGAAGTTTGTGCGTCCAAGTGTTTCTCCTTGGGGTGCACCAGTATTGTTAGTGAAGAAGAAAGAAGGTACGATGAGGTTGTGTGTCGACTATCGGCAGTTGAATAAGGTGACTATCAAGAATCGGTATCCATTGCCGAGGATTGATGATTTGATGGACCAGTTGGTTGGAGCTCATGTTTTCAGTAAGATTGATTTGCGGTCGGGTTATCATCAGATCAGAGTGAAGTCAGATGATATTGCGAAGACTGCTTTCCGTACGAGGTATGGTCATTATGAATACACTGTGATGCCGTTCGGTGTATCTAATGCTCCAGGTGTGTTTATGGAATATATGAATCGCATATTTCATCCGTACCTCGATACTTTTGTTGTGGTGTTCATAGATGATATATTGATATATTCTAAGACTGAAGAAGAGCATGCAGGACATCTGAGACTTGTCTTGCAGGTGTTAAGAGAAAGGAAGTTATATGCAAAGTTATCTAAATGTGAGTTCTGGTTGAAGGAAGTGAGTTTCCTTGGCCATGTGATTTCGAGTGGTGGAATTTCCGTTGATCCTGCTAAAGTTGATGCCGTATTACAGTGGGAGACTCCGAAGTCTGCTACTGAGATACGCAGTTTTCTGGGGTTGGCTGGTTATTATCGCAGATTTATTGAGGGCTTCTCTGAGTTGGCATTGCCGTTGACGCAGTTGACTAAGAAGGGTCAAGTGTATGTGTGGGATGCAGCTTGTGAAGCGAGTTTTGTTGAGTTGAAGAAGCGGTTGACCAGTGCTCCAGTGTTGATCTTGCCTAATCCTGGTGAGTCCTTCGTTGTTTATTGTGATGCTTCTTTGATGGGTCTTGGTGGTGTTTTGATGCAGAATGGTAAAGTTGTAGCTTATGCTTCTAGACAGTTGAGGGTTCATGAGAGGAATTATCCTACGCATGATCTAGAACTTGCAGCTGTTGTATTTGTGCTGAAAATGTGGAGGCATTATCTGTATGGTTCCAGATTCGAAGTGTTCAGTGATCACAAGAGTCTGAAGTATCTGTTTGATCAGAAAGAGTTAAATATGAGGCAGAGAAGGTGGTTAGAATTACTGAAGGATTTTGACTTTGAATTGAGTTATCATCCCGGTAAGGCTAATGTAGTTGCAGATGCACTGAGTCGAAAGTCTCTACATATGTCTATGATGATGGTTCGGGAACTTGAGTTAATTGAACAGTTCCGCGATATGAGTTTGGGTTGTGAAGTTTCCGCTGATAGTGTAAAGTTGGGTATGCTGAAGTTGACTAGTGGAATTCTGGAAGATATTCGGAATGGTCAGCAAGTTGATGTCGCTCTAGTTGATCATATTACTATGGTTAACCAGGGTAATGGTGGTAATTTTGAGATTGATGAGAATGGCATCCTGCGATTTAAAGGTAGAGTTTGTGTTCCTGAGGTGTCTGAATTGAGAAAGAGTATTCTTGAAGAGGGCCATAGGAGTGGATTGAGTATCCATCCAGGTACAACTAAAATGTATCAGGATTTGAAGAAGTTGTTTTGGTGGGCTGGTATGAAAAGAGATGTTGCTAAGTTTGTGTATGCCTGTTTGACTTGTCAGAAGTCAAAGATTGAACATCAGAAACCGGCAGGTATGATGCAACCTTTGAAGATTCCTGAATGGAAGTGGGATAGCATTTCCATGGATTTTGTGACGGGATTGCCGAGGACGGTGAAAGGTAATGATTCTATTTGGGTGATTGTGGATCGGTTGACTAAGTCGGCGCATTTCTTGCCGATGAAGATTAATCACTCTTTAGAGAAGTTGGCAGAGTTGTATATTGAGGAGATAGTGAGGCTGCATGGTATTCCATCCAGTATTGTGTCTGATAGAGATCCCAGATTTACTTCTAGATTTTGGGAAAGTTTGCAGAAAGCGTTGGGGACCAAGTTGAGGTTGAGTTCAGCTTATCATCCTCAGACTGATGGTCAGACTGAAAGAACTATCCAATCCTTGGAGGATTTGTTGAGAGCTTGTGTGTTGGAGCAGAGTGGTTCTTGGGATAGTTATTTGCCGTTGGTGGAGTTTACTTATAATAATAGTTTTCATGCTAGTATCGGTATGGCTCCATATGAAGCATTGTATGGTAGGAGGTGTAGAACTCCATTGTGTTGGTATGAATCAGGTGAGAGTGTTGTACTCGGACCTGAGATTGTACAGCAGACGACTGAAAGGGTTAAGATGATTCAGGAGAAAATGAAGATTTCTCAGAGTCGTCAGAAGAGTTATCATGATAATAGGAGAAAGGCGCTTGAGTTCCAAGAGGGAGATCATGTGTTCTTGAGAGTTACTCCGACGACAGGTGTGGGAAGAGCTTTAAAGTCTAAAAAGCTTACTCCGAGGTTTGTGGGTCCGTATCAGATTTTGAAGAGAGTTGGGGAAGTGGCGTATCGGATAGCTTTACCGCCGTCGCTTTCTAATCTGCATGATGTGTTTCATGTATCTCAGTTGAGAAAATATATTGCGGATCCTTCGCATGTTGTTCAGTTGGATGATATCCAGGTGAGGGATAATTTGACCGTTGATGTGTTGCCAATTCGGATAGATGACCGAGAAGAGAAGACCCTGAGAGGTAAGAAGATTGCTCTAGTGAAAGTTGTTTGGGGAGGTCCAGCTGGTGAGAGCTTGACTTGGGAGCGTGAAGATCAGATGAAGGAGTCGTATCCGACTCTATTTGCTTGACGTATGTTTTCGAGGACGAAAACTTCTAAAGTGGGGGAGAGTTGTAACACCCCAAATAAAGTAAAAGAATTATTTAATTAAGTTGATAATATTATTTTATTAATTTAATTAAATAAATTGGGTTATTATTATTATTATTATTATTGTTATTATTATTATTATTTGGAATAATAATAATTGGAAAATATATAAGTTGGGATAAGAGAAAAAGTTTCTCATTTGGAACAGAAGAGTTTTACGTGGAAGTTGAGAAGCTGCAGAGAAGGGAGAAGCTGTAGAGCAAAGGCTGAAGAGCGGAAAAGCGGAAGCATTGAGTTGCCGAATTATCTCAGGTAAGGGGTCTGAACCTTATTAAATGATAATATGCGAGCATTTTCATGATTTATGTAGGATTGTTGATGGATTTTGGGGAATTAGGAAGATTGGGGAAGTTGGGGTTTACCGTCGTTTAGTACTATGATGAATAAGTCGAATTAAGCTGAAATTGAATCCGTAGTTGTGTGAGTCACGTTTTCCCGAACGCGTAGCCTTTTACGGAAGTTGAATCGGAGGTCCGGAAGTCCTCCGACGGCGGAAAATGCGGAGAACTCTGCATTCTGCCTTGTGTTAGCGCAGGAACTGCTGTTGTGTCTGCGTTAACCGGTTAACCCAGGGTGTTAACCGGTTAACACTGTTGTTATTGTGAAAATGTTGCGTTTTGCCTGCGTTAACCGGTTAACCTATAGCGTTAACCGGTTAACACTGTTGCGTTTTGCCCAGAAGTGAGTTTTGCCTGCGTTAACCGGTTAACCTGTGGCGTTAACCGGTTAACACTGTTCCAGTATTGAAAAATGACTAATTTTTATGTTGAAATGGTGATTTGGCCTATTGTGGTTGATTGTGATGAATCCATGTGTTAAGATGTAATGTTGTTGTTGTTTTGTTGAGTTGTATGTCATGCTATTAATGATGAAGATAACATGATCATATGATGTTGTTGTTGCGGTGTTTTGCGATGTTGACTACGATGCATGTTTGGTGTGCATGCATTCATGGAAGGCCGATGCCTAGTGATGAACGGACATGAGTTCCAATGATGTTGTTGACTCCGGGCTTGTTGAGAGGCTTGGTTCCTTACGGGGGACTCGGATTCTATGGTGATGAATCTGGGAGTGGTGATCCTGTAGTTGATCACAAAATGGGTATACCGAGTCGTGTTGAGTCATGCATGGGTTTGCGCATTGCATTTGATGTGTTGCTTTGTTGATGTTCATGAGTTTGTTAATTTTGATGATGATGATGAGTTGTGTGTGCCTATGTGAAATATATATTTATGTTTATATTTCTGTCGTTATATTATTATTTAATAATGTAATTCTCACCCCTTCTGCATGTGTTTCTGTTCATCTATGATGAGCAATGTGCAGATAATGTGGAGTAGCTATTGTTGAGGTTCGAAGAATAAGAGTAGAGTCATTCTACAGAGTCGAGTCAATGCTCTGGTCATGTGACACCGGGGATTATGGGATTCGATAGCCATATTATTATTATTTACGTTGTTTATGTTGATTAAATGTTGAGATGTTTTGTTGAGATAATGTTGAAACATTATTATAATATTTGTGTTGTTGTCCGCTGCGAAGTGTTAATAAATTAAATAATATGTTTTATGTTGTGATGCGATAAGTGTTATGTTTTAAAGAAATGTAAACTCTTCTACATGTTGTACTCTGATAATATATATAAATATGTCGTTTGGGTAGAAGGGTGTTACAGAAAGCGCCCTCTAAACACTTTACATTGACAACTTTAGAGGGCGCTTTTTCCAGAAAGCGCCCTCTAAGGTGTCCCTTTATGGACCACTCCAGAGGGCGCTTTTTTCTGAAAGCGCACTATAATGTGGCCCTTAAAGGGCCACTTTAGACAGCGCTTTCTCCAGGAAAACAAAGCACTGTCTTTACCTATGCCAGCGCCACTTTAGAGGGCGCTTAAAAGCGCTGTTATAGGCCAAAATAAGCGCCCTCTTTTCCCTTATTTGGCGTAGTGAGTACGGAATCGTTAAAGCTTCATATATAATTTTGAATGAAAGAAATATGTGACTCAAAGCTTTTTCTTCTACTATTGATATTGATATTGTGCCTTCAAAATGGCATACTAGATATAGAGAATTTTCCTAACCACCACTGCGAAGTATTTAAAAGTTCCAAATATTTATCGAGAAAGACAATACTTATGTTTTGGAGGCTGACTTACACAATGCACAGACCCAGCTGTTTGGATTTATTCTCAGAGACAATGTGTTACAGAAAGTTGTTCAAGATTAGTTTCCAGCCAAATATTTGAACTTTGGATGGAACTCTTCCTTTCTTTTACATATGGAGCTCCAACTGGCCTAACAAATCTTTCGCTGGTCGAGCATTCCACAAGGAAATTCCTCTAGATACTAATAAATGTATGAATTACTTTTTTATTTATTTTTATTTTGGAGTTTTGTTGAGCGAGAAATATTTAAGTAAAATGATATTGAGTTCAGATTGATCACTTTTTCGTGTCAGATTGGTTTTTTAACCTTCAAAATCTATCATGTTAATCTTTTTCGTCTAATTAATCACGGAAAAATTCAAAAATCGATCGCTAAATTCATCGATAATTATATCAAAAGGACTAACATAACACATTTTAAAAAATTAAGAGATCAATCTGACACGAAAAAAAATTAAGGGATCAATCTGAATTCAAGAGTATAGTTAAGGGAGCAAAATTTTCTATTTTGCCTATTAAGAAAAATAATTAACAAAAATTGTATTGATATTTTAAAAGAATAAACAAATTTAGGGAAAAAAAATTTATAAGCAATGATATATTAAAAGCAAACTGGAGTACAAATAATTACACCACAAAATAGAATTGTTACTCAACCCCATCCATTTCCAAGACATGAACTTAATGGATGCTAAACAATCCTCAAAGCTAAACACTCCATCTTTGAAAGTGATGACCAAATGCTCCAAATAGGTGCAAACCAAATAATGAGTAACAAGTTTCTACCAATCTCATTTTTCACTTGGTTGTTTGTTGATAATAGAAAAGGAACTCCCTTAAAAACTGAACCAAATTGAATATCCGTCCACTTTTTCACCGCTTCCCAAATCCTCGGAGTCTTCGCACATGAATTGAATAAATGATTAGAATCTTCTAATTCCTGCAAATAGAAAAAGTAACAACTATCTCTAGAAACAATAGAAATTCATCTCTTAAGGAGTTGATCTCTTGTCGATAACCGATCACGAGTCAATCTCCATCCAAAAATTTGAATTTTTGGTGGAACCTTCAACTTCCAAATAATAGCTAAAGCTGCCAAACAATCTTGTGTAAGATCCGTCAAGCAAGGATCCATCTTTATGTAGCAAGAATTAACGGTAAATCATTCAAATTTATCCGCCTTCCAACAGAGTTCATCTTCTTCATCCTTCAGTGGTTCTACATCATCCAAAATCCAGCAAATTCCTTCCATTTCCGCTGCTACTTCAAAATTCGAATCCTCAATGTTACAAGGAAGATTTCAGACCCAAACGTTCCTTTCCCAGTAGCTTGCGTCTGATATACTACACACCTGATCATTAGCCTTTGAAAAAGCTTCAGGAAAGGCTTCTCTCAAAGATTGATTTGCTGCCCAATTGCTATGTCAAAAAGAAATACCATTGTCATTCTTCAACCTGCAAAAAATATTGTTAGAAAAAAAAATCTTGTGAACCTCATCCTTCAATTCCACCCTTAACAAATCCCTCCACCAAAAATATTCTCCTCTCCTTGTCTTACTACCACCATCGGTAAACATTTTCAACTCCGGATTTAATGTATGTAACTCTTAATATCTCACTCCATAGTGCATCCTTTTCCTTAATTATCCTTCATTTCCATTTGATAAAGCAAAATTTTGTAGAAGAGTTTAAGATTCTTGATGCCCAAACCCCCTTTATCTTTTGGTTTGCAAACCGATTCCCATTTGACCCAATGAATAAATTTTTTTATCTTCTGCTCCACCCCATAATAAATTAGCTTGAATCCTTCTTATTTATTTTAATACCTTAATTGGTGCTTTATAGAATGATAATGAATAAATGGGAATTGAATTCAAAACAGAATTAATCAACACAACTTTCCCTCCTATAAATAGAAATATGTTTTTCCAATCTTCCAATTTAGACGCAATATTGTTGATAACTTATTCCCATATATGCACTCTTCTTGGGCTATCTCCTACTTTCACCTCTAAGAATTTAAAAGGAAATTATTCTTCACAACAAGATAAAAAAGAAACAGTTGTATTCATGATCCTCTCACTCATATTGATCCCATAGATTTTACTTTTAAAGAAATTCACCTTCAAACCAGAAACTAATTCAAAACCTCTTAATATAGCTTTTAACCCCCCATAAATTCTCCAATCTACCATCTCCAAAGATGACAGTATCATTTGCAAATTGAAGAATATTGACTAAAACCTCCTCATTTAAATGAAAATCAGAGTACTCCTATATATCCATTGCTTTATTCATCAATCATGTCAGCCCCTTCATTGCCATAACAAACAAGAACGGAGATAACGGATCGCCCTACCTTAAACCCCTCTCCACCCTGAAATCCTTTGTTACACTACCATTGACCAAAACTGACATAGAACTTTTAAAAACACACGCCTCCATCCATCATTTCCACTTATTCCCAAAACCCATCTTATTATGATAAAATCTCAAATAATTCTAATTAACATTATCGTAAGCCTTCTCGTAATCTACTTTCAGAACAAAACAACTCTTCTTCTCCCTTTTAGAAAAATCAATAAATTCATTCACTACTAACACCCCATCCAAGATATTTGTTCCTAGAATAAACGATGTTTGGTTTTTGGATATGAGATTACCTAAAACGCTTTTCAACTGACAAACCAGCAACTTTGCAAGAACTTTATAAAGACATCCAACTAGACAAATTGGCCTATACTCTGATAAAAATTGCGGATACTTGACTTTTGCAATAAGCTTGAGAAAAGAAGCAGTACTTGCCTTAGTAAGAGTGGTCTTGCTATGAAAGTATTTCACAAAACAAAAAACATCTCCTTTAATCACTTCCCAGATATTCTTTAGGAAATCAAAAGTGTAACCATCCGGCCCCACACTCTTTCTCCCATCACAGCTCCAAACCGCATCCTTGATCTCGGTCTCGCTAAAAGGTTCTTCCAGATTCCTATTGTCTTCGTCAGAAACGTAAGAAAAGATAATGTCTTCAGGAATAGGTCTTGAGTTGTTGGATTCTTTGAAAAAGTTCTCAAAATGACTCAAAATAGTTTCCTTGACTTCTTTCACTCCTTCGACTCTACCGTTATGCAACTCAACAACATTGATAAAATTCCTCCTGAACCTATCCTTTATAGACCTATGAAAAAACCTGGAATTATGGTCCCCCTCCTTAAGCCACAACTCTTTAGATTTATACCTCATGAAACTTTCCTTTAAAACCAAGTTTCTCCAAAAGACTTTTGACGCCTAAGTTCTTCCTTTGACAAGATTAAGAATATTACCTCATTGACTCAGAACAAGAGAACTATCGAAATCATTCAAGTCATTGATAACATTCTCCAAGTTCAAATTCATCCAGCCAAAAACGCTTTGTTCCACCACTTAAGTTTCTCCTTCAACATTTCCAGTTTCTCTTTAAAAATGAAATCACCCATCCCTGTAACAACAAGATTATTCCACTCCTTAGCAATAAACTCCCCGAACTTCTCATGCTTGATCTAACAGTTTTTGAATCTGAATGATTTAGGACCCCAATCCTCATAATTCAACTTCATCCAAATGGGGCAATAGTCCGAAATATCCCTTTTCCCAATCTCTTGACCAGAAATCTTCCAGCTTGAGACCAAAGAAGCAGATAAAAGGAACATACCAAATATGCTCATAGCATTCCCAACCCCATTGAACCACGTGAAACGACCACCAACACTTGGAACATCAATCAGCTCCATGTCTTCAATAAAAGCTTTTAGACTCTTCACATTTGGAAGCTTTATAACTCATCCATACTCCAATGCGCTCCTCCTTTCCTGAAATAGTGTTGAAATCTCCCCACAAACATCATTCATCATTCATACTCTTCCTTTTCAAATGAATCAAAGCATTCCATAACTTTCTCCTTTTCACTAAATTACAGGAAGCATAAATATTTATAAAATTATAAATGCTCCCTTTCGAGTCTGCATTAAAACCAACATAATATTCCCCATTAAAGTTGAAGTTTAGAGACAACCAATTTTTCCTCCAAAGAATCACCTTACCACCAAAAGCGCCATCAACCCTACTACTAGTCCACTATACATCCTTAGCTCCCTAAATTTCTCTAGCAGATGAACTATCTACATATTGAAGTTTCATTTCTTGAAGAAAGAAAATGTCAAACTTGCTTGCTTGATTGTTAAAGTTGATTCTCTTTCTCTTAATTCTGCTACCACCGCCTCTAATATTGAGTGATAAAATATTCATTTGAGAGATTGTAAAGCTGTCACATGTAACACCCGAGGCCGAAGAGGGAGGAGAGTGGTTACATGTAACACCCGGGGGCGAGGGAGTGGTTGTTAGTGCATGAGGCATGACAATGAGACACTCCTAGCAGCTTCAAGGGAAAAATCGAATTCACATCAATGAGAGGGATCCTGAGGTTGTGCAGAGATGAGACTGCATGGTGAAGGAAAGCTTATAAGAGTTAATTGATACTACATATATCAACAAGATGCATCTTCTTTTTGGTAGCCCAACAAATAAGAACTCCATAGTTAAGTGTGCTTGAATTGGAGTAGTATTTGGATGGGTGACCTTCTGGGAAGTTTCCCGGAAAGCGTGTGAGTGAGGAAAAAACATGCTGAAAAGACCCGTGTTGGTTTGCAGGGTCAATCGGTAATCCTAAAAGTAGTTTAAGGCGTTACAAATGGTATCAAAGCCAGACCTCTCCTAGTACGATGTGGTTTGGGGACGAACCAAGCGGAAGCTAGTGGCCATGTAACACCCGAGGCCGGAGAGGGAGGAGATTGGTTACATGTAACACCCAAGGGAGAGGGAGTGGTTTTCAGTGCATGAGACATGACAATGAGACACTCCTAGCAGCTTCTAGGGAAAAATTGAATTCACATCGGAATGAGAGGGATCCTGAGGCTGTGCAGAGATGAGACTACATGGTCGAAGGAAATTTTATAAGGATTAATTGGTACTACCTATACCAACAAGATGCATATTATTTTCGGTAGCCCAACAAATAAGAACTATATAGTTAAGTGTGCTTGACTTGGAGTAGTATTTGGATGGGTGGCCTTCTAGGAAGTTTCCCGGAAAGCATGTGAGTGAGGAAAAAACATGCTGAAAAGACCTGTGTTGGTTTGCAGGTGTAGCACCTCAAATTTGCACCTATCATTGTACATACATTCTCATATTAGGTCATAGCATAACATGGTCCACTGCATAGCATTGCATTGTCCCATTTGCCTCAAGTACAAGCCAATCAAGAAATTAGGTCAAACTGGTCAGGAGATCAGTCAGTCAAGCAAGCAAGTGCATTTCTCAAGGAGCCAGGGCCCTAGGGTTGGTCCAACATGTTCACATGACTTGGGGATCCATTTGAAGTGTTTTGGTCAAGGATTGGATGTTCAGAAGTCATCAGTCAATGCACAGTCAGTCAGAAACCCTAAAAGTCAATTGTTGGTCAACTGTCCATTTAATCAGTGATTTGATGGTTGGATTTGGTTTGAGAGGTCTCATTCATGTCCAAATAAACCTCATATATCATGTCAAACAACATCATTGAAGAATTTGAAGCCAGATCAGAAATTTCCAAAAATGGAAACTGGACCTGTAATTGAAACCTGCCAAAAATGGAAAGTCTTGATCCTCAAACTTACATCATGATACAAGCTTCAAATGAATTTTTGCCCAACATGAAAGTTGAAGATCTTGTTCTCCCATTTCCAAAAAGTCCAAGAACTCTCAATTCCCATGTATGGTTGTCAAGATATGATCAAATCATTTTCACAAAATCTTGAACTTCAAAAGGCCATATCTCTCAAACCATTTGGCCAATTTGGGTGGGGTTTTTTCCTACAAGTCACATTTGACCTCCTCTTTCCAAATATGTCATCATCTTTCACCAAAACATCACCATGCAAAATGGCATTTTTGGACTTGCCTTAATTAATTTCAAGTGAGTTGAATTTTGACTTTTCAAAATAATCATTCCCAACCATTTCTACCATTCAAATATGTTCTGAAATGTTGATTAAAACTTGTTGGAGGCCCATTCTTGTGCAGTACATACACACATTACCAACTTGCTTGAAAATGGGACAAAAGTACATTTTTCAACAACTACATCCCACATTTTCATGAACCATGATTTGTACCTTTAAACAGAGAATATAAAGATGATTTTCTGTCATTGTAAACCCTAGCTGCAGCCTCCTATCAAACAAAAACTCTCATTCTCTCTCAACTTGCATTTTCACGATTTGCATTTTTCTGCACAAAACTCCCAAAGAACCACGAGCAACTTTGTTTGTTCCATCATCTGGACAACATTTGGAAGCTTTTTCAAGCATCATTCATCACCTGTACTGTAGCATCGAGCTCTGTTTTCTCCATGGACCAACAATGGTGATTCTCAATTTGAAAGATTCCAAGCATCATTGAGCTCGATTTCTTCAAGAATCCATCAATATCAACCACAAGGAGGATCTGTTTGAGCTTTAAACATCCCAAGAACCACTGTTTCTCCATTTGCTTCAAATTCAAGTAAGTGCTCGAGTCTCACCATTTTCAAAATCATGAGATGCTTAGGATAGGTCTTTTGATGCTGAGTCCATTGCAACTTGAATCATTTGAATTGGTTAACTGTGCTGTGAGAAATCTGGATTTTCATTTTTGTGCTCAAACTTGTTTTTAGTCGATTTGCTTTGATGATGATGATTTAATGAAAACCATGGCTAGATTATGACTGTGCTTGCTTCACTTGTTCGAATGGTATGTGTAATTGTTGTTTCTGGGCATGTTGAAAATTTCGATTGCATGAGGATGATGAAGCTATGCTGTTCATGATAAACCCTAATATTTTTCCAGAAAACCCCTATTTCACGTGTGCTTGTGGGTTGGTTACTGTTCCATTTCATAATAGCCAATCAAAACATTTGGTTTTCTCGCCCCTGCACGCACCGTTTTGATTAATGAGGGGGGTATTTACTGAAATGCCACTCGGTCAATTGGTTGACTTGTTAATTCATGTTACTTTGTTCATGTTTGTTCCAAATTGTTACTTAACTTCCAAAATTCACAATTCACTCATTTCACATCCAAAAATCATGAAATTTTTTGCATCATGTTCATAAGAATGTCTACTATTTTATCATGATTTTTAATGATTTTTTGATTGGCTGGATTTTTAATGGCTTTAGGGTTCTTGACATGTATGCATATTTTATACCTTGTGCCAATTCAATTGTGAAATTGTGATGATGTATCCAATGACCCTGAATTTTTTTTGTGCTTAATCTACACTCATTCATGTTTGTTTTGATGTAGAGTTCTTGAATTTATCATGTTTGGTTATTGAGATATGAATTTTTGAAGTAGGGTGTGACAATTTGTGTCACACCAATGATATGCAACTTCCTGATTTTTGTTGACATGCTTCCTGGCTTCCAATTAATGTGAACTTTTGCATGAACCTTCTTGTATATGTCTAGTTGACTTGTGAATTTTCTTGGAATTAATTATGCCATTTCCTAATTGTTTGAGATTTTTCTCCCCTGTCTAGTCAAATGTTGACTTTGTGTGATACATGTTGCCATTCTATTTGGGAAATTCTCATACTTTATTGGATGATCATGAAATTTTACATGTGCATACTAGACATCTTAAGCTTTGCATTGGTGTTGGTCCCATTCATTTATCATACACCATCTCTGATTTATGATTTTTCTAAGTTGATGCATGTTTGGTTGACTCCTTTGAGCATGTTCAAAATTGCTTTGACTTTCTGATTTTCATTGACTGCCTTCCATTTGTCCAAATGAGATGAAATTTGACATGCTTACCATGCTCTGGGTTGTGATTGATCATGATTTATTTGGTGATTTTTAGAAATGTTTAAGATTGCTTTTGAGTTAAGTCTTGCTGTTGACTTCTATGAGCTTCTAAATGCCATGTTTTGACCTAATTTGCTCATGAAATGATGATGATGATTGATATGAATGTGAACCCAATTGGTTTTGTTTCTTGAATGTTTGAACATGATTTTGGATACTTGCCCTTTGATGTTTTAACTTTTTCATTCTCTTTTGACCCTAGGCTTGCCCTAGTGGTCCTGTTACTCACCTTTGAGCTCATGTTTTCAGGTTGACCAACAAATGACCAATGAGACCATTTCTTTTTGATTGGGCTTGCTTAAATATCATTGTTTAACTTGTTTGTTTTGTAGGTGGCTTGGCTCACATGCCTTAAGCCTTATGCCTTGCACATCCATTTGCCTCTAATTAACTGTGGATGTCTGTTTCTTTTTGCTTTATTTTGAAGTTGCATACTAACATCTGCTTGACCATTTCAGGTGCTTTTAGTTGCTCAGTTCCTTGTGAACTTTTGCGTTGCTTTGCTTGTATAAGCAATTTGCATTGAGGTATATTTCTAATCTTCATGTAGTCTGGAAGACCTGGCCTGTTACTTGGCCAGGCAACTGTCTGAAGTCCTCCTTAAGAGGCAATGTTTGTGACTGTTTACATTTGTCCTTGCATAGAGTCAAAGACCTCCTAAGTGAAGAGGCAATTGGCAGAACCCAAGGGATAAGCAACCTATCCCCTGCTATTCTGTGTGTCATCTGCTTTGCTCACACCACTGTGTTGATGCATTGCAGATACAAACCCAAGATCTTGTACAATCGTACAGTTGAGTCAGTATCAAATGTGTAGAAGGGTTCCAACTTTCTGAACCCACACATTCTTGTCTTAAGCTCTCCCAGGCCAGGGATAAGAGCTGTGAAGTCTCATCTTCACTCACCTTTCATCTGCTTCACCTTAGCCCCTCAATGGCAAGGTTAAGAGCTAACACTACCCAGTTCCAGTGGTTTGTTTGTTGAGGTTGATATGACCCCTCGACTAAAACCTAACCCTTGTGTGAGCCCTTGTTTGTATATAGTGTGTGCTACCTGTGCTTGTATGTTTGTTTGACTTGCTTCCTGTGCAAGTTAGGGTTAGTTTAGACTTGCTTCCTGTGCAAGTTAGGTTTTGCTTGGCTTGCTTCCTGTGCAAGTTAAGTGTGTGTGTGGCTTGCTTCCTGTGCAAGTCATGATTAGGATAGGCTGGCTCCCTGTGCCAGTTAGCTAGAAACCTTAACTTAGGGATGATTTGCATGACAACATCTAGGCTCGAGTCGTAGTCTCCCTAGTGTTGTGTCTCCCTCTGTTATCTGGTTAGGCTAGTCCTTTATCCCTCCGTAGGGGAACTACGTCGCCCTGATCCTCATACCAGATGAGGTACGTAGGCAGGAGATGAGCAGATCTCTCCGGGCGCCTGTGTCCACTACGCCAAACAAGACCTTAGACAGCGCTTTTTTTAGCCTTAGACAGCGCTTTAAAGCGCTGTCTAAACCTCCGCTGCTAAAGGTTTAGACAGCGCTTTTTGAAATCTTAAAAGCGCTGTCTAAGCCCCCCCCTTAGACAGCGCTTTGGCCTAAAGCGCTTTCTAAGACCCTCCTATTTTAATTTTTTTAGGTATACCTTAGACAGCGCTTTTGGCAAAAGCGCTGTCTAAGGTATACCTAAAAAAATTAAAATAGGGGGGCTTAGACAGCGCTTTTTGAAAAGCGCTGTCTAAGCCCCCCTATTTTAATTTTTTTAGGTATACCTTAGACAGCGCTTTTGCCTAAAGCGCTTTCTAAGCCCCCCCTTAGACAGCGCTTTTTCCAAAAGCGCTGTCTAATGTATACGAAAATTTTTGTAGCTTTTGTTTTAAACCACATTTTTTCCAGGTTTATAAACCAGAATTTCTACCTGTTTTCAACCAGATTTTGACAGACAGAATCACATTTTATACATGCCATTTTGGCCTTTTTTCTACCAATTTTTGGCTAACAAATATATATATACCAATTCAAACCAATTTTGCCTTAAATGTATCAAAATATATACAAATTTATGTACACATTTACAAGTCATTACCTATACTACAAATTTATGTACACATTTACAAGTCATTACATATATTACAAGTATACTACAAAATTACACAAATTTATGAAAAAACTTTGAGCTCTATCATGAATTGACACCACTCCTCTTTGATTTCGTCCACTTGATCCTTTGTATAAAATGCACACTTGAATTCCTCAAAGTACTACATATGAAGCAAAAAATATTTTGAATTAATTCCAACTATTTAATTATATGAGATATGTGTAAATATAAAATTAACTCATAAGTTAGTAATACATACATCGGTGGGAATCACTAATCGGCCCAAAGCAAGAGTATCCCACATAAACCTCAACACGAAATACCCGCAATCTATTTGATTACGTTGTTGAGGACACTACATGAAAAAAAAATATGGATTATAAATCCTAAGTTTTATCAAGTGTCATCACTAATATAATAAAAAATGTGGTAATTAAAAATATACCGCCACTTTAATCCATGTAATGCGGTTGGCGCCCCTCCTTGAGGTTTGGATATCTCGTTGGGCCCGAAAAGCTTGTAGGATGCTAATAAAATAAAAATGAAGCAATTAGAACAATTAACATAAACTAAGAAAAATTTTGAACATTCTCACTTACGTGTCAATTAGGCGCTTCATATCCGGGTATGTTGTCCAATCATTTCCTAACGAGTCAAGATAATACACAATTTCTCGGATAGGATTGATTGCGAGCAACAACCAATGTCCACTGTAATGATTAGGCAAATGTTAGATGGTAACTTGGAAAATAATTATAATATATGAATTTAGAATGAAATGCTAACCCGGTATTAAACGGTATAAAAAACAACTTCTCCGCATTTTTATTGTCATTGAGGATCCGAAGAACGTACTCCGTCACGGAATCCGGGTTATTTAAGATTGCACCTAAGTTGATGCTCGCTGGTGCTAAGAATCCGAATGACTCGTCCAAATCATTGGGGCGCATCATTTTGTCATACAAAAACCTAATATAAAAACATCATTAACACCTCTTTTGAAACATAAAGTAAACCGGATTAACATAAAGTAAACCGAATTAATAAAACAAAGTAGACCGGATTTACCTAATATATGTATTGACAACGTTGACGCCGATTTCTTCATGACCAAAAACTTGCATGAAGTCTTCATTACCAATCATTTGGTCGTGAGCAAAGCCGAAAATCCCTTCCTCCATATGTATAGTCCGAACACCTCCGGTCGGTATATCGGTCATCTCTATAAATGTCCTGAGGCACGACCTATACTTGGTGGTAGGTTTTTTCCTAGCTACGGTCTTCTTAGCACCAGAACTTTTTACCCGTGCGGAGGCGTTCTTAACCTCCTTTATTTGTTGTGCGGAGGCATTGCTAACCTCATTTTCTTGAACCTACATGTCATATAAATAGTTAGATCAAATTAAGAATGTAACAACTTCCATGAATATATGTCATATAATTGTATATTACCTCTTTTCTTGATTTGGATTTTGTGGGAGTCTATTTAACATAATCAAGGAAAATATGTAAGTAAAATTTTAAGCATAAATTTTAAACTTTGAATATACACATTAAAGTTAACATAAGTTTTAAGCATACCTCATATCCTACGCATATGAGGTTTGTCGGCCATGCAACAAACGAACCTACTGCTTCGTGCACCGTTGTTGCATCCGAATCATCGCTAGGATATGGTAATAATGCATTCGGGTCAACTGCAATATCAACTGATACCTTCAAACATCCAGCAGGGAGCTCTCTAGTGTGGAGTAATACTCCGCTAACGTTATGCACTTTTCCCTTGCCAACCATCCGATAGTGTGGTGACGACAAATACAGCTGACAATGGGAAATGCCCTAAAACCAATAATAACAAGAAATCGTTAATGTGTATATATGTCAAATACATAATTTAAGCAAACAGTTCAATTTAAGACAATTATATGTAATTACCTCTGGAATGTTCGGCTGAAAGGTACAGTTGATACTGTTTTTGTCCGAAGCATCTCTGTATACCGTTGAGGCGCTAGTCTCTCTTTCTCTCCTCAATGCATCAAGCTCAGCTTGCATGGCTTCCAATCTTGCATGAAGCTCCCGATTACTAGGAGCCTTTCCTTTTCTAACACTGAGGGAGGTCGGAGTGACTCCAAATCCCTTACCCCTCACCCGACCAGAATACTCAGGGACATCTAATGCCCGACTAAGTATGCTCTTAGTATCATCGGGAGATAGAGACTGAGATAGCTCCTCCTGAAAAATCAGATGAATACCGTATACTTGTCAAATATGTGTATAAAAATGTTATTCAATTAATGAAAAAATATTATACTTACACATTTCTGGTATACGTTTAAAACTTCTTCTTGTGGAACTCCAGATTTGCCCACACGGGCTTCCTTCCACAAAACATGTGCAGGAAGAGATGTTTCTGAACTTTCCTCCTTCTGCAGCTACACATTAAGTCATACAATTTGATCAGATAAAACTAATATATGATGAACAAATTTGTTTTCGCAATTTATAAATACTTACCATGGATTGTTCTAAGCGTCCATATCCGACACGTCCTTTTCGGTACGGATATGCGGGACTTGATGCTCTTTCCCGATTTGTAGCACTTATTCTTTGAAAAGTCGGGTCTTGTCTTTTGGATTTGAAAGCTTCCCATTCTTCAGCCGATATCAAACTTTCATATTTTCTAGGAAGCTCCGCATCCACAAAATTACCATCCGCATCCTTAAGGAACTTGGATGATAAAAATGTCCGAAACCCTCTAAGAAGCTTTCCGGCCAATTTCATGCAAAACCCTCTTCTTTCTTCTTCGATGTTAAAACATCGCTAAGAAAAACATACAGATTGATAGTTAGTATCGGTAATTGAAAAAAACATAATTGATACGGTATAATTAAGGCCCAAATGATTGTACCTTTATCTCACTCCAAATTTTTTCTTTGGACTCTTTCAACTCTTTATTTCTCCAATCATCACACGTAATGGGAATTTCATTCCTTACTAGTGCACCGATGAAACTAGTTAAGGTATGCCCATTAGGTTCTATAAGTTGTCCCTGGTTGTTCCAAGAGACATCTAGTATGATGCCTCGAGATCTTCCTTGGACCACCCTTCGCATTACTGTGATGCCTCTTCGGATTTCTTCTTCCGCGGATACTTTACTAACTTCCTCATGTTGGTCATCAGCCATGTCTAACCTGTAATAAACCAAGGAAACCATCAAATATCAAATATAACTTATAATCAAAACAATTGAAAACAAAAAATAAAGAAATCATGCATTATCAGATATAACTTATAATCAAAGCAATTGAGTACAAAAATATAATGAAATCATGCATTACCACATATAACTTATAATCAAAACAAATGAAAACAAAAAATAAAGAAACCATGGATAATTTACCTAAGTCACTAACATCTCTTTCTTTTCTTTGTTGGAATATTAATCACTTGTTTCTTAGCAATGCGTACGGATGAATTGATCCAAATTCCCTCATTATGATCGTTTCTTATATATGACTCATCCGGTATAAGATCCTCAACTTCATCATTTCTATTCAACTCATTCCGTCTAATGCATGACTCATTCTCAACATCAATATCACATTGATCGACACCGCTATCATCAGTCACTTTGTTAGAGAAAAGCACTATAGACCATTTTGTACTCTTCGGGTCATTCACATAGAACACTTGTTTAGCTTGAGATGCTAGAATAAAAGGTTCATCTTTGTACCCCACCCTAGTAAGATCAACTTGCAAAAATCCAGACTTATCCATTCGTATGCCACTACTATTCACCCACTTGCAACCAAAGATGGGAATCTGAAACTTCTCGTAATCAAACACCCAAATGTGCTCAATAACTCCAAAATATGACAAATTTGCATATTTGGGGTTTAAGTCCTTCATACTTGATATATGCATTGCTTCAGCTAGCACGGTGACACCACTATTTTGCATAGTACTCTTATCATCTTGTTCTTTGGTATAAAATGTGTATCCATTAATTGAATATGCGCTATGAGAAAACACATGCAAACTTGGACCATATGCCAAACATCTCAACCTTTCTGTTACCGAAGAAGGATCTGAAGAGCGCTTCAAATAAATATGATCCTTCAACCATTGTATGAAACTTTGATTGTGCTCTATAACTATCCAATTTTCATTTCTGTTCGGATTTAACCTTCGGAGTACATCCTTGTGCATTTCAACATATGGCTCAACCTCATTATTATTGTGCAGAACATACAAATGAACTTGATCCCGTTCATCCCTTGATATTGTCACAATTTTATTCCCAATTAATTTTTTACCTTCCATTTTGTCGAAAATCTGAGCTCTGGGGAGTCCAATCGATTGAACGTTAGACAAATATTCAGTACAAAACTCAACAGCTTCTTCAACAATGTATCGTTCAACAATACAACCCTCTGGTCGACTTCGGGATTTCACGTACCCTTTTAATATTTTCATATACCGTTCAGCAGGGTACATCCATCTCATATAAGCTGGTCCACACAACTGTGTCTCTTTCACAAGATGAACAACTAAATGAACCATTATGTCAAAAAAAGACGGAGGAAAATACATTTCAAGCTCACACAAGGTAATTACAATCTCTTTTTGTAGTGTTGGTAAGATCTCGGGATCGATCACCTTACTACAAATTGACCTAAAGAAAAAACACAATTTAGTTATGGCACTTCTTACTTTTTCTGGCAAAATAGAACGTATACCTATCGGTAGAAAATGTTCCATTATAACATGGCAATCATGTGTCTTCAAATTCTTCAACTTGAGGTCTTTCATAGAAACAAGTCTTCTGATATCAGATGAGTATCCTTCTGGAACCTTAACTTCACTCAGAGACTTACACAAAATTTTTTTCTCCTTTCTAGATAAAGTAAAAGCAGCAGGTGGTAGATATGTTCGTCTTCCTTTCTTCACGGGTGCTAATTCAGTTCTCATTCCCATTTTTAACATGTCCTCCCTTGCTTTAAGGCCATCCTTAGACTTGCCTTTTATATTGAGTAATGTACCGATAACACTTTCAAATACGTTTTTTTCAATATGCATAACATCGAGAAAATGTCTCACGTACAAAGACTTCCAATATGGCAATTCAAAAAATATCGACCTTTTCTTCCACCCACCTTTCACAATCTTATGTGCAAAAGGCTTGCCAAACTCAGTACGCACATCTTTCACCTTTTCAAAAACTTGTTCACCTGACAATGCGGGTGGAGCTCTACGATGTTCGGTGTCTCCATTGAATGCTTTTCTCCACCCACGGTAGTGATGTTTAGAATGTAAGAATCTACGATGACCGAGAAACACATTCTTCTGGCAAAGTTCCAATCGAATCGTATCGGTTCCGTCTTCACAAACAGGACACGCACGTTGACCTTTAATGCTATACCCAGATAGATTCCCGTATGCTGGAAAATCATTAATTGTGCCAAACAACATCGCCCTCAAATTGAAACTTTCTTTCCTATATCCATCATAAACCTCCACACCGTTCTCCCACAAAATCTTTAAATCTTCGATCAGAGGTGTCAAGTATACGTCAATGTCATTCCCTGGTTGTTTAGGCCCAGAGATTAACATAGATAACATCATGTACTTACGCTTCATACATAGCCACGGAGGTAGGTTATAAATCATAAGAATCACACGCCATGTGGTATGTGAGATACTTTGAAGACCATGTGGGTTCATTCCATCAGTAGATAATGCCAATCGAAGGTTTCTTGCTTCTGATCCAAACTCAGGATAATCATTATCAATCTTCGACCACTGTGGTGAATCAGCCGGATGCCGATACATTCCATCAATAATTCTTTCATCTGCATGCCAAGTAAGATGTCTTGCATCGGTTTCACTACGAAACATGCGCCTAAATCTCGGAATTATCGGAAAATACCATAAGACTTTTGCGGGAGATAATCTTTTCTTATATCGAGACAAACCGCATTTAGGGCACTCAGTTAACATTGCATATTCGTTACGAAACAAATGCAATCGTTAGGACAAGCATGTATCTTATCATAGCTCATGCCAATAGAGCACAACATTTTTTTTGCCTCATAGGTTCGATTAGGAAGAACATTATCATCCGGTAGCATTTCTCTCATAAGGGCCAACAACTCTGTGAAACTTTTATCCGACCATCCATTACCCGCCTTTAAGTTGTACAACTTTAATACCGCAGAAAGTCTTGAGAATTTAGTGCAACCTTTGTACAACGGTTTCTCAGCATCGCTTACCATCCTCTCAAACATTTCAGGACAATCATGAAGATCTTCTTCCAGTGCTTCTACAATCTCTTCAACTCGATCACAATCGTATGTTTCCGTGTCTTTGTCGTATGAAGCATAGGTCGTACTACTTTTTCCACTCGATTCAACATTCTCGTTAATTTTCTCACCATGAAATATCCAACACTGATAACTTTGATCAATTCCATGCCTCAGCAAATGCGATTTCAATCCATGTGCGTCAACCTTACCAATATAACAACAACGCAAGCAAGGACAATGCATTCGTCTGGGGTTTTCAGCGTGTTGAACAGCATACTTAACGAATTCCAAAACCCACTCTCGTACTCTTTGGTCATTCGATCGGCACAGATCCATGTTTTATCCATGGTTTTCCTACTTATTAAAGTAAACAATTAAACCATGTCGTATAAAATTATTAACAAAGTGGTTGTAAATAGGTTGAAGATTATTATTCCTCCAACTATCTCTCCTTTTCAATCACGCTTTGTATTAGGGAGAAATATTCATGATAATATTATGATGGCATAAAAAATGGATCATAACATACATAAGATAAAAGGGAAGATAAGATATTTTGTGATTAAAGTTTATCATAATATACATAAGATAAAAGTGAAATATTTGTTATTTTTATTGTTAGTGAAATATTTGTGCAAATTCATAATTTAATCAAGCGAATTCTTAAATTTTTCTTCTTTTATTAATTGATTATATTGTAGTCTCTATTTCTAATATATTTCTAAGTTAATTGAAAAACCATGTTGAAACAAAGATCGAAGGTGGACTGGCTCAAACTGGGAGATAGTAATAATAAGTACTTCTATGCTTCTCTCAAAAGTAAGCAAAATCAAAGTAATATTAGTTCCATGACTATGGAGTATGCTAATATCTTAACTAAGCATGAAGAGTTTGAAAGTGAAATTATGAGGTTCTATAGCAATTTAGTTGGCTCCACTGCAACCAACCTCCAAGGCATTTGCTAATTTTTACCAGGGGATATCCAACATCTATTAAGTTGGTCATGCAGAAATTCAACGAGTTTTCTCAAGTTACTGGTTTGGAGGTTAACCCTAACAAGTGCAGTCAATAAACTAAATATTTCAATAACATTTTTATTGGTCAAGATTTCAACAGGGCAATAGCAAAACCATTAACAATGACAGTTGTGGTGGATAGTAAAATTTGATCAAGATTGCAACAGGGCAATGGACAAACCACAAGCATTGAGTGTAGATTCAAACAGGACAGCCATATGCTAACACCAAACAAGCACATTTGAACTCATTGCATTACAATCAAACAAGCACATTTTTAGAGCAGAACGTACCGTGAGAGGCGAGTGCGGCGGTCGAATGTTTCGTTGACGGCGGAGGGACCCTCGACGGCGGATAAAAGGGTTTTCGGAAGTTGAAGGAAAATAGGGTTTTCGTGTTTTGGAGTGGAAGGCGTGATGTTGTGTGCTGTCGTCTTTTAGAGTGGAAGGTTGCTGGAGATTGAGGGGAATACGAGTGCGGCGGAAGCGCTGTGAGGTGAGTGAAAGGTTGCTGGTGAGTGAAGAGGCAAAACAAAAGAACAGAGAACGAAAGCGCTAAAGTCTGAAATTTTATTTTTATTAGACCTTAGACAGCGCTTTTGGGGAAAGCGCTTTCTAAGGGGGGCCTTAGACAGCGCTTTCCAAAAGCGCTTTCTAAACCCCCCCTTAGACAGCGCTTTTGGTTTTATTTTTTTTTTAAAATTTAAAGACTTTAGACAG